>NW_009647680.1:6618069-6752565 GCF_000708025.1 Charadrius vociferus
GGTGTCCCTGCCCATGGCAGGGAGGTTGGAACTCGAAGATCTTCAAGGTCCTTTTCAACCTAAACCATTCTATGATTCTATGATTCTATAAACCAGCGAAAAATTAGAGTACTTCAACAAATAGTGCAAGTTGGTCCAGTCTAGCTGTTGCCTCCAGGACTAAGCTATGATAATGAGGGTGGTGAGGCAGGAACAGGTTGCCCAGGGAAGTTGTGGATGCCCCATCCCTGGAGGTGTTCAAGGCCAGGCTGGACGGGGCTTTGAGCAACCTGGTATGGTGGGAGCTGTCCCTGCCCGTGGGAGGGGGGTTGGGACTAGGTGATCTTTAAGGTCCCTTCCAACCTAAACCGTTCTATGATTCCATGATAAAGTGGTTGAAAATGCAAAGCTCCCTTTTGTTTTATGTGCAATCCACAAAATGTTTGTTAACCTCCCTGGCTCAGCCTTCCCTGTCTGAAATCGAATGAACATTGACCTAACTTACAAACATATCAGAGAACAAAAGAATCATATTGCTGTTCCTTCTGAGGTGCTTTAAGAAATGTCAAGCCATCAGGCAGCAATGACATCTGGAGAAAACACAAACAGGATCAATTTTGCTTTGATCACCTTTCATGCCCCTGGTTATTTGTTGAACACCAACTAATACTTCAAATTGCAAAAAGAATTTCCTTCATCTTTGCAGTTTTATTATGGGTATTATTATTAATAGAAACAAAAACAAGCTCCTTTTACCCCTCATCCCCCTGCCACCAAATGTTTCTGATGTGGCAATTCTGTTTCCTTTTGCATTTTTCTGTTCTGTCAGGTTTGCTGAACCCTCAAGTACAAGAGGTAACATGATGAAATAGAAACTGGCAGAAAGTACATTAAAGTTATTATCACCTGAGGACAAATCCTGGCAAGTGAACCACAAGAAAAAAGACTTCCATCTGGAAGTAAGACAAAGAGCATACAGGTAAACCCAGTAATTCCACTACTGTTTTGGCAGCCATTCAAAAAAGTGCAAATACAGATGAGGTATGAAAAAAATATGTAGAATTAATGGGGCTCTTCAAAAAGATGACAGAAAGGGGCAAAGGTGAGAAGGAAAACAGGTCCTTAATTTCCCCAGTACCAAAATGTGTTTTGAAAGGGCAATTACATAAAATGAGCAAAAGGCAACCTTTTGGTGAGAGATGACAAGGGCTACCACTAGAAGATACAAGGACCCAAGAATTATGAAGCTGAAGAGATTTTAGGTTTTGTCCGTTCAGCAGAATATTTCCACAATTCTGCATTTTCATCCACTGCAAAGGGCTGATTCATTCCCTTCTATATTCTCTGTATGATTAATGTAATGTTTTATTTCTTCGTACGTGGACTAGTTTAGCTGATAGACAGCAACCAATGCTTAAAACCAAAACAACTAGGAGTGATAACCTCAATTTTCAGCACAAATTATTTAAAGGCTAATGTATCAGTTCCAAGTTTGTGCTGACTACATAGACTTAAACGCATCTCAGTAAAAACAGAAGATCCACTGAGAATACTGCCATGACAACTCAAAGAAAAAAAGAATTACAAAAGGCGACTTTTTTTCCAGATTTATGCCCGTAGAAATGATCAGATTGCTACCACTTTTATACTTGCAATTGCTGAGCGAGCTAATAACTGCCCTAGAGGCAACAGCAGTATATCATAACTCTGCTTATTCCATATATTACACCTGCATGTGGTAGGTTGTAGAAAAGGTATGTTCTAGTCAAATTGAACAGCAACAAATTGGTATTGCCTCTTCTCAGATTTTTGTAGGATTTCACTTCTTTAAAATCATTAAAGATTTAAATAATACTGACTAAGTAGTAATAATAATAACAACAACAACCTCTAAGTGTTTTCAGAGCTGTTGAAAATCTTATAGGCCAGGATTTTCAGAAGTGCCCAATGATTAATGGGCATCCACATCCACCTAGTGGCAGTGGATGCCTACCTAAGTAAGTGTTTCCAAAAATTAGACAATTGCCAAATTGAAAGTATGAAGATGTGGCACTGTCTTCCCCCATCGCTTTCTAACTTCCTCCCCAAATCTTCCATGACTACGTCTCCCACCAGTTGTTACTGGTTATTCCTCTGCAGACAAGTTTTACCTGTGTCCTGGTTCTGGCAGGGATGGGGTTAATTTTCCCAAGGAGCCAGCAGGGGATACAGGTATTCCATGCCATGTGACCCATGCCCAGGTTTGGGGGGGGAGCTAGCCGGGGGGAGAGGGCAGGAAGTCGCGGCTGGGAGCGGGCTGCGGCGGTGCGGGTCCGGTCAGGGAGCGGCGGCACTGTAATCGCGTTCGTATATTCCGTTACCGGTGTTACTGTTATTGTTTTCTCTTGCTTTTGCTGTTCTGTTAAACTGCTTTTATCTCAACCCACGAGTTTCTGCCTGATTCCTTCTGATTCTGCCCACGGCTGTGGGAGTTGCGCGAGCGGCCGCGTGGTTCGTTGTTCCCGGCTGGGGCCAAACCACGGCAACCTGTAATCAGCCCCCTGATACTGTTAATATGCTCTGAATACGCAATGCTAAAAAGTTCTTGAAAAAATTAAATCAATGGGCGCTGAGGATAAAGAGTTGTCAATAACTGAATTAATATCGTTACTGCAAAAGTTTTTGTATATTTCATATAAAAATGCATACAAATTAGCAGGATGAATAGCCAGAAAAATATTAATAAGCTGCAGTGGAACCTGGATTTCTTTCACACATTTTAAGGATTCTCAGGTTAAACAGTTCGATTTAACTTCCACATATGTGTTTTTACTGCATGTTAGGAAGAAGTATAGAGTAACATCCAATAATCCCTCCAAGTCTGAAATCAGGAGCTGTGCTAAGCTCTGGTAAGTCAGAGATATACATGTCTAATGAAGAAAATTGATGACGATCAAACTGCTTAGATCTTTTATTTTTAAATAACTTCATATCCTATAAATTTTAAAAAATTACTTGCTTTACCCATCACTAGAAGATGTGACCCGAATATATGTCCTGCTTTGGTTTGTGCATAGCTGCATAAAACATTATCATTTACCTATAAATTTATTGGAACTTACATGTATTAAAACATGAATATATAAAGGTCTTGTGCACTATAAATGTACATACTCAGTGTTACCCTTTGTCCATTTTTACACACACAAATAAAAAATGGAAAAGAATTCATGTCACGGGGGTGAGATATTTTACTGATGGAAAAGGAACACCAGCTAGCAAAGAAAACTGCTGCACAGAGACACAGCCATATTCATGGAAGATATATATCACAGTACTACATAGTGTTAAGTTTTATAACTGTGGTTGGTTGAGGTTTTTTGGGGTTTTTTTTTTAAACTATGTCTTACTAACATTGCATAAAAAAAGTTGTGTTTGAGAAATAAACTGTTGGAAAATAAAACAATAGAAGAGTTTCTTTTCTACAGGCTTAAAGCACTTGCCTCTAAACCAATGCTTGAGCAAGTCGGTGGCATACAAAGACCAAAGACAGTTCAGAACACGGTAGGAAACATGACAACATCAGCCCCAGAGAGAATGTGAGACCAGGGCTCGGATTTTTTTACTGCCTTCTTATTAAATACCTAGATAAGAATTTTTTGGTTCCTCTTGCAAAATGTCATTTGCCTGTTGGAGTCTGGCTGCCTGACTGCAGCCTCACAGAGCGAAATGCAGTCGCAACAATTGACCTCTGACAAGGGACTTCTGTACTCATGACCGCAAGATGGACAGATTTTGAGACAACCCAGGTGTGTCTGCTGACCAGAAAGTGAGAATAGGAAGGGAAGGAGAAGAAGGTGTCCCCGAAACTCTCCATTTCCTAAGTGAAACATTTTTTCTGAGTTCTTGGAGGTAGCAAAGAGCTTCATACAAGTTTCTGCACTTAGCAGCGGGAGGCCCCCAAGCGCTATTGCGTTGTCAAAACCAAACCGCACACATCAGCTCTCACATTAAGTGTGACTACCCTTGGAAAAGGCAGCTGCGCGCTATCTTCTGGGACACGTCCCTTGTCACATGCTTCTGCTCTCAGCCTTGCGCTGGCGCTAGAAGCTGTGCCAGTGGACATCAAGCTGGGCCATGAAGTAGGTCTCTCAAACCCCTTTGTTTTTTTCTGGTTTAACTTTCTGGCATGTCAGTTCCCTGAGCTCAGTGCGCAAACACACAAAGCAGCGCAACGAAGGACACAAAGTGTAGGGCCGGGACTCCACTCCTCTGGCAGCCACACTTAAGCGGAGCACAGCTGCATTTCTCCTCCACAAAGCTGTCAAAATCATATATTTCACAAAATAGACCCTACAGAATGAAGAAAAGTAAAACCAGAGCTTAGACTTTACTCACATTTTCAATAAATATTTAATGTGCTCAGCTACCAGGTGAACGATGACTGCGACAGAAAAACTTGGACAAACCAGCACATGGGTAAATAGCAAAAGTTTCCATGATCGTGACTGCAACAAATACCAGTTCAGTATGGAGGAAGTGATTATCAGAATTTAAAAGGAAAACAAATGTAAAAAAAGGAGTCTTAAAAGCCTCTGTTTTAGTGTTCTTGTATCTGAATGCAGCATAGCTGCTCTACTCAGAGTTACTGGAAGCCTATGGCACTACTCCATTCTGCTCTCATTTGAAATGCATAATGAAAATCATTTGTCTGATGTTCTGTTTGACCAATTATATGAGCAATTTCAGCTGCTGAAGGAACCTGCTTCTCCTTGTACAAATACTTAATCAGAAAGGTAAAACTCCATATTAAAAGTACAATATATCTAAAACAAAACCAGATGTTATTTTGCTAAATTGGATTTTGTACTGCATTCATAGCTGGCTTCTGTGGCTTAAAAGAAAGATTACACCAGAATTGGAATTTACAGAAAGGATTATTTTGTTTGTTTTTCCGATGTTCATTTTAGATATTACAGAATCTGTATTTTGAATACATAAAGAAGTGCTTTTTGATCCTTGTATTTCTAACTCTCAAAACAATGGGAGTTTTTAAAATTAGGTGACCATTGAGCTGATTCATCTGATTAACTGCAACAATTTATTAAAAAAAAGTACTTATACAAAAAGATAAATGAATATATGTTATTGAATTTATAAACTCTATTGTAGCAATCTATGGCTTATTTCAAAGCAAACACAGTTCTTAAAAGCAAAGTAATTTAATGCAGAATTGTTTTTTGGCTTTTTTGGGTTTATTCTTATTATCCTTCATCCAAAAGCCACATGCAGACATGAGGAATCAGAGAGCTAAATTGGCAAACTCTGTAAATCCTGTCAATACTGCAACCAGAAACTCCTGTTAGAGTTTTTTTGTGGGGAACTCTGACATTTTCACAGTTGATGCAAATACCTCAGAACAGTAGAGATAGCCATTTCCAAAACAGAAATCAATTTTCAGGTTGTGACTTCAAGTCATGCTGAAACGGCTGAGACAAACTCTGTCTCAATCTTAGCCATTGCTCAGCATCCAGGTATAAACTATCATGCATCGCCCTTCACTTACTTTGTTTTGATTAGACCAAACCCATCTTACTGAGTTACTGTAAAGGTTTTGCATCTTTGAACACCTAATTTAAATGTAGTGGAACATTAGACAGAAAGCACAACCAGGGTTATCAAGTCTTATTCCTGACATCTTAAGCAAGCCATAAAGCGACCCTTTTTTTCCCCCCTCTTTAGTCCAGAGAGCGTCCAGTCTCTCAATCCTGTTGACATGCCACAAAACAGCTCCAGCAACCTATAACCTCATGAGCCAGTGTAAGAGGCTGGAAGACTAAAATCTTATTGTGTCGTGTGCCATCAGAGTAATACGGGACAGATCAAAGACTTTCCTGTGTTGTAAGTTCCTGTGATGGTTAAGGAGCTTGTTAGGTGAAAGTGCCTGGATATTCTGAGGAGGGGATTACAAGGCAGACTACAGAAAAAGTGGAAAAAAAAAAAGTTTTTGAGACCCTTTGGTCTCTGCCGGTCTGGTCCTAGGGAAATGCCCTTCTGCTCTCACATATGATGAACAGCTTATCCATGGGGGAATACACGTGCCAAGTATTAGATAAATTTATCAATAGCAGGAAGACTATCAGAGCACTTGTGTAGTTTTGGCTGATCACCAATGCTACAAACAATCCCCTTCCAAATTCTACAATTCCCTTCCCATGCCCCCTTTTATCTCCCCTGAAAATCCCAGAAGCCAAATTATATGTTAAGGGGAGAAAATGTTCTTGGCTTCTTGAGGCATTTAGGAGGAGAAACTTTGAAACATGGGATTAATTAAATGCAAATCTAAATATGGTGCAACAAATCATGCAAATTAAGCATTAACATATTTATGACTGAACAATCAGCAGGAGCCAAAACGTGTGTAGATAAACTATAAATCATTACAAGCATTGGTTAGTACAGTACATAGCATATATTTATCCTTTTCAGTATTTAAATGAAAATATATAGAACATCTCGCACATAAATACTTTTATGAACTGTGTAACTGTGCCTATTTCTTAACTGTCTTTGCCACCACTTACAATTATGAATTATCAAAAATATTAACACTGATGAAAGACATTAATAGAAGGAGACAGAATATTATACAACAAAAGACAAGAATATCCACTTTTCTTTTACTCCCAGCAGCCTTTGCAAGCAATTCTACATTACCAATCCGGGCAGAGGTGGCTGAATGACTCCTTGAGATTTGGTGGAAAATCTGGAATGAAAGGCACATCCCCAGGTTCCCAAATCTGCAGTGCACGAAGCCTCATGACTAGCACTGGGGCTTTCTTTTTCTTTTTCCTTTTTGTTTAAACCTGAATGTTATAAAGTCCAAACGTGTCCCAGCATGTTTGGTTTCTGGTCTTTTCATGACGTACTGTGTCCATCTTTCCAACTGGAATCACGTGAACAGCCATTACACTAAGGAATCTGTATTTCTGAACAAATATTATGCAACATTTCATTTACTTTTGACCAGGAAGGTTCCCTACATCGCTAATGAGATTGCTGACCTCAACGCAGGTGACCTTTGACCTCCTTTTTACACCTAACATAACCGAAATGCTATGAATACAGTATTGAGAATGCTTTCCTGGTTTTAGTAGAAGAAATAGGTTAAACATGAATGCAAAAGCGTAATGTTTTCTAACGCTGCTGTCCGAGGAGGGTGTCAGATAGGAATGTCACCCAGAAGACTGTAGACTTCTCAAAGCCCTCTGTCAGTCAGTGGCACTGGATACAGGAATTGGTAGAACAATATTACTCATCTTGCAAAAGAACGCGCTAACAGCTTTTGTATTTCCGCTTTGAAACAATGTCAGCAATCTGTGCAGCTGTCACTTAAAAGATGTACAAATGAGTTTGCTTCTATAAATGCATCACAATGATCCATTGAAGGCAAGATGCTGAATTAAGATACATCTTCCTAAAACTTAGGAGCTGTCGCCTAAATCCACTGATAAGAGCATACCAGCCTGAGAATGGGATATGAACTTCTTTCTCCATTACAAATTTCCCAGCTACTCCTCTCTGTTTTATCTTCCTTAACAGTGTCAGGGTTACATCAAATCTTTAACTCTCACTTATGGCATCTGGCCCTGAATAGCCCTGAAGATAAAAAAAAAAAAAGAAAAAAGAAAAAAAAGAAGAAAAAAGAAGTTTAAAAGCCAAATAAACAGCATTTCTTGGCTCTCCTTTAAATTCTATTTTACTGGCACTTGAATGTACTAAATTAGAGTGAAAAGATCTCCCTTAGCTAACTAAAAGAGCTCTACTCACCTCCATTGCCGGGAGTGACTTGACAGAAGAATGGCCAGTTGCACACGGGAATCTGTGAACCTCAAAGAACTAATCTAAGCTTTCAAAAACACAACCAATGACAAATCATTTCTTTATTCTGTTAGGAGAGCCAGTGTCTCTTGGAACAGACCTTCTGCTTTAGTACTGTAGCAGAATGCCTTGAAGCCAGCTCTCACCTCACCTCACCTCACCGTGCAAAGAGCTCTCAAACGATATACTGAAACTTCAGCACTAGCGCCAAAGGCCTTCAAAGACAAAAGACCTGATACTTCAGAATTTGGCTACTCACTGCCTTTTTTAAGTCATGTCACATCTATAAGCTCAGGTTTAGCTCAAAAGCCTCCTTTCCAGGTAACAAAACAGCTCAGTGGTGATTCTATTTCTTTTAAAAGACACGTACTGCAAAAAAAAAAAAAACCCACAATCTTTTTTCTGATATTGTTGTAAAAAAACAACCAACCCCAAAAGTCATCAAAGCTAACATTGACAGGAAACTATTTAAAAATATGTGAAAATTTACACCTCTGTGTAAGTTTCAAAACAAAACACGCGTGCATTTTTGCAGATGACACATCCAGGGTACTACTACCTGATATGAGACATTTTAATAGCAAATAGAGGTAGTAGAGTTAAAGTGGAGTCCAATATTGTCTTCTGAACTGGGAAACAGCCAAAGATGGGAATCCACTTCTACCTCTTCTTTCTCCTTTAACAGAACAGTATTGAGCTCTACGATCTGCAAACATGCAGTTATACATATTAGAAAGGTGTTTAGAGAAGGCCCTATTTCATATAGGCTGCCCGAAGTAAAATTTATACCTTGGACTTAAAGCAGCAGCTCAATCACTGCAATTTTCTTTTCAACCTCTAATCAGGGTAAGGCAGACTCCTATCCCTCCGTCCCTTCTGCACAAAGAATAGCTGCTCATTGCACACCTTTTACACTTGTAATTATACATTCCTAATTTGATTAATCGATAGATTATATGTGCCAGCAGTCTATGTGTGCCAACAGGGAAAGTACATCCAATGCACTGGCACAGGTTGCCCAGAGAGGATGTTGAGGCCCCATCCCTGGAGGTGTTCAAGGCCAGGCTGGACGTGGCCTTGGGCAACCTGGTCTGGTGGGAGGTGTCCCTGCCCATGGCAGGGGGGTTGGGACTAGATGATCTTCAAGGTCCCTTCCAACCTAAACCATTCTATGATTCTATGATTCTATGTTATGAACTACACGCTATATTAGAATGACCCACCTCCTTGCCTTTACACCTGCCCCCACCCCCCAAATTTCACTCAGATCTCTCACAATTAGCATAACGCTGACCTTAGATATGAAATCATTGAGTGAATCACACAAATTACATGACTCCATGATACTACCAGTGATAAAGATAGTTGGTGCACTGCAAAGAAACAAGAAATATTTCCAGGCAACAGGGCCATATAAAACTGAACCTATTCACTTTTCTTTTTTTCTTTTAACTACAGGAAACAGAACTTTAAATGAGTTTGTCAAAAAGGACTGGAAGTAAAAAATAGATTAGGTCTTAGAATCAGATTTCCCTCTAAACTTGATTTCATCTCACTTTCAAAATTAGGAGGGTTTTGTTTTTTTCATAATTCCAAATGAATTTCTGTTTAGATATATAGAGAGTATTTTTGTACCCACAACTCAACAAGAAACTATGAGCAAACACAAACATGCAAGCTAGCAAAGCAGAATTTCTGAGACAGTTAAAATATTAATAATACCAGAGTGCCATTCTTTGCTCTGACATACTAAAGAAGAAGGAATGGTAAAGAAATAGGAGCAATATCATCAGCAATAAAAATCAACATTTTTAGCAGGATCAGGGTGACAAAGTGTACATTAGTAACAGCTGTCTGCTACACACTCTAGGAATTAAGGACCTGTGCATTAAATTTGGTACTATAGTACTAATCAAGAAGCAGTTTTTCCAAGGTGTTATGTCTTTCCTATGCTTGAAGAAGGTAGTCTCTCCCAAAAATATCAAGCAGAAGAAAAATCTGCTCAGAACTTTACAGAAAAAAACCTCCAGCTTTGAAATTGTCACTAGCTTATTTATTATTGCATTTACACATAAGATGGAAATTTCAATTATTTTTTTCTTTTTTTTTTTAGGCTAGCAAATATAAACACTTCACTACTGCTCCTTATATTGGCAAGAAAGACAACAGTTTTCCCAGTCAAAAGAGCCCTCCAAAAACATCACTGACTTAAACTTGTAGCCCCAAAGTGAAGGGAATTATTAAGGGAGGCTTTATTATGTTTTTCCATATTGCATCTTTGCGATATAATTGATAAAATGATTGCCTAAGTGTATGCACATACAATGAAATACATAAACACACACATATATACACACACTCTTTAAAAAATTTCTTCCCATAGCACAATGCTTACTTTGCACAGAGAAAAAAAGATTGGTTATTATTTGAAACGTACTATCTCACAATGCTGTGACATAAAAAACACCAAGTATTTGCCAAAGTAAGTCCATCAGTCCATCTCTAAGCACAGAACATCAGTTTGATTGATGGCAGGTTGATTAATTATAGGCAGAAGCCAAGAAAGGGACTTTCCTAAACAGAATAAGGTCGTTGGCATTAAAAATGTAGAGTAAAGAAAGTATACAGTGCAGACTTGAAAACTGAATATAAGAAAGTACATACGCCTGAACAATTTCACATCGTCCAAACACAAGTGGATGTGATTACAAAGGTATTGAAAATACTGAAGTAACTTAGCAATACAAGTATAACTTAGATGCCTATCTTTTTTTAATTTGTTATTTTTTCTTAATTGCTCATTTTCTCTATAAATTCTATACCTTTGAAAACCAAGGAACTCTCCTTTACAGTATTTTTTTTCCTCAGGGCTTTCTCCAAAATAAAAACCTTCAGAACCTAAGAAAATATTCAGAGCTTTTTATAATTAAAGTTAGAACAAAATCTAGTTCTATGTTTTATATGTTATTTTAACACTCCCTTTATTCTGCCATAAATAGTTGTATGTGCTTTACATATGACAGAAAATGTGTAACATGCAACATTTTTGTCACTCCAAAATACATCATAAATCTTAGTTTTTCCACTTGGCAATAGATTTGAGGCAAAAAAATAAAGGAAGCTTTTTATATATAGCAATCACTTTCAGTCAACAGAGCATCACTTTTTTAGACCCTAAGACAAGATAAAGTACAGCTACACTATCTGACAATCCTTTGCCTTATTGCTTTTCCTTTCAGTGAAAATATATTAAAACCATTTCCATCAAAGAATTGATTAAATCTCTAGAGAGGGTGCACATGTTCAGTGTGGGCTATGGCTAGTTGAACTCTAGTGTATACTATTTCAGTAAGTAAACATATACCTCAAAATCCTGTTTCAACATTAAATTCTGGGCTTTTTAGTGTGAAATTATGACAAAAGGAATTGATGTTGACATAATACAAAGCTTTAGAATGAGCTTAAAGTTTTCTAAGGGAGAAATGAAAACATGCATCAGTAGAGGAAGTGTTAATGCTTTGTAATATTAACCATCATATGAGTGTCACTGTGTTTTCTGTTTCACAGTGCTGGGTTATCTGGTGTGTAATCATTCTCAATCTAATTGCTTACAGGTATCTGTGCACATCCTAGACCCTGGCTGGTTTATATTTTAAAATACACTGCCTTGCCATCAAATAAAAATCTATAGGTTTGTGAAAGGTAGAGAGCTATTTCATATTTATTGAAGATCTCAATTACATTTGAAGTTCAAAAGAGGAAAAATGGGTCACGCTTTCTCTTATTAATAAATCTACACACACACCCCCCACTATGTTATCTATTTAAAATATCCTTATTAACTTCATGCAGTATTTGAAAGCACACTGTTTACAGAAGCAGGATAAAATCCATTACATGGGGGTGGGGGGGATATATAAACACATCCTTTCTTTACACAACACAATGAAATACAAAGTTTATAGAACCTGGAGGTAGAAATCCAAACATTTTAACAAGAAAACCCTTCCAAGACGACCCCACAACCTCCACAGGCCACAGAGAATCAATATTCAAACACCAGACATTACCAACCCACAGCTCGCCCTCACATACAATTTTTTCCAGAAGGCACCACTAAACACAAATCAAGACACAGCACGAAAAGTTGCCGACACCACCAAACCTCACTTTCTTTCCCTGGAGCATCCTCTTAAGTCGCTTGGAGAGTGAAGAATTGGCTCACCTGCACCGGGGGGGACCAGCCGTGGGCACAGGCGCACTCTGCCCACCCCTCCCCGGGGCTGCCCTGTGGCTTGGCTGGGGATTTATGGGGGCTCCTCCGCACAGTGTCCCACAGAGGGACAAACTTGCTCCTGCTCTGGCTGGCACCCCCAGGTCCCCAAGAGGGAAGCGCCTGAGAGCTATACTGGAGCCCCGGGGGATGCTGGTGCCAACGACAGGCGCAGTGGGCATCCCTGGCTACGGGAGGCACGCTCCTGCCGCCGTCCGACCCCTGGGACCCCCTGCCGCAGCTGTGCTGCTTGGGAAGGTGTGCCTGCATGGCGCGCCCAGGGCTTCCTTTGGCCAGTTTGCATGGAAATGCTTCTCCTCCCAGCCGTGAGGTCCTTTGCCGGGGCCTCTCCAGCCCCCTTGGCAGCAGCTAGCGGCAGGGCATGGCGGGAGCGGGGCGCAGCAGGAGCTGCTGGCCAGCAGCTCTGTGTCAATACCGGACTCCACTCGCGCAGCGACTTGACAGCATCCCCGCTGCAGGCAGAAGCAATCAATGCTCTGCGTGGCTGGGACGCGCGCCTGCATCCCTTTCTGGATGACAAACCACGGGAGAGAAGGGAAAAAAAAACCCAACAAAACAACCAACAACTAAAAAAAAAACCACCACCAACCCACAACAAAACCCAAACCAAAACCCACTCTTGCAATTTTCAGGAAGATTCAGTCTTTTTCTAGCTGACCCTGCCACCACGTGCAGGCACCCTGCTGAAGCAGATTTGTATGTACAAGCTTTACAGGCAAAGTGCTTTCTTGTGGAAATAGCATCTAGACAAACTGCTGAAAGAGATACCCCTTTGCCAATGATCCAAAGAGACGCAGGAGTGGGATTTTTTTCCCCCGCATGCCTGAAAAGACCTTGTCAACAAAATTGCATCAGAAGATGCAAATGACAAGTTCAGGAAGAATGTTATCTGCCCTAAATGCTAAACCGTAGCGTAAACTTTGGTATGTATTAATGTACCTAAACATAATGGAAAGAGAGCAAGAGGCTGATTTTAAAAATAAAGCCACTTAGAAAAGATCTATGCAACAAATTATGAAATCTCCAGCACCTTACATACAGAAAAGTGAATATATTTATTTGTGCATAAGGTCTTCAAGATTATGACTGATGTATCATTTTCTCCCCCTTTTTTACCCTTTACAAATTCTTTGATACCTGTCAATAACCTTTGGTACCGAGTTTTCTATAGATCCCCAGGTTTTTCTTACAAATACAATCTCTTTTCCTTAAATTTTCCTTCTATCTTCATTTGCAAGTATTTTCTTTTCTCTCTTCTCATAAAAGTGACATGGGTGTAAAGTGTCTAAAATCTGGGCTGGCTGCTTCAAACCTCTGGAGAGGTTCAGGGATATACTCCAGCCTCAGGTGGCTAAATCTTTAGCCCCTCAAGACTCAGTAGATCTTGCACCCCTATATATCTACAGTTTTTGGAGATTTTCTTTTAACCTAAGCCTGTCTAGGGTACTTTTAATCATAGAAAATAACCCAATGTTTTCTAAAAACAAATACAGGACTGTGTGACAGAATTCTTTTATGTTTATTGATGTTCAAATAGGATGTAAGTACACAAAAATTAAACGGAATTCCGAAGTGATATGCATAGTTTTACCATTCCAAAGACTAAAGCAAGTAAATTTTTAAAGATTTCAAAGACAGAGACAACTATGACTATCTGCAAATGTACTATCAAATGAGATAAATGAATTTTTACAAATGCTTTGGTGCAATAAAATGATTTAATTATATAATTCCTCCTAAATTGCTAACCTAAAATTTCTCAAAGCTTAGAAATTGTTAAAATACGTAACGATACAACCTGGCACTAAATCTTAATGAAAAATTATGGCAATACTCTAAGAGTGGAGAAAATATTTTGACAACATTTTAATTCAAATTGTCGCATGTGAAACTAACACTGGTTTTAACTGTATTTTTATTCAAGGTGCTAGTCCCAAATTATGCTCCAATCATGTTATAAAGCAAGGTTTATTCTGAACTTTGCTGAAAAGCCAAAATCATATGCCTGGCTGTGTCCTCTCCCATAACAGGTGCCCAACTGCAGGAACTCTCACAGATTTGCATCCAGTTGAGGTCACTTCATGTTTGAAAACCAAATATTAATTCACTTCTGAATTGCAGGTGCAGATACGGAAACCAGCACTTAAAAATCTGAGCTGAGGGAGTCTGCAGGGTGATACCTGCTACATGTAAAGTAAATGTAAAGATACATAAGACAATCCATATTTTTGCCATTTTACTCAAGCATGAGGAGTGAAGGTGTGTGAACTGTCCAGAAAGCTGCTTTCCTCTAGCTCTCAAGGGTAAATCACACCCTAAAAACTTGTGTACCAGAGATAATCCAAATCATGACTGCATCATTTCCAGCAGGACTACTTCTATGCAAAAAATATATATAAATTACCGTTTATTGATGCTATAAATCATGTATAAAATAATAACATATATACCACATATACCGTATATATATTTAAAGACAAAATACCAACAAGGCCAAATTCAGATCTCATTTTCATCATCACAGACCTGCATCAGCAGTGTCCATCAGCTTAAGACCGTCAGCTTTTTTGTCACATAGCAGGCGACCTGGTTCACTTCAGAATATACAGATGCTGTTGCAGCTTTCTCAAATGTCAGTCAGAAAAAGAAACAGTTTAAATATGTCTTTCAAAGCTCTTTGGAGAAATCTGGATAATTAAAGAAGTCAAAAAAGTTCACATATACATTTTAAAAGGACCTCTCAAAAAAAGATATTAAAAGAAAAATAATCAGGACAAGCAACATGGTTCAGGAGTGGAAAGAATCTACGCATTCTGTGACTGGACACACCTCTACACTAATAATATTGGGTAAATCCACCTGTACCAGAGCACTCAAGTTTATCACAACCCCCCACAGTCCTATACTTTAAAGCAGTAGGTGACCTTTTAACAACCTTACTACACCCCAACCAGAACAATGCAGAAGTGCAAAGGCATCTTCTTGAGCGTTACATTTATTCATACGCTATTAAAACACTATATTTGAAATGGCCTTTTATCAGAATGTGGAATTTTTTTTTTTTTCTAAAAGAATTTGACACCACTGAACTTGGCCTGAACCCGCCCAACGCTTGTAGGCTATTTCATAATTAAAAAATCTGTAAATAAAATTAATTTCTATTAATAAATGATTTAACTGTTCACTTTCTTTTTTTAAGTTTGTCGCTGCCTGTGTGAGACAAAAACACTTGAATATAGGATGTGTATGTGCAACTAATTGCTAGACAACACGGTAAATGGATTCAAAAGATAATGTAATTTCATCAGCTGTAATTGAACCATTGTATTAGACAGGATGGCACGCACTGCTGGATGAACTTGGGTTAACACATGGCTCGAATCCACATGCCCAACTATCACCCTAATTCGATAATAACTGGTGCACAAAGCAAAACTGAATATTGCACAGTACACTGTGTGAACTGTGTTTGACCTGATACTGTTGTGGAAAAATCTCACTAATTTTCTTTTTAAAATATTAAGTAGGCATGACAAAATGGAGCAAATAGATTTAGCTGATATTCTACCAGCACAAGTAACTGTAACTGGATTACTGTAATGTTGGACATACACCAAAAATAAACACTGAGAAGAGTTTGCTTCGGGCGAAAATGTGCATATGGGAAACAAAAAGTGCATATGGGAAAGAAAAATTATTAATAGAGTTCTGAAAGGGAAGCTAGAAGCATGGGCAAAAATGATTTAGATGTAGTAACAGATTTTCCCCTCCAACTAAGATTGCGATGTTATGCAACCGTAAAAAAAAAACAGAATAAAAGAAGAGTAACAAACATGGAGTGGACCGGCTTATTTAGTGGTTGCATTTTTTCAGTTGTGTTTTCTTTGCAACTATTTTTTGTTGTTGTTTGGCAAAAAGCAATTATGTTTGCGTAGAAATAATAGTCTTAGTGGTGACACAGACGAGAAGGAATGGCTGTGATTAGTTCAAGATTAGGCTGGGAGCCAAGTGATCTGGCACAATGCATTGCTGTCACAGGGTACCTAGGAAATCTTGGGCAAATTGCTTGATTCCTGTGACAACCCTATATGTAAAATGAAAAATAACGCTTCATTTAATGAAATGGGAACATAATGGGTAGGGAAGGACACATTTGAAATAAAACAGCTCAGCTTCTATTTCAGGCCTGCCTACTCCCCCCTTCCTCCAGGTGTGCATGACAAGAGAGGCACACAGGACTACAACACCAAAAATGAAACAGTAAAAGAGGAAAAATGTAATAAAAGGCGGTTATTTAAAATTTTCACCATTAAGGAAATTTCATTGGAAATGTGTCAATGATGTTTAAGAGTAACATTCTGTTTATTTAAAAAAGTTGTACCATCCCCATATCCTTTAAACAAAATGATGAATCTCGAGCTTTGACGTTTTATACAAAAATATCAGCACAGCACTATCTGAGACACAGCTCCCTGCGCAACATATCTGCCTGTATGATCAAGGGCATGTTCTTTTGATTTTCATGAGAGGGTAGAAAAGCTTAAGGAGTTACAAATGCAAACATATCCATTCTCAGTGTTAGCTGCATGTCCTAGGGTTAACATAAGGACAATAATTTAGAAATCAAGATACAATGAAAAAGAAAAATGACAAGGGTTTGGAAGGGAACTATACCAACAGAAGAAAATAACCCTCAGCTGGGAATATTAAGTCAAAGTCAATCATGTCAAAGCTGGTGGAGAACAGAGCAGCAGGTTTACCAATTTCACATCCAAGTGAATCAAAGAATCTGAAATAGCAGGGGAAAGACTGAAATGCGAGAACATTTCCATGGCAATGCTGAAACATCCCTTACAGGACCTGCTCTTTTCAGGTAGAGGTGTGTAACAGTTTGTGGGGTTCTGTCCTCTGGAGAATTCTGTGCACTTTAGTGCTTTAGTTCATCTTAAACTAGATTCATATAAAGCTTTTAGGTAAAAAAAAAACCAAACTTAGATGGAACTGAGAAAATACGTGTTTTGAAAAGATAGATTAAATGCAGAGGGTAGAAAGGACAGCAAGGGCTGTTGCGAACATAATTTTCACAGTGTAGGAAATACTGATGCCTCTTTTCCACATGCTGTTGAGGACAAAGAGGGCCATCTCCAAGACTTCCCCATAATACTTAAATACAACCTTGAACTTCCACCCACTATCATGAGAACAAAAGTCCTCTGCTTGAGTACGTTTTGGCCAGGTAGTTTGTGACAAACACTGCTGAGCCCAAGAACACCTTTAATAACCCTTTAACTTACAGAGTCTAATACTGGCACTAACACTTCGGCAAATTTAAGAGCTTTTTTAAGACCAGATTATGCCTTTCCATTTTTTTAGGAATTGTATTTCAGAACTTCACTATCAGCCTAGTATTCCAACACTATTTTGCATGTAATAAAAAAGGATATAAAGAAATGTTCATGGCTAATAGTTACTTAAAATTCATATCTCCAAGTTCAGTTGCATGAAGATATTCAGTACCTTAAACTATTCAAATTTGTCTCTCTGTTAAATTAGAAATAAAATAGGATGTTATTTACTATGGTTGACTTTTGATTTTGAAAGAAAAATTCAACTGCATTGGGTCTCCATTCAGTTAGTAGCCTAAGCAGTAAAGGTATGCCATAAATACAGGGGGACATGTTCATAGAATAAATTAATCAGGAGTTTTATTACAGAGTCACATTGCATAAAGATGTATACACTGCATGCATTGCATCAAGAAAGAGAACAATATAACCAAGCTAGAATTTTTGCAGGAGTATATTTTTATTCCAATTGTGGCAGTCCACATAGCAAATAAAGAATGCCAATTAGCCAACTCAGGCAGTCTTTTTTAGGTGTGATGCCCATTATAGTATCCTCTTTCCAACCAATTGCTTCCCATTAAAGTTATTCTCAAAGAACTTCACTCAAATTTATTAGCAGACAATGAGAAATTGTTTCTTCTCTATGAAGCTATTTATGTTATGTTCACAATACACAACATCTTTAAAGAGTTTGGCACAGTTCTGGCACTGTCTTATTATGGGCCAGTTGTAAGATTGCACTGCAGATGAATGAAAAGCAGAGAGATGTGATCACACAGCGCAGCCAAAAAAGACAAAGTTTATAGTATACATTACTGAGAATTCAAGTTACTATGCTCCCTTTTCAGCCTTTGGAAAATAATGACTTGTTTTAAATTACTAACATAACTTTCCCAACAAAAGCAAAGCCATTTGACTGGAACTCAATTGACTGAATATTAAAAGCGTAATGAAAATCTGTGTTGTTTCTCTGCAGGTCTGAATCAATCCATACCTGGCCACCCCCGAGATTTCATTTCAGTTGAAAACAATGTCTAAAGGGATTTCCCAAACAGAAGTATCGTAGTGTGTTTTCATAAAGGAATTACACACATGTCCATGTGCTGTGTATTTATATGACGAGAATGGTATATGAATCAAGAAAGGAAAGTACAGAAGCAAAATGAATCCTTGATGGCTTTATATTGAAAAGAAATTACCCATGAATACAGTCCCTCTGGAAATAAGAGGTTTGTACGTATTTGGATATTTTTTCTTAGTATCTGTCTTCATTACTTCTAAGAGAAAAATAATCTATTGGCATTATTTGGAGGACTGACAGCATTACACCATACCTGCACCAAGTGATCTCACGGGCCTGGACCGATTGCTCTTTGCTTTGAGACAGTGAGAAGTTGCTGAGCTCCGTGCAGGACTGACAGGCTAAAATTCTACAGTCTGTTCTACGGTAGGTCAAACCAGATAATCACAACAGTCTTGCTGGCACTGTACCTAGGAATGAAACCAAACTAATGACTAAGATAAAAAGCAGTTTCTTTGCATTAGTGGATGTAAAGGCAGCCTGCTGTTCATAGCTACTTTAGGATTCCACCTGGTTTCAGGAAGAGAAGATAAAATTAAAAATGCTTCCTGGAATGACACTTTGGAGGAAGATCTCCAGGATACAGGAGGTGAGGGACCAGCCTTGTCCCTGAGCCATCTACAGCTGTGTTGGTTAAAGCAAGAGGAAACATGGTGATACAGAAGAGCACTTTTCTTCCTTTAAATTGTGAGGATGATTTTTATTTTTATAAAAACATCCAGGAAAGTAAACCCTCAGTAACAAAACACATGACTTCTCTTGGAACCACTTGCTATCTTAGGAAACCAATCTGGTCTGTATAAGAGGATCACATGGAAAGCACATTAGCTTGTGAAGGAAATAGACATATTGTACATTGTCAAGTAGCAAATTACATTTATATAATTCAAACAAGTCTGGGCTGTTTCTCCTTTTGGTAGAAATCCCTGATATTTTACTTTTCTAATGTGTGATGGTAAAGAGGATTGGAAGAATAAAGGCCGGAAGAAATGAGCAGCCTGAAACTGAAGCCACAACAACCTTTTTTATTTCATAGAACTACAGTCTACATTCCTGAAGGAGACGTCAGAGCAAATCAAAGAACAGTTGAGGAGTCATATACTGAAAAGTAGGTAATGATGTGTATTGCAAGGTTTTTGTTTTGCTTTGCATCATTTATTGAAACAAATTCCAACATTTAGCTAGAAAAGCTGCTCTTCAGCCAAATAGCTCTCGCTCTGAGAAACGTTTGCCTGAGTTATTTTCAACTTCCATCTACTTGTTTTCATCAATTTATTTCTATTTTCTAATTTTACTTTAAATCATTCTTTATCCCCTTCAGGAATCATTACCTTCAAATGAAAAGTTCACTATAGCTCCGGTGGTTAGTTAGTCTGTTTATCCAGTTTGTTAACTAGTCCCTCACAAGTCAGCTCCATCCTATAAGCATTTACTGTTTTCTTTAAACTTTATCCAGTCTAAAGAGGATTACACCTTTGCAGCTTTATGTGATAGCTAGCTGTTAGTGACAGGTTAGCGACCAGAACCCTATGAAAAAAAAAACAAACAAACAACAACAACAAATGAACAGTCCCTGCAAAATTGATAAAACGAGTTTGTAAAAACAGTCCACATACTTGGAGAGTCCTTGCAAGACAGTTCTTGGCAAACTGTATTAATTACCTTAATATTCTGGAGAATGTGTACAACTATAGCATAACATCTAGATACTGAAAGAATAATGCATAGAAAAAACAGTCTCGAAGCAATGCTGTTACTACAAGGTATATTATTTCAAAACAAACTGAGTTGATTTATTAGGCCAACATGTAAATCAAGACTCTTTGTTCTCCAACACCAGGTACTTTCTGTTCTGAAGCATCTTGCACAGAAGTGTTCTCTGAAAAGAAAAAAAAACACAACCAATTCCCCCCAAAATTGCTGAACAATTTTTTGTTTCCTTCAGAAATCTGATCCCTCATGTTTCAAAATTAAATATTTTTAATTCCTCTTTGAGGGCCACAAAATACCTTTTTTGGCTCTACCTTCACTTTTTTAAATGACATTTTAAGATTTTTCAAACAAATTTTGAAGTGATGAAAACCTCAAGCTAGGCTCAATGTCACTCAAATATCTAAAGCATAGATGAGAAAGGATGCTTTTCTGAACAAAGTTCCACTCACTTGCGTTACATTAAGAATCATTTCATAATGTTGCATTTGCCTCTCCATTGACTACAAGGAAGTTTACATGACAAACTCACAGGATGTTGTTTATGTTGCTGGCACGCATGTTTAGTTCTGTAATGTCTATAAACCATTCTTATCTATCAATGGAACGTCATCTTCGAGTAAATGAAATATTAACTAGTACAATATTTGACTGCAGTGTATGAAACCCAACGATTTATTTAGGAATGTAAGTAACCTAAGAGTTCAAAGCTCATTTTCCAAAGAGACGAAAGTTTTGAAAAAACAGTCTAATTCATTAGAAACTAATTTTATCTAGAAAACAATCTAAGATTGAAGAGTTCCTCATATGCTCAACAGTGACCATTTGGACTCTTTCAAGGATAAAGTATGCTTAAAAAAACTATGTTTCTGGATAGATAAGCTGATAGATAGATAGATGGTAGATAAAGCATTTACCCTATACCTCAAATTTGCCAGTAAAACAATCTACATATTACTGATCTTAATATATGCAAAATACTTACATTTAAATTATATTTTTAATTTCTTCATGAAGACTAAGAGTCAATCACTTCATAACTATGGGCTGGTTGGCTGAGTCAGTAGCTTCTTCTGCCACTTCATAGTTAGCTGTAGTCTCAGTTAATAAATCTAATTTTGCACTCTCATCCAATTCTGTTGCCTTTCCAGGTTTCTTACATGTTAAACAATGACAAATCCAGAACAGACCCTCTGTTTATCTTCTGTAGTTTACTGTAATTTTCTTCAGACAAATTTTTCTGAACTTCGTCAAAATTTTTAAAAAATATAATTCCATTGTAAGGATATATTTTCTCTCTGCACACACTCAGTTACTCTTCCAAGCAATTAGAACAGTCTTTTGACAAAGCCCTCCCTTTAGAATAGCTATGTTGACTCTTCCTTTGTGAGAATGCATTATATTTTCAACCATTTTAGGCAGTGTAAAGGCAGACTTTCTGCTCTGTAATTCTTTGAATTATCTTTAAAATCTATTTTAATAAATTTGCATTTTTCATCTTCCATTCTTGTGTTTCCAAAAGCATCCTAAGCAATAGGATAGCCATTGTTTTAGCATTTTGATAATTTTAATTTTCAGTTTCTTCCTGGGCTGAAACCACATGGTCCCAGCAGTATGCAACTATTAATTTAATCAAATTCCTCTTTTATGGCACTTTTTTTTAGGCCGTTTCCCTGACTTCTTCCCTGTAGAGAAAAAACAAGACTTCCAACATTTCTGTACAGTGGAAAGTGAAGCAAATAACTAATTAGATTTTAAAAATAATTTAATCTTTTTAAGTGGCTCTTTGTTTTGTATTTTTCTCAACTATTAACTCCTTTCCTGAATTTCTGTCTCCTTACCACCAAGCACAGAGCATTAGCCTTTATTAAACAGCTAATCTGAAATTATACAAAGAAAACTTCACACAAATGTGAAAGTATATTTTTAACTAGTTCAGAGCAAAACATGATGACACGTTCATCTACCATTTCAATCAAACATAATTTTGTTCCCTCATGACTAATGACTGATTAGTGAATTGCTTTTATGCCAAAATAACTGTTTCTAAATACGTTCTTAAATAGATATAATGATTGCAAAAAATTACAACAGGAAAAAGGGAGCATATATCAACAACAGTCTCCCAGATTTCTTTCAGCACATGTATACATTGCCTCGTGAAGGCAATACAGAAAGTTTTAGAGGAAGAGTTCAATGAGAATTTGTCATTGGGGAGAAAAAGGAAATAATTACTTGAAATCTCTAATATTTAGTGCTTCTCAGAAAATATTTTGGAACAGTGAATCTGAGCAGATAGTGTTATTTGTAAAGACACTTCCCCAGCTCTGTTTATTTTTTGTTATTTAAATTCTCTAGAAAGAGAAAGAGAGCTACTGAAGTTAAAATTGGAGATGGACGTGAAGGGTAAAAGAAAGGTTTCTACAGGTACACCAGCAACACAAGGAAGATGAAGGAAAATGTGCAGACATAGTGACAAAGACATGGAAAATTCTTTGCTATGAAGGGACTTTGCTTTCTCAATGTTGATAGTCAAGGTCTGCTCTCTGGCCTCCCTAATCCCTACAATGAGTAGTAGAGTCCCGGGGTGGAAGTGCTACCTGGAATACAGAAATAGGAAGTTGGAGACCACTTAAGTAAATTGGACGCACACAAGTCTGAACATGACAACTGGATGGGATGCACCCAAAAGTGCTTCAGAAGCTTGCCAACATTGTAGTGAGACCTCTCTCATCCTTCAAAGGCTGTGGTGTCAGGAGAAGTCCTGATAACTGAAAAAGACAAGCATCATATCCATCTTCAAGAAGTACAAGAGGAGGATCTGGGGAGCTACAGGCTGGTCTTCCTAATATCAGTCCATGGGAAGGTTATAAAGCAAACAAAAAAAAAAGTTCGCAGTTCACAAATTGAAGGGAGTTGTTGATCCACAGATAGGCAAAGCTGTCATTCACAGAAATCTTGACAGAATGGAGAAATACACTGGCAGAAACTTCATGAAGTTCAAGGAAGGCAATGAGAAGTCTGGCACCTTGTGAGGAATAATCCCAAGCAGCAGAACTGGTTGGGGACTGACTGACTGGAAGCAGGCTTGAAGAAAAAGGAGAAGGAGCTGCAGGTCCTGATGGACAAGTTGAACAGGAGTAAGCAGTGTGCACTTAGAGCAATGAAGGTAAACCATACGCTGGTCTGCACTAGTAGGAGTGTAGAAAGGACATCAAGCAAAGTGACTCTTCACTTCCACTGAGTGTTATGAAAGCACATCTGAAGTACTGTGTCTGTTTTGGGCTACCCAGTAAAAGAGAGAGATGAACAAACTGAAGCGAGCCCAGTTGAGAGTCACCAAGATAGTCAGTGGACTGGAGCACATGATATATATGGATAGGATGAGAAAGCTATTTTCAGGCCAGGAAAAGGGTTACGGGGCAAATCTTGGTGACCCTTTTCTTAAATGGCTGGTTACAAAGAGACCAGAACCAGACTATTTTCAGAGCTGCACAGCAAAAGGCAAGTGCCAATTAAGACAATCTGCACCAAAGGAAATGTGATTAGACGTCAGGAAAAACAAAATTACCATGAATGTCATCAAGCACAGGAACAGGTTGCCCAGAATATAAAAACCACTAATGCTTATACAAGTGTTGCAAATGCTGCCTTTGCTCAACAAATGTCCTCTAGTGTAGAGAATGTCTTTTGATATCTGATTGGTCAGTCTTTGGCATTTCTGCTTGAGACACCCAGCTAGTAAACCACATTAGAAAGTTACCTTTGTGTAAATTAAGCTAATTGTTTGGCAGAAGTGACATACTTCCAAAGACAACTACTTGGCAAGAGTCAAGCCAAGTTTACCTCATTCTTTCCTCCCAACTGTTTTTTTTAAAATACTGATTGTAGATCTTGGCAGGTGAAGACAAACTATTTCGGTCTGGAAAATTCATGCTGTGGAACTGCCAACAAGCTGAAAGAATGTGAGAAAACTGAAGAAACTATTAAGAAAATCCAAAATAAATCAGCCTGATATTAATTATCCAAGGACATTCAACATGGCAAAAGAGGACACTAGTGTGCATTAATTACTAATAGTCCATTCTCTTTTAGAAAAGAAGTAGTACATTTTTTGTCAACATATTTTGACAGATGCTGGTAGATTGTCAGGGGATTAGATTTTCAAAGTTTGTTGACAAAGGATTTCAGAGTGAAAGGTGTATGAGAGTTTAATTACATACCTTTTGTCTTCTAAATTCTTTATTCTTTGTGGAGTGGTTTGCAAGACAATGTACCTGAAGACAGCAGTGTCAGGGCCCTGAGGGCACTATGAGGCCTGACTGTCCCTGCCCACCTCCCCCCGGTCCTCTCCCCACCCTGGCCATGGCCCAGGATGCCATTTCAGCCCAGCCTGGGGCCATCAATCCCAGTAGGACATGGTCTCCAGCTCCACCACAGCTCTGCTCTCTCTGCCCAGCCATGGGCTCTGCTGAGCTGCGCCCACCTGTGGGCTGACATCCCAGCCTGGCTTCATCCCAGACCCATCCCCATGGAGGTGCCCAATGCTGGGGCTGGCGCTGCCCCCGACTGCCGTGCTCCCTGGTTGGGGGTGGTGGGAACGGGCCAGGCAGCTCCTGCCACCCAGTGAGCCACTGGTGGACACAATGTCCTGACAAGCAGGTGTATTAATATGGATTATTTTGTGTGTCCATGTTCATGATTCACGAATTTAAGGAATCAGTGAATGAAATGCAGAAATAGAGTCCCTGGAGAACCTGCTCCCATGTGTTCTGTGGTATTGGAGGACATATGCGCATACTTTTGTGTTACAAAGTTTGTTTGTGTTACAAGTTGAAAGTAACCCATGCAGATTTAGAAAATATTCAGAGATTTTTATCTCCTCACAGCCAAATAATTTCAAAACTTTTACAGGCATAAAATCATTTATGTATAGCTGGAATTTTGGCAGCAAGATTCTAAAACCAATTATCTACATAAAGCCAACTAAATAACTTCTCTATTGAATGTCTTATATGACCTTCAATCATCTTCATTATTCTCTTCTAAGACGTTGGACATTCACTTTCCTCTGGACAGAAAGCTTTTGAAAAGATCTGTGTTTTGCCAATATATCTGTATTTACCATCCAAAAGCAATCTATCCACCCAATTAAAACAGAGGTTCTTATTAAATCAATATTAGAAGTTAATATTTTGCTCTTACTGAAATAAGCAGCCTTCTGCTTCAACTAACACAAAACACACACCGTGACTCAGATTTTATTTGAGTTACCTGTTCAAAAAAGGAAAGCAAAACAAAAGCTATATTTACAAAACTACTGGAAGTATGACCTTACTTTTCACAAGAGCTCATGTATTGAGGCTCTCACCTAAGAAGAGGTTGCCATGGAGTTTAACTGAGAGAACTGAACTTTCTCTAGACATGACTCAACAGATTTATCTTGACCTAAACCCAAGTCTTTGCACTCTGCAGGGAATCTCATTTCAGGATCCTGCTCAAGTTGTCCAGCTAAAACAGATGACCCCAGCCAACAGCGATGAGACCCTCTATGCTGGGATGCCTGTTCCCAAAGAGTAGTGGAGAGAGCACAGCCAAAAAAATATGATCTCACCATTAGTAGGAAAAGCCTGACAGTACAGAGCATCTTGCCTGAACTCATCTCAGCCGAAGCTGATTTTAGCTTGTTTAGCAGTGATAGCAATTGCCCAGCAATCGGGTACTTATCGCCTGAATTTGATCTAGCTTCATTTTGGCTGATAACAAGTGTTACTTAGTGTGGATTGAATTGTCTATGATTCTTAAATAAAATGTGGCATGCAAGAGAGCAGATAAAGGATGACACCACAGCTCTCATACTATAAATGCTAATCCTCAAAAATAAATAAACAAATAAATAAATAAATCCTCAAACCAAGACTTAACCATCACTTCTAAACCAAACTTGAACGCACTTCACATTGATTGCCCCCATTCTCAAACACAAACCTTCCAGAATCCGACTTCTACCCTAATCACTTTGCTGAAAGGTAGACTGAAAGTTGTTTCATGTTCCTCCTTTCTCTAAGCATCAAAACACAGACAAATAAATAGTGCAGGATACATTTCAGTTTTGACAGAAACAAAAGAACAAGGCCCCAGTAATCATTATGTTGATTCATCTTTACAGACCTTTTTTTTTTAATGACATCACAGAATATCCGGAATCTACTATACTACTTTAGGTACAACATATAACATCAATTAAATAAATTCTATTACATTTACTTTGTAGTTCACCACCAAACTGAATTGATCAACCAGTACAAGAAACGGTTGGGCACATAGCTTTGTTTATGATGCGCGTATGTGCACAATATATGCAAGGTGTGCTACCATCTTGTTGTCTTGAACTTCTCCCTGTGTGAGGAACTGAGCCACCTCCAGAATCTTTTACAGACTAAAAACCATTCAGCAAAAATCTACTGACATTAGTGAATAGCTCAAAGGAGGTGAAAGATATGTTTTGTGGCAGCCTCACTAGTTACCAAACAAATAAAACGTTCTCAGCTCCAGCTGACCTGCTATGCTTTTCTGTTTGACTCATGTCAGCAACCTGAGGACAGTGCATACACTTTCATGTAGACCCAGTTCACAGAATCACTCAATAGCTGAGGTGGGAAGGAACCAGTGCTAAGGAGAGGGGAAGGATCACCTCTCTCAAGTTGCTGGCAACTCTCTGCCGAATGCAGCCCAGGAGGCTGTTGGCCTTTGCTGCAAGGGCTCGTTCATGATCAACTTGGTACTCACCAGGACCATGAGGTCCTTCTCTGCAAAGCTGCTTTTCCAGTCAATTCATGAAAGGCATTCACCTCCCATGTAATTACTTGAATAACTTCATGGCAGACCTCTGCTGTCAGTGTGGATCCAGAATGAAAACGGGGAATGGCAGTATAGGACTCTGCTGAGTGATTCAGGTATTTATCTGCTGAGGGCAGGAACTGGGATCCAGTGCAGCTTAAAACAGTTTTACCCTACAAAACCCCTTTGCAACATTTAAATCTCTTTTTGCTTTGACTATCATGCATCCGGAAAACTGTGAAGACAATGATCCCGCAAGTCGCAAGCACTGCGGAATGGCATCTATCAGGATGCATGGAAGAATTTTGATCGTAGGACCTTAAGAGCAAGTTTCAGTTGTCAGAAAAAGAGGTTAGGAAGAGAACCTCACATCACCAGTGGCCTAGAGGGCTCAACATAAACCAGTAGGCTCAAACACAGCAAGCAGGTAAGTAAATAGCACACGGATTTTGTATGGGATTGTGATATTTTAATGGAACTACCCTGTAAGAGAAGCGCTCACCACAATGTAGCCAACTCTGCCAATGTGGCACTTATTTTCAGTTACATTTTTTCTCATAAAAGTTGTCAACTTACCTGTAAAATGTAAACATATCATAGCATTCTTAAGGCAACACCTCAGACCCAATTGTCTCAATCCTGAAAACCAATTAATTTAATCTCATTTTTAAATCTGCGAGCTTGGTGAGACAATAAAGCCCCCTTAGCTAATTTACAATAAGCGAAACTCATTCATTGAGGAAAGGCCTCTATTTGCTTGGGCTTGCAACTCTAACCCTGTCTCACAAACGGCTCAATAACACCCTAACAAGAACAAAGCTGGGCTGGGCACTGGACAATGCACCGAACTATACCTCAGGACATATGCACTGTACTGAGTATAACTAATGAGAAGATACAGTGAATTAAAGGTCTATCTCCTTCCCCATGTGCAAATAAACATCATAATTAAACAGTCAAAAGCAGTTCAGAATCTGGTCCTTAGTATTTCCATCTTCATTACAGTCACATTTCTGCTTCTAGAGCCAGAGCTCATCAGATCCCAAATCATTCTGATTATGGTAATTTCCATATTTTACAAGACCTTTTGCAATTCTGTAGTTATTGATGTTAACTACAAAAAGAATAATCCTCAATTTCTCCAGTAATGAACCACTGAGTTATCCCATGGTATTTTCTCCCCAGACCCTGAGGGTGACTTTGAAAAGAATGTTAGTTATCTCTAATGGAGAGATGTAAACAGATGTTATATTTGCCATCTGATTAAGCTTTTCAGAATGATCATTAAAGTCACTTACCCATATGGAACATCATATGTACCTACTGTTTAACTGGGCAAAGCACATTCCTTGGGCTGAACAAAATATACAATCTGTGATAGCTAAGGAAAGACTAGGAATGTGAACTTTATTTTCTCCACTCTCCTCTGGAAATAAATTAGGGTTATCTGAATAAAACTGTTTTCAAGACCTCTATCTCATCTGCACCAGAACAGAGAATGTGTGCAGATAATCAAGAAGATCTTACGGTTAAAATAACTAAATCATTCCCTTGACTGCTGGCTTTGACCCCCTCTTCTGCCAAAGTGTTTCTATGTTCCACTGGGAAAGCCATTTAAAACAACATTATCACATGTAGTCATTGCATATGCCTAATTTTCTCGCTATTCAATTTGAAAGCATCGGGTGTAATTTGCAGCAAGATCAAAAAACGAAAAACGCAGCTGATGTCAACAGGAATTTTCTTATATATTTCATGTGCTTCATAAGGCTGAGCAAATCCTGAATTATCAAGCCTGCATCAATCAAGCATCCACGGTTACTGTGAAAGTGGGTTTAGATTTGAGGTTTGGGTTTTGTTTGTTTTTCTTTTGTTATTTCTCTGTGCTCTAGGTTGCCCTAGAGTTTCTTATCTGAATGATGATGTTTCCCCCCTTCCTACTGGTTCCCAGCTGCATTCCTCTTTCCCGTTCCTTCACAGAACCCATCTAGACAGATGGATTCATATAACCACTAACGCCCAGTTTCTAAGCTACTCAGACTCAAAATGTAGCTGGGTTAACACAGTGCTGCTCCCAAGCTAACGCAGTCTGTTTCTGAGTTTGGCTTTTTATTCTGGGGCACGAAAAAGAAAGGCTTTGTGCTTTCAGTTCCAGTGCACCAACACATCCAAGGATGGAGCAGTTGTTACAGCGAAAGGCTGACTTCATCTTGGAGCTAATCATGCTTAATCCTTGGGAAAACAGTACCCGTGCACTTTGGTTAGCAGGAGGAGCAGTAAGAACCTTCAGCATGTGCAAGAAAAATTAGCTCTTTGAAGACTTAATTATTATCTCTAGCAAATATGGAGAGAGCCTGCGTGAACTCTGGATTGTAACTCAGCCAAATTCGTTTGCATTTTCAGAAGGACTACCCTTAACAAAAGTCATCTGGCTCTTCTAGAAGTGCTGGAATATCAGAAATACAGAAAAGAATTCCAGGCTTAGCTAGTTATTTTTGAAAATAGATAATGTCTTTTCACTCCCTACTATCAGAGTCCATAAATGACTACATAATTCCTGCTAAAACTGTGATAAAACAGAAACAAATGATCAGATCAATTAGCCTGAGATGCAGAAACAGAGCAATGAAGATTTTAGTTTAACATGTAAATTTTGTCAAAGTTACAGACTGATTGTACAGGTAGAATCGAGCAATTCTGATAGTAGTAGGTGTTATCAGTTCTGCATACCACACACTCAGCTGTGATAGCTATGACAGAATAATTATAATGACTTTCTCTAGTTAAGGAACTTTGTTTTGTACTAAATCTCTAATTTACCTTAATCAAGCTTTTTCCTTGACATACACTTACAATAAATGTTTCCTATATAAAATATATATTTTTTTTTTTTTGTTATAGCATCTGTAAGAGAAATGTTTTTCTAAATCCACTGCATCTGAAACCCCAGAGAGTGTGCTGCAGTGGGTGCAGGTGCCTTCGTCCTTGCAGCTGCTCCTACCGATTCTGTTCTCCTCCACCTCCACCTTTCCCTCCTTCACTCTCCACACTAGCTCATTTCTGCCTCCATTCCTCAAAATTCTGATTACACTTCCATTCCCCTGGCTCAGACATCTTGACACGCACATCTTATCATGTTTCTGCTATTATAACTATTTCTGTTGTAAGAGAAAGGCATTTCCCAAGCCTCTTTCTTTGCTTACATTTAGGTAATATTACAGATGCTGAGAAATCCGTTACCATACCTTCACTAAGAGATTCTCTAATGAAAATGAAGTTAGCGCTTCTGCTACGGGATGCTTCTTCATCTGACTGAGGGTTGATAAAGATATTAAAAGGAAGATCTGCTAGCCAAGACACTTTTAAACACAGCTTGGATGGTGCTGTAAAGGGGAAATCAGCCACCAGTCGCCAGTGTAGCTACAACAGGATCTAGCAAATTCACGTTAATTAATTTTTCTACTTCATTAAGGAAAGTAGGATTTCCAATTTAATAGGCCTTGGATTTTACTTTCCATCCTTGTCCTGTGGCAGTCCAGAATCTAAGTATCTTAATGACAGTACGCAACCAATTAGCACAGAATCTCACTTACTATACTCATGTTGATATCAAAAGTAATGAGTTAAAGTGCATAGTAATAAAAACAGCAAATAAGTATACATGGGCAAGATGAAAACCACATTACTTTTTTTAGAGCCTTTAAAATATTTTATAACTTTTTTTGAAGGGTGCCTTCTAATATGGATTAAGGCTGGTTAGCATTAAATACACATTATCAATAACCCTTGATGGTGTTTTTGAGGTGATGATACAACTTGTTCTAAGATAAGCAGACAAGTCTATGCTACTGTAACTGGTACACTTGACTGATGACAATTTTCCCCCCACTGAACATTCTTAATGACAACATCAGATTTCCTTTTCTTGTGCTGTTATTAACTAATAAAGACAATAAACAAGGGAATAGGAGTTTCCAAACAGAACGCTGTTACATCTCGTGAGTCTGTACTGGCAAAGTCTCTGCAGTAGTAGGTGTTAAGAGCTAAACTTCAGCAAATACAGAACAAAACCAGAGGTGGACGACTGTGCTGTGCCTCTGAGAGATTGTCTACATAGCGCAGGAGTCATTGAGAGGAGCTTAACACTCACATCTGAAGCAGGATAATTGTCTGGCACTAGCTCCCTGTCTTATTCTGCCCTGAATGCCTTTGTGCCCCCAGCTGAAACCCCACTGCCCAGGGGAAACTGGAGAGAGGCGTTGGGAAGGTGGCAGGACCTTGATGTAAGGAGCCAAGCAGCCCGCAGGAGCGTCTTTGGGCCATTTCTCTGTTCTGTGAGGTACAATCCGTAACTCCCAGTCTGAGGCATAGCTTCAGTCAAATTTAGCTTCTCCCATAGCACTGGTGAGCTCACAACTGCACTGGTGAGGCCACAACTGGAATACTGTGTCCAGTTTTGGGCTCCCCAGTTCAAGAGGGACAGGGAACTGCTGGAGAGAGTCCAGCGAAGGGCAACCAAGATGACTGAGGGATTGGAGCATCTCCCTTACGAGGAAAGGCTGAGAGAGCTGGGACTCTCCAGCCTGGAGAAGAGAAGGCTGAGGGGAGACCTTATTATGGCATACAAGTATCTAAAGGGTGAGTTGATGGAGGATGAAGCCAGACTCTTTTCAGTAGTTCCCAGTGACAGGACGAGGGGCAATGGGCACAAGTTGGAACATAGGAAGTTCCGTTCAAATACACGGAAAAACTTCTTTACGTTTCAGGTGACAGAGCAGTGGCACAGGCTGCCCAGGGAGGGGGGGGAGTCCCCTTCTCTGGAGATTTTCAAAACCCGCCTGGATGCAGTCCTGAGTAATGTGCTCTCGGCAATCCTGCTTTAGCAGGGGAGTTGGACTAGATGATGTCTAGAGGTCCCTTCCAACTCTGAAGATTCTGTGATTCTGTGATACCAGAGCCTGCACTACAGGAAAAATCTGTGCAACTTGCAGTAACATTCCTGCCAGCCTACAGACAGTGACACTGCATGTGATACCTGAAGCCCACCGCTATGCTGTGTGTGTGATGACACACTTTGATGTCTCCGGTCTCTCCCGCAGCCCTGCTTTCAGCAAGATTCCTTGTGCCAGCATCCGCAAGCATCCCCAGCACCAGGATCTCACAGACTTCCCAGATCAATAGAATCCTGTTCCCCCTGGCAGGTGATGTGGAGTTTTGTACAGGTAGAGTCAAGCAATTCGAATAGTAGGAGGTGTTACCGGTTCTACATTTTTTATCAGTTCCACTGTTGTTTTTTTTTTAAAGTTCTGGGGGTTACTTGTCAACCCAGACTCAAGGGCTATAAAATTCAAATGGAAAATCTCATCTACTGCACTTGTAGTACAAAAATTTAGTTTTCCCTTGATATCAAGCAAGCTTTTAACACAAAAGAAATTCAAGAATTCTTTGAAGTCTGGACTTCTGAAATTAAGGGGTTTTTTTCCTTACTAATAGTTAACACCTGATGTGAAAGCCATTTTTAAAATCTTTTGATCCTAGTCAATGAATTATGGCAGATTATTAAGAACAGTTCTATTTACACAAAGTGCATTTGCATTTAAATTAACCTTATTTAAATTCAACTTTGATTATTTTTAATGCTAATACACCAATTTTAAAATTCCTTATTAATTTCTTTTCTCACCAAATGCATTTAAAAAAGGCTGCCTTGAAGTAGGTTTCAAAATAATGGATACAACAAATCTGACTAAATTTTGCAAAAGTACTAATCAAACATAATGATTCATTAAGAGCAGTTTCAAGTGATTAAAAATACAAAACCTGACGTTTTCTGAGGCGCTCTTTGTAAATAATGCTATCTTTGCTATAAATTTATTTTTAAAGTGACTTTAATGAGTGAACCATCTTTTTCCCACCTCTTCTGAAGAGTCCTTTAGAGTGTTGCTCCTAACTGCCAACACAATATGTAAATATTTAAGGTTCATACTAGTCTATCAGCCTCCTGAAACAGTTTCAATGAATACACAGGATGCCTTTGTGACAGAAACTTTCCAGGTTTCAAAAATAATGTGGAAAATGCAACAATTTTGTCTGTCTAATTTTGCATACAACTACCTGCATATGCCAGCTCGTGTCCCCTTAGTTAATGTTCACTGATTGTACACCCACTCAACCCAGACCAAAACAGATACATTATTAAAATTTATTTTCAAGTGACTGTGCACTTGAAAAGGTCACTGTACAACTACAAAGCACTACAAGAATCACCAAAAAAAAAAAAAGGATTAAAAATTAAGCAAAAACAACTTGTATTTTTCAATATTGTACACTTGGCCTAGGAATATGCTGCAAAATGGCTACAGCTGCTATAGTAAGATAAATATTTTCAAAAACATTTAAGAAATTTTGGAATCTATCACATTCCTAAAAATGTCCTCCAAAATCAACTGTGCAATTATTGATTTGTTCCCTACATTTCCTCACTTGGCTTCAATATTTTCTACACTTTAGGATATTCACTTCCTATTCCTCCGTAGACTGCAAGAATTAAACCAAGAATGGACATTTTTGGAAGTTCACTGTTGAGATAAGGTGTGCGGCGCAAAAATGGAAAGTGTGCAAAACAGCTGAATATAACTTGTAGTTACATGGTATCTTCAGGAAAAAAGAAAAATCCTCGCACAGAGTACCCGAATACACGTTAAGCAAAGCAGTGTGGATTGGAGCAAGGAAAGATGAAATCAGTTCCCTATTAACAACAGACAAAAATAATGCCAAATAAATTAGAAAAGTTAATAACAAGAACAAGTGGACTAAAAATTGCTAGATCAACTCAATAAAATAAATGTGGTATATTAAACGGAAGAGCAACAATGGCTTTTTTGGAAACATTTTTTCAGCATCAGTGTCACAACAATTTTCTCCTTTTCTGGGCTCAACTAGGGCCAACTGAACTAAACTGGAAACTCAAATTGGTAAAGAAAGGAATCAGAAGGAGAAGCACACAGCTGACATCCTCACAACCACTGCAAGAACGTAAGCATTGGAACGGGTTGTCCAGAGAGGCTGTGCAGTCTCCCTCCTTGGAGGTTTCCAAGACCAAGTTGGGCAAAGCCCTCAACAACAGTCTCTGAAGTCGGTATTGACCCAAATTTGAGCAGGAGCTTGGACTAGAGTCCTCCCAAGGAGGGCTCTAAAATCTAAACAGGCTTTATATGCTATGAATCTTAAATATCAATACATGAGCTTGAAACCTTCATATCTTTATTCATAAAGAGAATAATATTTAAGATATCAGAGATATTTTCTGTAGTATACATACACATACAGTACATTTCTACTAAAACACTCTCCACCAAGCATGCTGCTTTTCTTTTTTTTTTTTCTTTCCCTTTCCCCCCCGAGTCTTTTGTACTGACAGAGATATTTATCTTTCTACCTTCTTTCAATTTTACGAGGCTGATCTGGACTACAAATTCTTGAACCAGATCTGAAAAACTTTCTAATTCTTCAGAAATTCATTACATACAATTTTTTGTGGTTTGTAGTATTGAGGTTTTTTTATAAGAAAGTTTGCCTTTCTGTTGTGCGGGAGTTGTGGGACTCCCCTATAAAATTTCAAACATGAAATTACGACCACTGGGACAGAACATTTTTCCAAGTATTAGGTACCACACTGAAGCATGTGTTGCAAATAATCTCTGTGTTTCAAGAGATTAAAGACAAATTGTATTTGCTTATAAAGGCCAAATCATGCTGTTGGTTTTCCAAGATGAATATCTGAAAGCTCACAACCTTCTTGTTCAGCAGTAATTAAGTGATATCTGATTAGAAACACGTGCAAAAATAATCTAGCTGAAGGAATGAGTCACACAAAGTTGTCAAATGATCAGAGTGAGTCAAGTAATCTTGGTGCCAAATTCTGGCTGAAACCAAGATAGGTCCAACTGTGCTCTGACTTGACCAGTGCTTGCACAATAGTTTGAATGATGCCTTCTCTTCGAATACGAGACAGAGTTCTGAATTCTGAAAAGTATTTATGCAGATAGAGAGAAAGCTTTTCTTTATCCTGCTTCTTCATACTTCTGATCTGACATAACAGGATCATTCTCGGAAGTATGGATATATTTAAATCTTCAGTTCTTATTCAACATTTCATATGTTTTTCAAGCAATGAGACTCTTAACTTGCTGCAGAGAGTCAAGGAAGTACGAATTCTCCATATCCTGCCACAGTTGTTCCACCAGAAAACTGTCAGACAACCTCTCCATAAAAAAAATCAGAAGTAGGTAAATATTTAGCAAGATAGTGAAAGTCTATGTTCCAATAGGGCTTCCTCAAGAAGGGTGGCTAAACTATCAATTTCAAACTTTCCCAAACACTCAAACAAGAGAAGATGTAGCTTTACATTAATGATTTCATCCGTATAAAACTTAAAGTGATCAAAACCTACCCCCTTTTCACAAAATTTTATCATACAGTTAAATCTGGACAAGCAGGGTTTGCTTATTTGGTACTTTAATGCAAAGACAAAATTGCCATTAATGTGTCCTGTAGATGAAGAAAGTAAGGTGCAAATAAACCTTGACAGAAATTACTGCCAGTTGCAGACATTCAAAGGAAAATTGATCTGTAGCTTATGCTGGAATTCTGAAGTGTCAGTGTTCGCAAAGCTGCTATTTCACTTCTCCCTACATTATCTGTTGATTTTTACACTGAAGAATGGATGCAAGTACTGAATCACCAGGTCAAAGCTGGTTTACGTTGCTCACCTGTGAATCAAGCTAATCCGTACAGGTGAAACCTAAAGTAAGATTATGTAGACAGGAAATTTGCAGGTGTTGTATAAAAGACATAAAAAATTATTACTAAGTCCTTTCAGTTATCAGTGTGGTCTGTGACTTTGGCATTATTAAACCTCAGATACTTGATGCATATTGGTTTTATTCATGTAAAAAAGGAGAAAATACCAATTTCAGATACACCTTTTCTTCTAAAAGTAAGGGAAATGCTTCAAATTAGAAGAGATAATGATCTCCCAGAACTGCAGTGTCATCTCTGTGGTCTGATCTTGGCTCCCATAGGTGGATTTTTGGGCCTGGTCTCTGTCACTGGCACCCCCGGGGCAGCTGCATGGAACAAAAACCCTGGAAAGGCACATGCTTTGCTCCCTTCCATAGATCTACCATCCTCTTTTGCTTTTTTAAACTGTTACTTCTGTGCTCTCTCTGCAATACTCACTCCCACTGCAGATGGTATCGCAGCAAAGGGAGCTTTCGCCTCTCATTCCTTCTGGAAACAGCAGGTTGTTCTGCAGAGAGCTTGTACAAAAGTGGTCCGGCATGTTTTTTAATACATGAATTGATCTGTCAGTTGACTCCTGCCCAGACAAATGCCTCATTATTTGCTACATTTTCTGCCGCTCTGGCTCAGAGGTATCCTTCCTGACATTGCAGTAGAGCCTTACTGCCTGTACCTGGATGTATAAAGACATTTTAATTCTTCATGAAAGATTCTGTTTCACATTTTTGCATAGGTAAACTGTCAATATATGATACAAAATGAATCAAAAGGAGGAAAAAGGTTTTCTTAAAAGTATGACGTGCAAAATAGTCGGATTTGGGTTTTGCGTTTTACTACATTGCCTTTCTCCACAATCTAGGTAAAACCTGGTCGTTGTTACGTTGTTTGCAGTAGTAAAAGAACATACTTGATTGTCTATATTGAAGCTAGTCAAGTAAAACGGTGCACCCAGTTAAGCTGTGACCTTCTGTTTATACACCACTAAAAGCATCCATCTAAAAGACACAGCAGCCAGCATGTTAATTGTTTTAATTATGAAGTACAAGTAGAATACACAAACAGAAGCCGACTTCACCATTGCAAGGAGCATTACACTTAGATGAGTGAAGAACAATCACAGCAAATTGTGTCGAGGATGACATTATCTGGTGGAAAAAAAGGGGGAAGGGAGAAAAATAAAAAATAACCCAATTCCTATGCTTCACTTCAATATATTTCCAGTGCCTACAACGTTCTGCCTCTCCAAAAAGAGACCCATTTCCCGCTTCTTCTCTCAACGAGAGCTCCTATGAAACTTATCAGTAAAAAAGAAAGGCCATGAAAAATATTTCAACTAACGTGTAATCATTCTCTATTAAGCTAACTGCAGTGTCTACAGAAGCCACAAGATGGCACATTGTTTGTTTCCTGTTTCTCACAGTATAAACAAAAGATTGTGTTAGGACTCAGAAGGATGAACTACTGCAGCTCTGTCATCCCCAATATCTTTTCAACAACACTTTCCTCTGAGTGCAACATCTAGGATTTTAATTGCAGCAATTATTGACGTTTCAGGAAAAACAAAATAAAAATTAGTATGTTTTTAATTGCAGCAACTACTGAAGTTTCAGGAAAAAAAATATTTCAGAATTACCGTGTTTGCATCCAAGGACATCATTCCTACCTCCATAAATTATACACACCCCATGGTAGTGAAATATTACTGCTTTTACCTAAGAGCCCACTGCAGTGTGTTCACAGACATATTTTAGTTAGGATAATCTGACTACCGTAAACAGAACAGATTTGTAAAACCATCTGAATAATCAAAACACTAGTGCAACATGCAAATCCTGGTGAATATAGTAAAGAATGTGCTTCCTATTCCTCAAATTCTTTTACTGAATGCATTCACCACTCAGCCAGTATTTAGGAATCCTACACACCCATGTCATTACTACAGTACTGCTGATGTCCACCCTGTTTTTTGAACACATTTTCTTCTCCATGGAAATTAGTTGAAATATGACAAGTGATACGAACAGCTCCATGGAAGCCCTATATGAGGAAAGACAGTCACATTCATTCACATGACCTGATTCCCAAATCCTACTCAGCATTTGAGATGACCACAAATAACTGTATTTCATCAAAGTTTTCAGGCTTTGATCTAGAGTTTTATCCTATTGGAATGAAATGGACATCCCTGAACCTGGAGGAGTGGAGAGAAAAAACAGGACAGTGACCGCTTTCTACTTTAGTACATCTCTGTGATCCTGTTTGCCCTTCTTAGTATGAGCTCCTCCTTCAGCTTTTCTAGACACGGTTTCTGGCATCATACAGTGGTTTGGTATCACACTTGTCCCAGTTTCACACACAGAAAACTTCCTGAAGAAGACAGATAGGAGAAACTTGAAAGCAAATACCAGCTTTGCTTCTGCCATTATTCACACTAGACCAGGATGTCCGGAAAGACACTCTTATAGACAAATAAACATTGACTATAAAACTCCAAATGTCTCTTCTGAGTGTTTTTCAGGCTAATTTTACTTTTAACACAAAGAATATAATTATGAAATGTATCTATAAACCCCTTTCAAGTGCGCTAGCAAAGCAATACTCCAGCTTCCTTAATAAAAACTCTTTGAGCTGCAATGTTTCTAGGTTTCAAATATTAAAGCTACATTTTATGTGGTGCTTATCTACCACAGTGACAGGATTCTAAAAGACGGTTTCCAATTCAATCCACAGCAGTCCCATCTACTGCTTATTGATGTTCCTAAGCTTGCGTAAAATTATATTGTGTTTTCTTTCCAGTCCGGGAATATTTCTCTGTTTTGGATTTTATTAAACCTAGTAATGTGAAAAGCTAAATTTGTCATATACAAGTCAGACTGCAGTCAAATACCAGAGAAGATCTTCATGAGATGAAATGCTGTTCTCCAGCCCTATCCCTTCTCATCTGTTTAGAGGAACTTGCACCCTAAAAGGACAGGACACAAGTTCTTACCTTTACTAGAGTGTTTTATAGAATCATTTCTTAAAGTTCACCAGCAACTTTTATGTGATGAAGTGGTACAGGAACATAAGTATGTAGAAAATCATTTGATGCACACTATTTATCATTATTAAATATTTCATACCATTCTCAGTGGTGTTAACCCAAGTCTTTTTAAATATTCACCTATATGCATCCAGTGCAGAAGTAGCCCAGGAGTATCTATATGACTAATCACCTCAATATAGTAGATTAAGACCAGTTATTAAGGGAGTTGCAGTTTCTGCCTCCGGAAGACAATTGCTTTGTATGTGTGAAACAAAAGAAACATGCTTTTATTGTCCCTGGTTCTTTGCTTTTGAAACTCCCTACTTTGGCACTTCAAAACACAAAACCAGAAGGCACGATGAAGAAGATGACAGCAGGGGAAGACTCAGGAAGAAGGGGAAGGAAGACTGTATTTCTTCCCACAAGGGTTTGTTGTGGCTATGAAAGATTTATGTGGTAAAACAATTATAGATAGTAGTTTCCTTTCCCTATCTAATTGGAGTAAAATTACATTAAGAAATTGAATACGTTTTTTATTCCATTCAGTTCTGTAATAAGGGATGCTAGTGTCCAGCAAACTGCAATAGCTAGAAGGAAAGACCTACTATATCAGGCTGCTTTCACACACAGCTCATATGGAGTAGCCTCAAAACAACACAGATTTTTTGCACACAACTGGTGGCACTGCACTCTGCGTGCAACCAATTAATTGCACGTTACATAAAAAGGAAAATACTTAACTCTCCCTCCCCCCCGCCCATAAAAATTAAAATTATACATTTTTATGGCAGGCACTTAACTTAAGTTGAGCCTAAATACATGGCACTCTCCACGGTGAATACTGACCCCTCAGAGGACCTAAAGACTGGAAAAGTGAACATAAAATATTACATGTACACAGTATACGTGATCTTTAAGTCAAAATTGCTGCTATCATTATAGCACGTGTGAAAGAAAAACCTGGGTTCATCAGTAAAAGGATTCAGGAGAGACCTTATTTAGTCAATGAAGGACTTCCCTGAGTTCTTAGACTTCAAGGTACTTTAAACATCAGATTTTGAACATGTGTAGCAATAAAGGCCTATGGAGATAAGGTGAGAAGGGCCCCAAACTCATTAGGAAACTCAAAGGGACCTGGGAGTCCTGGTCGACAACAGGATGACCACGAAGCAGCAATGTGCCCTGGTGGCCAAGAAGGCCAATGGCATTCTGGGGTGCATCAAGAAAAGCGTGGCCAGCAGATCAAGGGAGGTCATCCTCCCCCTCTACTCTGCCCTGGTGAGGCCACATCTGGAGTATTGTGTCCAGTTCTGGGCTCCCCAGTTCAAGAAGGACAGGGATCTGCTGGAGAGGTTCCAGCAAAGGGCTACGAAGATGATTAGGGGATTGGAACATCTCTCTTATGATGAAAGGCTGAGGGACTTGGGTCTTTTTAGTCTTTTTAGTCTAGAGAAAAGAAGACTGAGGGGGGGATCTTATTAATGCTTATAAATACTTAAAAGGAGGGTGCCAGGGGGATGGGAGCAGTCTTTTTTCGGCAGTGCCCAGTGATAGGACAAGAGGGATTGGGCACAAACTTGAATATAGGAAGTTCCATCTTAACATGAGGAGGAACTTCTTTACATTGAGTGTAGCAGAGCACTGGAACAGGCTGCCCAGAGAGGGGGTGGAGTCTCCCACTCTGGAGACGTTCCAAACTCACCTGGACGCTGTCCTGTGCAACTGCTGTAGGTGACCCTGCTCTGGCAGGGAGGTTGGACTAGATGATCTCCAGAGGTCTGTTCCAACCCTGACCATTCTGTGATAAAAGCAGTCTCTTTTGAGTGCTTCTCTGTCAATAAGATAGTTATTTTTCTTGATCAGAGGAAAAAAACAATCATAGGAAGAGGGCACCTGAAAGGCTGTTTCCAGGCTGAGCTTCTGTCCATTAAAGCAGGTGAAACACACACGTGCTGAGGTTAGTGACGGGTTCAGAAACCACTTGTGCTGTTCCATGAGTCCCTGGTGCAAATAATCCAAGACTGCAAGGCATGGCAAGCAGCAGAAAGTAACTGTACCAACCTTAGTAGAGCAGACTGAACTTCACTGTGAGAAGACACTGATTCAGCGCTCATTAACCAAGGTACCCAAGGCAATAAATCCAGTCACGTACCACCCTCAAACAAATCCTAAGTAGAAAGCCTCAAAAAGCGTTGGTCTGACTGTATGCATACATCCTCTAAGGTATGATGAGCCTGCTTATGTCTGCCAGTTTCTTTTTTCACCTCACATTTTCACTATCTTTTTCTCCTTCTTTTTGCTTGTCGCAGGCTCTTCAAAGCATACTGCAAACCCAATATTATGGCTTCTAATAAAAATTTATTTAAGCTGGAATAAGCTTAATTTTCCATTGTCAGGTATTATCAGTCATGATAAAATCTGAGGTCTGCTAAAAAACTCTTGTGGTTTAACCCCAGTAGGCAGTTAAGCACCACACAGCTGCTCACTCACTCCCCCGCAGTGGGACGGGGAAGAGAACTGGAAGGGTAAAAGTGAGAAAACTCGTGGGTTGAGATAAAGGCAGTTTACTAGCTAAAGTGAAAGCTGCTTGTGTGAGCAAAGCAAAATAAGGAATTCATTCACTACTTCCCATCATCAGGCAGGTGTTTAGCCATCTCCTGACCTTTTCAGGGCTGATGAAAAGTTAAAGCAAATTATTCAGGGCATTGTCCAAATGCCTCTGAAAAAACTGACAGTCTTGGCGCACCAACCATCTCTCTAGGAAGCCTGTTCCAGTGTTTGAGCACCATCTCGGTAAAGAGATGCTTCCTAATGTCCAGTCTAAACCTCCCCTGGCGCAGCTTTGAACCATTCCCATGCGTTCTGTCACTGGATCCCAGGGAGAAGAGATCAGCACCTCCCTCTCCACTTTAGTGCTGTGTAACCCCCCAGTGCTATCAGCTGGCACCCTAAGCTCACCCACAACATAGCTGCTCCATCTACGTGTTCACCTCTTTCATCTGTCCCTCTCCAGCAGCTAACTCAGATGAACTGGAGGATGGAGTGTCTGAGTAGTTGTAGACTGAGCAGGACTCTCTGCTCTGGCTGTTGTACCTGAGGATGTTCTTGGCTGATTTCACCAAGCTCAGAGACCTTCTGGACTATGGCCCTGGGATATGTGGCCTCCATGCTGTGTGCGCTGTCCTCAAGATGGCCCATATACTGCATCTCCCCATTATTTGCTTCAAGAGGTGAAAATCCCCCACAATCCTATCTCCTCTCGCCTCAAGGTTACCCCATTGAAAGGGTAACTCTGCCCTGTCGCTCCATTTCTGTTCTCTTCATTTCTGGTCATGTTGGCCTTTTTTCTGTGTTCTATTCTTTTCCTAATAATTTCTAGTATAAGAGAAGGGGTTTGGCATTTGGGCTTGTGGAGTTTTGTTGGGTTTTTTTAGCGTTACTGAGGTGATATTACCTGGGAACTGTCATGACTCTAAGATCTCTGTCTTCGGTATGCAGAGCACACCTTATGAAAAGTGTTCAGCCAGTCTCCACCACTATGTGCACTGCTTTACAATCATTCATCCTAAATTTCATCAACCATTTTATCTCAGAGTCTTTTAAGATCTTTTTACAATTCATCATCCAGACTGTTTTTGTTACCTAAACTTGCAATTTATCATCACCTAATAAATATAATTCTTAACTATTCATCCCCCCAAAATTAGGCAACACATGAACCCGATCTGTTTTGCTCTTTTTCCCTGCTCCTAAGACTTAATCACCTACACTAAAAGTCAGTACCAAGTGGCCACAGAGATTTTGCAAATCATTTCATACGAGTCATAATGGGAAAATTCACATAGCATCATAAAGTTTGTCTTGTTTATATTGAACGGCAAATCTACCAGTATTCCAGTATATATAGGGGTTTCTATGTTAAGGATGATGATATTTTTGATCTATTTTAGATTTACACAGAGTTGCCTCCTTCAACAATTTTTGCCTCTGCTAGCACACACTAATGATGGAAGGATAAAAAACTTACATATTTCTTTTAATTGAAGTAATATGTGTTGTGGAACCTTTAAACAGAATTCTATTTTGTTTTATGACAAGGTGACAAAGTAAATTTAAAAATATGTCATGTCTAAAATTTGTTGACTTGGGGATTTTTTGAGAGAGAAAGGGAGGTGCAAAAAAAGGTGGGAAAAAAGCATTTTCCAGAGGTTTTTTTTTTATTATTTTGCTGCTTAACAGGGTCAAATGAGTACAAAGCAGTTCATTCTGTAAATGATTATTCTGAATATGAACAGTATAAGAATTCTTTAAAATAATCCTCTATTAGAGTCTGCGCTGCATTTAATTTTAAAAAGGGAAGCTTCTGAAGAGAATGGAATTGTGAATGATTGTTATGACCCACTCGCTATTATCACTCAAGCACTGCTACCAGAACTATAATATAATCCATTCCTCATTAAAAAATGCTTTATACTCTTTTGCACAGTTAAGTTTTGTCTTCTGAAGTTTAAAAGGATTTCTGCTTGAAGGTTAACTTAGAAAAAGATATTATATTCATGAACTATAACTGTCTATCTACCAGTAACAGCATCAATGAGAATAAACTCATTAAATCATAGGAGAAACTAAATTCACTACACAAATATCTTGAAAACAGATATACAGAGCATTATCTACAGTCTATTATATTAATCGCTAACACTGCTAGTGTTGTATTTAGAGATTATTATTGAAATTCTGCTTGCACTGAAGTCAACAGAAGACTTCAAACTTAACCAAGCTCTTACTGAGTCATATTGAGATACTATTTTTATTGTATTTTTACCTATTCCAAATATATATTTATTTCATGCAGTTTATTGTGGGACTCCAAACTGTGAAGTTGAAACATGGTGAGAACTTGCACACTCCTGCAAACATTACAGTGACTGTCAACATTCTTCTTTCGTAATTGCTATGTTTACAATAAACACATTTATTTTTAATTTGCTTTTAATCAAATATGGACAAGAAAGAACATAATGCAGAGTGAGTAAGACTTTATTTGTAATATCTGAAATATAATACTAGCTAACACTCATTATATGCACTGGAAAATTAATATAGCTGTATTTATATTCTAAATGAATTACCCCTTACTTCAGAACTCTCATCTGAGACGTTGCAAAGAAGACTCCATGATTTTCAGCAAAACCTACTAAATTATATTTGCTGACACTTCAGAAAGCATCAGTAAGAACCGACTTAGCTTTTTCAAACATCATGTGCTTGGCTGTGCACTAATAAAAATTCTGAAAACATATTCACAACAAGTTTACAAACCATTAGTGCAAATTAGGAATGATATATGACATACATATCTAACGTTAATCTCCTAGACACAACCACATGCAGTTGCTGATTATGTTTAATCATATTACTTACAACAGCCAAGATATTCTGTAACTGACACATTACCTGAAAACAATTCAAGCTAGTTTTGTGCTTCTTCAGTAGGCGCTCTTCCAAACTTTGTCTCCATTTAAAAATAGTGAGAAGAGATGGCCACTTCAGATGGCTTGACTCTTGGGTTTTGCCTTTCTGCCCATCCAAAGAACACCTTTTTTGGTAATGTGAGTGCAAAACTTCATGAGATGCTGCTTTTACACTAGGTACACTTCCTCTGTGGTTTATCAAGGTTGAGTTATTTACCACTAGATAGTTCATTTTAAACCCCACTCTTCTGATAACGTTTTTCACACTTTAAAAAAATAATAAAATATTCAAAAAAAGTTTCCATTACATATCTGTTTTCAAAGCCTTATGAAACAGTTTTCATTGTCTATATACAATAGTATTCTGTACCCTAAATTGTAAATCCATAAATTTTGCTATAGTTTGATATTTGATGCTATTAATTGCGCAATCCCAAACTGAGTTTATGTCATGCACATGCCACAAAATGGGTTGTAATTTTTATCTGACCTATCTCAAAGCTTCAGAGGATCTTAATCCATTATTAACAACCCTTATATGAGACAGGCTATGCGGTATCTGTTCTCCCTCACTTGTGTGTCCTGCGCTGTTCTTCTTCTATTGTACTAAATGTATATTGTATATGTGTAGTTGCCAAAAGCAGATCACAGCATCAGTGCACTCATGCAGCATGAAAAACAACTCCATTGACACATATTCAATGTAGCCAATAAAGATGTAGTAGCCTTATAAAAAGCCTGTGAAAAAAACAGGAAAAAATAAAAAGCTTCCTGAATATAGTTTGCAGAGCCACATAATTAAATGCCAGAGGGCTATGAATTCTGCTGGATGAGCTGAACTGGTTCTTCCTTTTTTTTTAAAAAAAAATTTTTTTTTAAATCAATCATGCCTGAGCCCATGCAAGGACACGCATATCTCTCCACACCAAAACAATAATAGGAAACTAATGCCTAAAGCAGAAGCTGTAGCTAGCAGAGTTGCAATTCTGAAAACGCTGCCTGACCTTTCCCTCCCCCTCTACACCCTTCTCAAACACACTGGAAATAGAGTTGTCTTCAAATTCTGCGGCTTCTACCTTAATTTTCTAGAAGCCAAGCTGACATATTTGTCATTAATCAGATGTTCTTGCTATGATCACACAGTTCTCTTCATTTCAGGTAACATTTGAGAAAAAAGTTTTCTATGAATATTAACACTAAATAGAAAATCAACATACAGAAATTTTTTTTTGCTGTCCTCACCTTTCTTTTTTGGAGGCATAACTTAAAAGACTCAGAGTCCAAATATCTATCTTCTGGTATTACTGAGCAATGAATTCAATAATTACTGGGACATTTCTGAGCAAATCTGGACAACTCTCAAAGTTCCTGGCAATTTTCATGGGAACAGTAGGAAACTTGAAAGAAAGGGAACATGTTACTGCTTCCAGTGAAAGAAAGGCTGCAGCATTGTTACATTTTAAAACACCAGATAATCCTCTCAGAAGTAAGAAAACTGGGGGTAGAACGACAATGACAGCGAGCACTCTGTCATTTATGAATCAAATGAGGAGACAGATGTCTATCAGAAATGAAACTCTGCCATTCCTTGTACTTATTTACTATTATTAGAAGTAGAGGACCACAAAGGAAAGAAATTCAGCAGTACCACTAGGAAATATTTAAGGTACATGAACAAAGCACCAAAAAAGAGATGTTTCTGGATTTTATAATGTAAGATGGGTTTGGGTTTTTTTAAGGGGTAGGGTGGAGGGGTGAGGAGGACACATACCACATATGGGACTGTCAAGTCTGAGTAGCGTTTGCTCTAGAGCAACACCACTAATGTCCTCCCACCAAATTATTAGAAATGAATCTGCAAGCAAGCCAAAAAGATTCTACTTATCCCTCAAAGCAAAGCATTATTTTCAGCTGGAAGCCCCCTGTTGCAACTAGGCACATAAAAAGAAATCAGAACTGTCAAGTAGCACAAACTGACTTTATCATTATTATCACAGGGGAAGTGAAACAGTCCAAGGGAAAACTAATTTTGTTGCTCAGCTAATTTTAGTCATGACTTGCACAGCACTGGGCTTGATTAAAGTGTTTTATCTTTTTCATTATTTTCAACACTTGTATAATTGATTTTTTTTTGTTAAAAATCACTAAAATAATTTTCTGCTGAGTTTCAGAGGTAAATTCACATGCTAGTTGTAAATTAATGTGCCATTCAGAAAATTCTATGATTTCTCCATCTTTAGGACAAGAAATCGTATTTTCACTCTAAAGCACAAAAGGCAGCCATGGATGACATCATTAGAGGATCATTTCAGTCAGCGTCAGACTTGAAGGGTTTGCTTCCCATTTCTTTTTTCCTTTCCCAACAATATCAGCCAATGCATTGAAAAAAGCCTTCTTATAGAAATGCCTTTCTCTAGGCATTTACACAACATACACTGAGATATTTTTGTAGGGCCGGCAGTTGGGGATACCATAAGAGGAAAAAAAAGGGGAAGATACTTGCCATCTAAGCGGCAAACTGAGTTTTCAGTTGAAAACTGCAAGAAAACTGTGAAGTGGGTACTTAGAGTTCAGAAGAGAGACAAGAGGAAGACCAGAGGTCTTGAAAATGTAATATATGGGGGAAAATCGATTTATTTAGTCTGGTAAGGGAAGGATTCACAAAGAGGCATACTAGTCTTTAAAGAAAAAGATTGCTGCAATAAGAAGGAACTATATATTTATTAATAGAAGAAAGCAAAGTGCTTAAATTTCAATAAACATTGGGAAAGGAAAGTTTCATAAATACAAAGTGTGCTGGAGCATGTTGCCTCAGATGACTGTAGCAAATGTTGAATTTTCAGAGTGTATTAGAAAGACATATGTCAGGAATAGCTGATCTTGTCTTGAACCAGGGGGATGGTTTAAGTGACCTTTCTTGTTATTCCTATCTTATTTCCTTTAATTTCTATTTGCTAGGGACTTATTTTCTTCAGGGAATGTAGGAAATCAAGGATTTTTAGTCTCTTGTTTTAGTGCAGAACAGCTCAGAGAAGATTTGAAGAACCTCCCTTCATATAGAAATGAAAAAAAGAAGATATTATGCTATTGGTTATGTGGAATGAATCTTTCAAATTTTGTATAGAAATTCACTGTCGTCTGAACACGTAATACAAATAATAAAAAACACCACCACCCCCCAAAGACCAGGAAATTTCCTCTTTAAAAAAAAAAAAAAAAGAAAAGTCTATATTTTCTGAAAAAGAAATAGCTAAAAGCTTGTGTCCCCACTCCTCCAACAGGAGATTTAACAACACAGACTTAAGACAGTTTATAAAAGCAATGCAGATACTAAAATCTCACTCATTTTCTAAAATAGGTGTCACTATTTAATTTCCTCATTAGCCGGAAAGCCAGAAACACACTGATATTCAATATACCTAACTCTGTATACACAACAGGAATTTGAAAACAGTCAAATTACTATTAATGATTTTTTTTTTAGAAAGCTTGCAGTATCACCTCTCTTTCCTGGCAGTGGTTGAGGTGATGTATATGTACCACAGAGGCTGCAAAAACCACACTTAAAGCTAAGAGGACCTTTCAACATAACCCCAACTCTTAGGTACGTTGGGACATACTGGCAAAACGCAAGAGAGTATTTCCCCAAACCGAGGTTTTGGTGCAGAATGCTGCAAATACTGCAGGTAAGTAAGACTGTGTATCAAAGTGTTACAGCGTGTTAAGAACATGAAATAAAAGATCTGGGGTGGAATTCAGCCGATTGTGGATGTGAGACGAGTAACATTTCAGTTGCCCCAGGGAATCCTGCCAAGCCTGGAGCTGCCACTCCAGAAAAGGTCAGATTTCTAAAGGTCCCATGTCATATCTGCCACTTCATGCAGATGTCTCAGATTCTCTAAGGTACCTCAAACGCCTGAGAGACTGATGCGGAGACACCCAGATCGTGCCAATTACGTTCTGAGACCCCATAAGCAGTTTATGTCTGCTTGTGTATTGCAGCCACAATAATTGCGTTAAACTCATTCATTTGCCCAGAAGCTTTTGCAATGAGCAAAAGGGACTGACATATTCCTCCGTGAGCTTCCGAGTCCCTGTTAAAGCAGAATACGCTAAAACACTCGTAACAGAAATCACTTTTATGCAGGTTAATGTCACCAGCAATTTTGACTGCCTAGTGAAATGAAAACAAGCAAGGAAAAGAAAAGACAAGAGAGAGGGGGGAAAGGATAGATAAAAGAGAAACTCCTCTTGAGTCTAATGAGCAAAGTAATAAATTCACCTTCCAACACTAACTGGAAACCAGTTCCTACCAGTTTTTCAAGAAAGGCTGAAGATCAAAGAAATGTAAATAAAATGCAGCTAGGGTAAGTATGCTAATGTCTGCCTAATTTAGAAGAATAGTAATCAATAAAAAGGAAGCAGAGACAGGATAAATAGAGAGCATCATGAAGTGAAAAATTCCATTGGAGAACTGAATAAAAAGGGATCTTCTCTGCACCATTCTGGGAAAGCTTGATATAGAGATGGTAGTAAATAAACCATTAAAAAAAGAGACAAAAATGAAATAAAATCAAATTAATAATGAATAAAATAATTGTTTTTAACCAGAGTAATTCTGTTAGTTGAAAAGCTGGAGACTGGGACAATACTATCATATATGTGTTCTCAGTTCTGGTACAACTCCCATCTGCTTGGTGGGACACTGAACAAGATGGACCTCTTGGGCAGACCCAGAATAGCTATTCTTATAATTAATTAAAAAATAAATAATTAATTCTGAGTGCAACTGACATAACTTTGCCAAGAGAAAAAAGACACACAAAAAGAAATAAGGCAGAAGAGCCTCATGTAAGAGGGTGGACGTGACTGCTCTTTGAATTTGTCCAGCTGCTCTCCCTTCCTCAGAGCACAGACAGGAATTTCTGCCTTCACTCTTCAGACTCTACTCTTGTGCTTCCAGAGGATTAAAGAGAACATTTTCTGAAGTCAATAACATTTTTAGAACGTTGAGCTTATTTTTCAGAGTTGTTTCGGAGCTTCTGCACATCCCACATGCAGACTTTCATCACAATGTTGCTCACCGTTTCATCTTGCCAGTGACCACAGCCAAGAGGAAAATAGATTTTTGTTCCCTTTCTTTCCCTCGCCTTGAAACACATCTTCATTTAATGTTGTTACAATCTAAATGTGATGTTTCCATCCTGACCCTGCCAGAATGAACATCCTTTTTCAACTTTATCTATACCTTTAAGAAAAGATATGATAATATCTTAATTATTCCTAAAATATATTCATGTCTACCAACTACTTTTCCCTTAACACATAAATTATTGATAACCTCTAGGCAAGATCATTACCTGAATATGTGACTGGAGCTGTTACCAGTTTCAATTCATAATTACAGAGTTTCTATTATTCTCTGTCAGTAGAGAATTCTGGTTAATGGAAGGAAAAGAAAAAGGAGCCAACAGATCAACTAATCTGCTGATTAAATGACTTTTTAATTTTGGGCCATGTTACATGCATACAGTTACACCTGGCAGAAGCAAATATCCTGCCACACATTAGCAGGTTCCTCCAACATTTAAAGAGTACAAGATGAATAATTCTTTATATCTGTTAATAATTTCATTAAAAAATTGGATCTACCAAGTTACAAATTGTGCCATGGATGCTATAAACCAGAGTTTATCTCATAGATGCTTTTTAAACAACCCGATATTACGTATTCAAGGATTATAAAGAACCACATAAAATGAGTGGTCTTTATTTTTCTTTTGAAACTGTTATTTCAAAGAACGCTATCTGAGCAACCTAAAATTAAGACTGTGCTTTTTATAATAGCTACATTTTTCATACTTCGGCGACAGAAAACATTTTTGCTCTTTTTTTTCCTCCTCCCCAAAAGTAGATGCATTGTAAACTGCTTGCTGGCTGATACACTTACCAGTTTTTATTTCACATCAGAATTTATGTATCACCATGGTTATGAAATGAAAATGCTTAGTAGATATGGCACTGTGAAGGCTACTCAAACCTTGAGTCATCCTTATAATTCTCTGGAAAGCAGACAGAAATTATTCTCATATTATCAGTAGCCAAATGGGGGTTTCATGACCCCCTGAATACTTCACCGCAATCTAAAGGAAGACCTCAGTAGAGAACGTAGGGCTTCAAATGCACAAATTTTATCTCTAGAACATGACTGCTGGCCTCATCCCCACAAGATTTTAATTGCATTATTATTTCAAGTGCATTATACAAGTTTTTAGAAATTATTATAGTGCTCTTCACTGTCATAATTAAGCATCTGTATTACAATATAACTTAAATATTCAATTCACAAATTATTCACAACCTAAGTGTTTTTATTCTTGACAACCCTTTTGTTTGTAATGGTTTAAAATGTTTTAAAAGGTACTAAAGCAGACAGTTTTATCCTTTGGAATAATTTCCCACAACTCTATTCACTGGAATCAGCACAAGCAGCTGTGAAATATAATCAACACCATTTTGATAACTGACATTTTTGTGCTTTGTGAAATCAGAATATTAACACGTTGCTCTTCGTGTCAAATCACGCTTCAAAAGTTCCTTTGAATTACTAAGTACATCAGTCTCCTAACAAAGCAATCTTACACAGAACTTCTAATTTGAACCGAAATGCCAACTCTAAGTATTCAGATCCTCTGTCTTCTGCCTTACTTTCGTCGTCTCTTTACAAGAGATTGTAGTTATGTGGTAACATTATTAAAATTGCAAGGCTTTTGCTAATTTTCTGTATTGAGTTAACTATGTGCAAATAGTTATATACATATGCTTTTGAGTACGTTCACATGTATAACTCCAGATTGGAAGAGTAAGAATTGGAGAGGAGTGCCAGAGTTCCTCTATTTTCCACAGCTGCAAGAGTAGGAGTGAAATGGAAAGTGCAGGAGGTCTGCAGATAACACAGTTGGTTTACAAAACTGAGATGATGCTAATTGTCACAACGGGTATCTTCAAACCAAGGTGTTTCACAAAAGACTACAGATTTTAATCACAAACTGCCTTCTGATTTCAAGTTATTCTTAGACATGCAGAATGAGTAAAAAAAAAAAAAAAAGAAATATCCGTAATCAAACATGCTTGCTCTAAAATGCCTATAAACCTGTGTTAGTTGATTACATAATGATATTTCATTCAAAAATTTCAGCTTGAAACAGGGTCTCTCAGCAAAGAATAAATGGGAGAGTCGAGGGAAGGAAGTAATAATTTCTTTTTAAATTTATTTTCCTGCATTTCCATCATAGAATGGAAATACTATATGGCTGTATGCTCTCTGCAGCCTCAGGACTTTGAGACACAGAAATATTTGAAAACTACTTTCTACTTTCATAAAAATACAATTTACAATCTTTTTTTTTTTTTTTTCCTTTTCATTAGTACCTGGCTCTTGTAAAGCTGCCTGGCAGAATTTAGTTGCACTTGCGATACTGGAACATTTTGGGACACATCTTTCCTCTAGGATAAACATCTAAAATGGTAGTGTCAGGCTGAAGCTGTAACCCTACTGCCAAAGGGAAAAGCAGTCATGATAGTTCCCTGGTAAATAAAAAGCAGCCCGTGTGAGAGAGGTTGTGAATTACTGAACAAGGTCCATGCAGCCATCTGACATGGAATGAGCCTTAATAACAGTTTGTCCTTTACATTTTTATGAGGATTGAAGATTAAAATGTTATTAGTATGATAGCCAGAGTTGTAGAGACATTTATACAATGGAACAGCTGCATTTTTATTCAGAACTTCATTTACATCTCTCTGGATAAAGGGTAGTTTCAACTTTTATTTTCTTAGGTTGAAAATTATGTGCATGTGTTTGGTTTTCTAGTAGCTTTTGCCCCAACAGCTCTCTGTTCTTTTTCTGCTTGATTATACAAAAATAGCAAAGAATTTCTTCAAGCTTTGAATTTCTGCACGTCTCTTGTATCATGAGTCATTTTACCATGCAAGAATGGAAAGGATTTGATTCAGAATTTGTTCTGGGAAGCTCCCAAAGTCTAGAGGGACCCTCTCAAACTTGCACGTAGGGCATTAGTTAAGCAATTTACACTGGTATCAGCAGGTGCAGCACGTCTACAGCTCTCCACATCAACTTCATATTATCACCGTGTCAATAAAGCTAAATTGTTGCTCTAGATGGAGCTATGACCTGGGCAGAAAGTTCACTACGAATGCAATAAAGCCTGTAATGACACCATGTAAAATGTTAAAAAAATGTGCTATATAAGGTTAAAAAGGAATAATAAAATCAGACTGTCAATGTCAGCTATTACAAAATGTTAATAGTGAAACTGAGTTACTTTATATCATTTACTTGAGGAAAATTTATCTTTGAACCACAGCTGAGATTTTTATCCAAATTGATGTATTTTATGCATTTGGCTGTTTCGCAAAAGTTTTTCTATTAACCATTAATATAAAATGCAAACAGATCTTTACACATATGAATCTTCTCCCTTTTATTCTCATTTGATGCTTTAGAGAGGACAGGAGTCCAAACCAAGCCTGGAGATGGTGCACTAAACAAAACAATTCCTACCTTCGAGAGAGCATAGAATAAAAATACCCACGCACACGAAAAAGAGAAATAAAGAAAACTGTGCGATAATTTGCAAAAGCAGGTCAGTGGCAGAATCTGGGAATAGTGTTTTAGTCTCTTGGCTTTCGTTGCAATTCTCCATTAGGGACCAAGGTGACCTTGCAAAGCTAGAATTAAGACTTTCAATTATAACAATCTTGTATGAATTGATGAATATGCTCAATTATATTGCAAGAAATATTTTTGTCTGCCAAGAGGCCAAACTGTGTTTTTTCCTCGTTGGGGAAACATTCATCTTTCAGATCAGCATTATTTCTTGTCTTCTAAGGAGATATCAGGGCAGGACTAAGGGTAAAATTTGGCCTTGTCTGCCATGAATTCCAGTGGATCATAGAATCACAGAATAGTTTGTGTTGGCAGGGACCTTCAAAGGTCATCCAGTGCAAGCCCCCTGCAATGAGCAGGGACATCTTCAACTAGATCAGGTTGCTCAGAGCCCCGTCCAACCTGGCCTGGAATGTTTCCAGGGATGGGGCACCTCCCACCTCTCTGGGCAGCCTGGGCCAGTGTTTCACCACTCTCATTGTAAATATTTCTTCCTTATATCTAGTCAAAATCTACTCTCTTTTAGTTTAAAGCCATTAGCCCTTGTCTTATTGCAACAAGCCCTGCTAAAATGTCTGTCCCCATCATTCCTTTAGGCCCCCTTTAAGTATTGAACAGCCGCAATAAGATATCCCTGGAGCCTTCCCTTCTACAGGCTGAACAGCCCCAACTCTCTCAGCCTGTCCTCACAGCAGAGGTGCTCCAGCCCTCGGATCGTTTTTTGTGGCCTCCTCTGGACCTGCTCCAACAGGTTCATGTCCTTCTTGTATTGGGACCACAGAGCTGGACACAGCACTGCAGGTGGGGTCTCACGAGAGTGGAGTAAAGGGGCAGAATCCCCTCCCTCTCCCTGCTGGCCATGTTGCTGTTGATGCAGCCCAGGATGCGGTTGGCCCTCTGGACTGCGAGCGCACATTGTCAGCTCATGTCCAGCTTTTCATCCACCAGTACCCCCAAGGCCTTCTCCTCAGGGCTGCTCTCAATCCCTTCAGCCCCCAGCCTGCATTGATGGGATCAGCTAGCCTGGCGCAGCTGCCCCTGCCCTCCAGGTGCTCAGAAAACTACACAGAACTGAAAAATGTCTCAGTATACAGAGGGATGTTTTCCAAATTTTTGAAAGATGAAAAAAGCGTTCCTTCATGGTTCTTTACTTTAAGCTCTATAAGCATATGATCACATCTTCCTTCCTTGACAAAGCAGGAAAATACATCCACTCCACCTGCAATGAGATCAGCAGCAAGCGAGGCGACAAATAATTTCAAAAGTAATTGCGCATTCCCTGTTGCTCAGTATCAACTTGAGGCCATATCGCTGCTCACCTTAGTGGGATTGCTGCTGACTGACAACATTAGAGAAGAACATTTTGAATGTAATCTCTGATATAAACAGTACATAGCTATTTAAACTTAAAAAGAGAATTCATTAGCCTGTGGGATGGGGAATTCAAAGCTGAAGGACTAATAAAAATCTAACTAGATCATATTCACAGAAATGACAGGCTTTTTCATGACATTTATATAATGAAATGCTCTTATGCCAGAATGGGCTGTTCTTACAGCTTGTCCTACAGCACTCACAGACCGCACATCTGTGCTGGTGCAATTGCTGCTCCTGCTAGTAGATAGCTGAGGGATTAAGTAACTGCAGTGTATAGCTGAGGGATTAAATAACTAATATAAAATATCTCTTTTCTTTCTTTTTTTTTTTTTTTGGTAGTAATTTAAGACTAACTAAACTAAGAGAAACCTGGTAACTAGAAAAGAGTTTTAAATAAAAACCTCCAGGTCTGTATGCACATGCATTTTGCTTTTACAAAAAGTTCTTTACGGATGTGCATTCAAGTGTGAAATGTAAATGAGCAGAATTTCAGAAATAGGTGTACCTATACATAAAGGTCATTTTAAATAAAACAGGATGGGAATGCTTATCCTGTTAAGCATTCTCTGTGATCTCAGCACTAAATTACCCTAAGGACTGCAAGCATCAGCATTATTGCAGTGTTCTGTAAGGTTTTTTTTCTGTCAGTGTAGGAAGTTTAGCAAACAAAGTAATAGCCATTTTCTAAAGTTTTCGAAACATTTCATATCCTAAAAAGTGGGCAAATAGAAAACGTCAGCAACTAAATGCTACCTCTTAGACATAACAAAAACAACAAAAAAAAGGAGATATTTTTCACAAGTCTGGGCTTTATCCCCACAATAAAAAAATCTCACCTCCACAAATGACATCAGCTACACAGAGAAACCAAGGAGAAACATAACTAACAAGAAATACTGAATAATTCAAGACATCTTTCATACACCACTGCAAGGTTCACAGAGCAGCAAGGGGAACGCCTCAATTACTGATACGTTTTCCCCTTCAGGGAGCAGTGAAAGTTAACTTTCACCATTAGTACAGTAGAATATGACTTTAATAAATTTATATTAGTGGCACTTAAAGAAGTCAGATACAAACAAGAATAGAGTAAAAAGGCAAGGTGGGGAAATAGGCTCTTAGCTCAAAAACACAACTCTAGCAAGACAGCCTTCAGCTGGAGGTGAGCTTTCTTCACAAGGGTATTTGGAAATTTCCCATGTCTCCTCCCAGTTATCTAGAGACAGTGAATACTGTTAGAATTACAACATAAATCTCAGTTTATGACATTTCTCTCTGTGGACGCAAGCTATTTAATGCAAAGGCAAGTACGTAAGGTGTTATAAAAAGTAACATTTCTAAGGATAAAGTATTTGGGGGGGGGGTGTCAATAGAGTGCAAGGGAAAAAACTTAGTACTTTCTGCTTAGCAGTCTTCACCATGTTTCAACTCTAACACATATGCGCACTAAACCATAACGAAGTCCACCTTTTCCTTTCCAGCTACGTAATACAGGATGTTAGGGAGAGATCAGAACATGAGGAAAATGAGTAAAAAGGACAAATTCTCTTAGGCATACATATTCCTGGTGGAGATATGGTCAGTTCATACACCTCTCTGGGTGCAACCTACATCTCCTGTGCTATATTTGAGGCACCTGCCCTAGTCCTGTAAATTGTTTACCTCTTCGCTTGTTCTCAAGAGCAAAAACTGCATTTAGGAATACATAATTGTAGAATCAGTCTGGGCAAAGACTATCTAAGCTCTTATAAACACCAAAACCAAGACGATCTGTTCTAGACCAGATGACCTGTTCTAGATTAGATAATGTTCTATCACATGCTAGAGAAAAGTAACCCATTTGTTAAAAAAGAATCCTAAGCTACTTTAAATATCCCCTTTCTTATTAGACCTCAGACTATAAAAACTTCTGAATGAATTAAAGGTGAATAAGAACACCTGAAAAACACTCCTGTGATTCATTTATATTTCAAACTTAATCTGAGAGTATTTTGAAGTTGAGTAATTTTCACCTGTCTCCTATGGTCTCCATTCAATATATTTGTAAAAGAAGCACAGCATTCCTCACATAAAACAATAGGCCTCGACAGCTTGTGTTATCTGTTTATGGAAAAAGGGATTTAAAAAAATATTTTGTAATTTAAGATTAGACTTGTGATTTCTCTTTCTGGTATTTCACCAAGTGATTTGGACAAGAGTCCCAATATAAAGCCCTGGCTTACAAATTCAGTGAAATTTTAGATATTGACAAGAAGTCCTGAAAACCAACACTTTCAGAAATCTTAACCATGAGAGTAACAGAAGTAGACAGCCAAAAAATACAACATTTAAAAATATCCTGTGTCCCTCAGAGGAGAAAGAGGAAGACATCACAGGACTCGGACAAAGAGGTGGTAAGTATGGTCAGGAAGGTAACCTTCAGCACCACAGAAGCGTCATGTTGTAGCAACTTAAGAATCACTCACCCTGGTTTTGCATCATGGGCTGGATACCATGGTAAATATATTGCCAATCCCAACATACGTAGCCAAGCTCAGAGTACGATATTGTAATCATTTGGGGAGTTCTTATGAGATCAGGTGCCATCAAGAATTAACAGAGAAATATACTAAGCAAACATAAGGCAAAGTTGTATTCACTCAGGTGATGTACCAGCTATCAAAAAGTCATGTTCCTCTAATAATAGTAATAAACTGTCAGGCATATATTTTCTTCCTTAAGTTCTGTTTCAATAGCAAAAATAAAAGAAGGAAAACCTCCAATTTGTAGATTCTATTTCCATTCATCAGTTCCATTATTAAATTCTCTCACCACCAATTTACCATCTGTAAGTGAGTTCGCATTTAAAAGACAAGTTAAGTTAGACACCAAGGACTGTACCAACAAATTTCGGAACTGCAAAACCTTTCTTCTGAATGGCATTTGGAAAGGAATGGGAAAATAAGGAAAGGCTAAAATGCAGCAATGAAACTGCACAGGTAATTTGAAACTTTGCAGAGCTCAACACAGATTTTACAAGACAGAAGTTCGGAAACATCTTGGGCTGGGCGCCAACACCAGCACCAGGAGCTGACAGCGTAGTAAGACTAGCGGTGGTAGAGACAGGGGGTGGCAGTGACCTTCCTCTGTGCCAGGTCAGGAAGTACGCTCATATACTATATAAAGCCCCGCGCTCTATCGTCGGGACACAGTTTCCAGCAGCAGTCAAGGGTTCCCTTCAGGCTTCACTGTTGGGACAAAAATGTCCGGCAACAGGCCAGTAGAAACTACAGAATAGTAAACAAGTTGGTATTTCATTGCCTGAACAGTTTACCACATATTCATTACCCTAAATATAAGAATAATCAGGAAAATACAGGTTGTTGGTTGACTGAATCTATTTCGAACCGTGCAAAATTAAGTTGTTAGTCTAGATGCCATAATGCAGGTACTTAATAAAAACTTCACAATGCTTTTTTTTTTTTTCCTTTCTTTCTAGCACTGGGAAGAAAAAGAACAACAGAATGTAAACTAAAACCATCCATAGATTAGATTAGAAAATATTCCAATGTATTCAGTTTAGTCTTTTAATGAGTTTTGCTTTCAGATTTTTTATCTTCCACACAACTACAGTATGGTTGGATTTAGTGATATAATTTCACATGCTACGTCCCCTTATTATAGTCTGAATAATTTAGTATGTTTATAATTTAGGGGAAAAAAACCCAGTAAAAATTACTTTTCTTCTCATTCAGCATTCATCCTCCGTTTGCAATTTTCATATTTGCTCCATTACCACGTACAAAAAGTTTGCTTTAACTGTTAAAAAGTCTGGCCTTATGCTAAAAGTTTAACCTCCATTTTCTATGCCCACATAATTCTCAGGAAAGCCTTTGTGATCCTAAAGTCAACGGTGTGTACTCTGAGCTATCTTGTCAGCTATTACCAATACAGAGATCTTGAAATAAGAAAGTGGCTTGCAGTGGGACTAATTCACAACAGAGACAGAGTAGAATTAAGGATTTTCCCTTGTAATAGTACAGCTGTCTGTACAACTGAACATTTAAGAATTCAGGATCCAATATTGACTTAAACTCTGCATTAAAGCATTGCTTTTAATTAATGATCATGTGATATTTCTTAAAATGTATATGTTTTAAATGAATTAATTCAAATTTACATAGTATTTTGAAGCACTTTATATCAGATACCTTACAGAAGTCATCTATTTGAAAAGTACTCTGTGATCATGGAACACATTCTACTTGATCTTTTTAACAAAGGTTAATGAGAAAAGCAGTATCAGTGGATATATCAGGCAAGTCAGTTACTGCTAGAATAGCACCTAAAAAGAAGTAGGTTTCAGCTCACTAATGAACCGCTTGGTCAAATGGTGTGGACCGAGGACCAAATTTTTCAACTCAAAAGTCAGAAGTGTCTTTAGTCACATAAGATAAATGCAATTCTTCACATGCTTAACTTTCTTTTTTTCTTCAAAATAACTTCTAAACAATACCATTTTATAGAAACAGAACTATATCTGAATGATTTCATTGCTGAAAATCCCCTGGACAATACAGAAGAACTAGAATGAATCTGAAGGGTACAGCACTGTTTTATCCAGACCTGAAAAGCTAAATGTGACCCTGAGTGGATACAAAACTGTTTTAGTAGACATTTCAGGAGTTTATAAAAAGTAAGTGGAATTCTAAATCACACAATTTACTTAAAAAAAAAATTAAATCACTAAATAATAACATTCATAAATATTTAGAAAAAAACCTGATCCTCACCGGAACAAATGCTAGTGTTTCCACTGTTGTTGATTCTGCCACTTATACAGAGCTTACAAGATAAGCCACTGACAAGCTGAAAACTGTATATTAACCTTTTTGAGATGGGAGAACATAACTTCTTTCTTTATTTGTTTGTTTATTTTTAAAATCATAATGACAATAGATTACTTTAATACTGCATTTGTGCTGCTCAGGAAGTCTTCCAGGTGGTATTTTAGTAAGTATAACCTAACTTTTCACTGGAACATTTAAAGATGTTATTTTTAGTAAAGATCAGCTGCTTTGTTCTAATTAGGTATTGAAAATCTTCTATGGAAGTACAAATCCTTTCTTATCAAGTACCTTTCTTATCAAGTGTACATCATCTTTTTTCATCTCAGTCACATGCTGATGGCATTTCCAAATAAGGAAAAAGGAAACAAGATACAAAATAGGAGATGGGGAACAAGGTGGTCTTGGCACATATGAAAGCATGGTCAGGAACATATTTTGTTGATTACCTGTAATATATATTGTTTAAAAAGTACTGTAATAGCTCTTATAACTTATGTGTAGTGACTATGTAGCACCATGTACTTTTTTTTTTTTCTTCTTAAAGGAAAAACACAGGGAAAAAGTGTTTAGAGTAAATAATAGGGAAATAAACCCTGTTGATGTACTGTTTTTATTATGCGAGTAAGTTAAAAAATAGCAACTTTGACATAAAACTAGACTGATCCATAGGCATCCTAGAATTTGTATTCCTATTTTATGTTCTCCCAGGACAAAAAAAAATAAAAATAAAAATGCTGATTCCAAAACCTTTGACAAAAGTAGAGTATAGGAATTAATATTAATCACTTGTTTTGGTATTAGCAAGCCTGCTGTTTGTGCTGGCTTTTGTGATATGCATATAAGGTCTTCAGGGAACCGCAGTATATTATCTACACAGGAAACGAGTCTTAGAGGGGCATGTGCCTGCCTACAAATGATTAAGGTATATCACACGTGTGAATGAGCAGCTAAATTCTGACAGATACAATTAAAATCAATAGTTCAGTCATATATAACCTTCTAAGATGTGGAATAAATTTTGCATTAAACACAGACACCTCGCTCACTAATTATGATTCCTATTTCTGAACTGCTGAAGAAGCACTGAATGCAGTGGCTGAGGTTTATGACCTTACTCAATCTGAAATTCAAAATATAATTTCTTCTGAATTCATCTAGTGTGGATACTATAGGAAATGCGGCATCGTATTCAAGATGTACTGGGAACAGTGCTGTTCAACATTTCTGTTAGCGACATGGAGAATGGGATCGAGTGCACCCTCATCACATTTGCCGATGATACCAAAGGAGTTTGGCGAGGTAAACAGCTGGAGGGGAGGGATGCCATCCAGAGGGACCTGGACAGGCTGGAGAGGTGGGCCCAAGCCAACCTCATGCAGTTCAACAAGGCCAAGTGCAAGGTCCTACATCTGGGTCGGGGCAATCCCAAGCACAAATACAGGCTTGGAAAAAAAAGAATGGCTGGAGAGCAGCCCTGAGGAGAAGGACCTGGGTGTGCTGGTTGACCAGAAGCTCAGCATGAGTCAGCAATGTGCAATCGCAGCCCAGAAGGCCAACCGTATCCTGGGCTGCATCAAAAGAAGTGTGGCCAGCAGGTCAAGGGAGGTGATTCGGCCCCTCTACTCCACTCTCATGAGACCGCACCTGCAGTATTGTGTCCAGCTCTGGGGACCCCAACATAAGGACATGGAGCTATTGGAGCGGGTCAAAAGGAGGGCCACAAAGATGATCAGAGGGCTGGAGCACCTCTCCTATGAAGACAGGCTGAGAGAGTTGGAGCCGTTCAGCCTGGAGAAGAGAAGGCTCTGCAGAGACCTTATAGCAGCTTTCCAGTATCTGAAGGGGCCTATAAGAAAGATGGAGAGGAACTTTTTTTAAGGACATGTAGTGACAGGATGAAGGGGAATGGCTTCAAACTGGAAGAAGGTAGATTTAGATTAGATATTAGGAAGAAATTTTTCACTCTGAGGGTGGTGAGACACTGGCACAGGTTGCCCAGAGAAGCTGTGACTGTCCCATCCCTGGAGGTGTTCAAGGCCAGGCTGGATGGGGTTTTGAGCAACCTGGTCTGGTGGGAGGTCTCCCTGCCCATGGCAGGGGGGGTGGAACTAGATGATCTTCAAGGTCCCTTCCAACCTAAACCATTCTATGATTCTATGTTCATATGCACTTTTTACTCATGTTACCACATCTTCTATTGGCATTTTGACTTTCTGCCAATTGGTTGCCGGGGTTTCCTTGCCTATTTTTAGGAAAAGGCAGTGAGAAAACTACTGACATAAGGTTTGTTCCCCAGGAAATCCAGAGTTCGCAAGATTGTTCCCATTATTCACCACGAAGATCTACTACCATACATATGCTAGGACTCGTCATACAGGTACTTAAAAGTACTCTGTGATTTGATAGAAGGCTTTTGAAAGGAAACCATGAAAGGTGGAAGTTTGCTCAGCAGCTATTATGCCAAATACTACAGAGGAGCACAGTGTTCCCTATAGCAGTCTCATCTTTGTGAGGGAGGAAGAGAGAAGAGGTGAAAGAGGAGTAGATGTGTACAGTAGGACCTGGACAGATTTCAGCTATTTAATTGCCTGCGTTAGGAGCCCAGTCAGCTTTGTGTTCCCATATGGCGAATAAAGCATTTCCAGGGAGCAATTCAACATATGTAAATATGAATCACACCTGAATATAACCTTCTCCACTGACTGGAGCGATGTGACTGTGCTCCTACCTAAGGTGGAGTGAGGTGAACCCGGACCTAAGAATATGCTGCTGTCCATGGCTGAAAATTAAACTGTGCAGATCTTACCAAACCAGTGTGCACGCATGCAATGTTTTTCTCCCATGACCATAGAATTTAAACCTAACTAGTTAAGTAAAGCATGGCTGTTTATGACATGAAGGTGTTTTTACCCTAATACATATTCCACCTGTCCTCACTCAGAGCTGCAGGTGTAGAGCCATCCAACAGATAATAAGGACCCACAGCACAAAAAGCACATGCAAAAAGACAACTTTCAGCTGTGAAGAGCTGGCAACCTCCATGGCAACTCAGAAGTGAGAGAGGAAATGGAAGAGGAGAGCCTGGAGAGGAGACTGGAACAAACCAAAGATGTACTTATTCATCAATTGCCTCTCCAACGTACGTCAAGTTTACAAATAAAAATTTGGAGCTTCTTGTGTTCTGTGTCAAAATCACACACACACACAGAGAAACATGTATCTTGCAATTTTTTTATTATCCAGATTACAAAGGGATGTCTATGGATAGAATAATTTAGTGCAACTAATATTGTCAAATATCCTTAGTGCCTTTTCTCATTCTGTGCAACCAACAGGTTAATTCTTTTAGCACACATTGGGATTTGTCATTTCGTATCTACGAGCACATACACATTGCATGTTGACAACTATTTCCGAGATTAATTTCACTGAGGTCTGTTTGTTAAATTCAGTAAGTATGGTACAGCTCATACAAAGTGGATTTTTTTAATGAGATCTTCACAGGGAAATTGAATTTAACAAGAAACTTCAAAGAAAAAAGAACCTGAATGAGATTTGAATATTTTTCTATATATATGCTTTTAAAGTGTGAGTTCCCTTGTTAGCAATCCACATTATATTTGCCTAGTAAACAGTAATAACATATCAAACCACTTTAGATTTGGAGTTTTTTATTAAGATTTATTCTGAGTACCATGTATTTCAGTTCTTGTTATCTAAGAGATGGGAAAACTTATATATCACAAGGTTTCTTTTTTTCTTTTTTTTTAAAGAAAAGAAGTCTTAAACATTTATGTGAAATTTTGATCATTCGGGGCAGAAGCCATCCTAAATTACTGACTGATTGCCTATTATATGCTCTGCAAAGAGAAAGCTTAAATGGTGACAGTACGAATAAAATGATGAGTGATGAATGATCCATTCAATCAAAGAAGCCATCCAATTGCAACTATCTTTAACATATTTGAGGTATTTTAGTATCAATTAAAGAAACGGGTTTTGCTCATGACTTAACTGTGTAAGAATTTTATTCTATATACTTATGACTTGGTACTGGTGATAATGCTCCTCTTATTAGCAATTACAGAAAACAGCTTGATGCCAAGTCTTCCTTACTGAATCTTGATTAATCACACTAAGACAGCAGTATTCATCTTACCATATTTTTAGTGTGTTTCAAGACTGCATGAAGATCCTTCTATTATCTGAAAAACCAAAATCCCTGCTATGTATAATATGAAACAGTTTTAAGAACAAAACAAAACAAAACCAATAAATAAATAAAAACAACAAACAAACCAAGAGATTTGAGGCAGACTGGCCAGACAAAAAGCACAGGAAGTTCGGGACAGCCTCAGTAAATCTCTGCAGTAATTTGGTGAAAAACTACTATGCACCACGGTGGATAACAACTATCGGAAAGAGAGAAAGATGAATAAAGGTTCATAGGTTCTCAAAGTGCTACTAGAAAATGATTCTCCAAACAGTGTTTACAACACAGATTGTAATCGTACAAGAACTCAAAGAAAGACAGTTGCAACCACGCATTCCACATTCTTTTCACATCGGAGCACAGCTCGCAAGTCTGACTTAGCCTGACTTGCTCCAATAGGGATTAAATCTTTCGGCTTTTATTTTTTTTTTGTAATGCAAAATGTCTTGTAAAAGACATCAAAGGATCTGTCTTTCTGAAAAGTCAATACTTCAGTGTTTCAGGATAATACCCTAAAAAGCAGACACACAGATTTTTACTCAGTTTTGGAATTACCAGATGAGCCTATTAAAAGAATTTTACAATGTTATTGCCCCTGTCCCATAAAATCAGACTGGGTGGGATGATTAAACTATTATTGCCAATGTCTTCTCACTGGGATCCAGTGACAGGACATGTGGGAATAGTTCAAAACTGCGCCAGGGGAGGTTTAGACTGGATGTTATGAAGCATTTCTTTACCAAGAGGTTGCTCAAACACTGGAACAGGCTTCCTAGAGAGGTGGTTGGTGCCCCAAGCCTGTCAGTGTTTCATTTGGACAATGCCCTTAATAATTTGTTGTAACTTTTGGTCAGCCATGAATCGGTCAGGCAGTTGGACGAGATGACCCTTGTAGGTCCCACCCAACTGAAATATTCTCATCTAGTCTAGTCTGTTCTTGAATGGTGCTAAATTATTCTAGAAGAAAATATCAATAAGCAGTCAAAATCCTATACGTTCTGTTCTGGACAACATTTCAGAAACGTGGTTTATCAGTGCTGGAACACAACCAAAGTGTAATGAAATTCCCCAGACTTCATTTTTTAGGATATGGACAGACCTAAATACTATCTAGCTGTCAAAGCTTTTCATTTAGAAATAACTTCTTACTTATGTTGCACACAGAAGAGGAAGTCTTGTCAGCAAACAGGTACTGTTGGAGCCTGGGCGTCTCAAGTCAGCAGCATACCAGATTTGTCCTCATTAACTGACTCCACTTGCAGACCTGCATAAATGTGTGCTGTTCAGCTACTTACTTGCACGGCAACCTGCTACTCAATGCAGCTGGCTCCAGAGCAATCCCATCTGTCAAAATACATTTTTTTCAAAAATGTGTTTTTGTTCCAAGGTAAAATGAAACATAAAATCTGTGAATTGCAGAGAGATTCTCACCACAACTACAACATGATGTCACTTGACAATACTTCCAACAATCAAGAAGTAGCCTGAATAAATAATTTTGCAATATTAAAAAAAAAATCATTAAAAAATGAATCAAAACTACTACCAGGAGGTATTTTCTAATGGAAAGGTGGTTTGCTGAAGATATTTGCAAATCAGAATGTGGAATGGGTTGAAACACATGCCAATTTACAGTCATCATAACTTTGCTTACCAAGCACTTCGCTAATCTGGTAAATGAGCATGTTGAAAGTATAGCTGCTTTTTTTTATCACACTCTCTAGGGACAAATAAGCTGTAAAATAAGTAACTATCAAAGATCTCTCCCCAAGCTAGTAATGTGACTAAGGAAGACCAGCATCTATTGCCAGAAGCACTCATGGGTATATCTTTGGAATGGTCTGTTTTGTCCTGTCATAGCCCAGTCTAAACATATAGTTACCCGTCAGTGTTTCAGCAAACTGGGTGCAACTTTTGGCACAGCCTCAGCTCAAGGCTCATATTCTGGATTCATAACAAGTTCACTTAGCCTCTCTACCACACTCATTCCATTAAATGATGAGCAAAACTGGACCAAAGCACTTAAATCTACTCAGAAAATCAAGGGGAAAGGGGAACAATCAAGAAAGTCATATAACTACTGAAAATTATCATTCACTCACTGGGGTTTCTGATTCTGTCGTATATGATGAAGTACTATTTAATCATGCAATTTTGTTATCCATAACTCATAAAAATTACTTAACATTATTGTAATTTTACTAAAGTGTATATTTTTCTCCTTAGGACTGCAAGGTTTTTTTTAGAGATGTTTTAAATACTTGGGAAAACAAGTAATACTGAGTAAGGAAAAAGATATAACTAATGTCATAGTCTGAAAAAAATGAAGAAATTATTTTAAGACAAGAACTGACAGGTTCTTTATTTGAAATTACATATGGCAGCTCCAAAACCCAGCATCCTCCTGTGCATTCTCAGCATCTCACTTTCCTCTCTGATGCATCCAACGTGGCTTTTCCCAGGTTGGGAGTTCCAACCCCTTCATTTTATTGATCTTACTTTTGCTCAGGTTACTAACAACCTCCTACATTCTAAATATAAGGACATTTACACAGTATCTTTATTCTCAGAAATGTTTTCATGCATTTCAATCCTACCTTACAGATTTGCAGTTTCCCTTAGTGACTGCCTGCCTTTGCCACTTCTGTGCTTTGTTCATACTCCAACGTTCTTGCTCTTTCTCCCTCTTTTCTTTATAATGTCCCCAGGTTATATTTTGCCCTCTCCCGTCCTTTCAGTTGGCATCTACAGTGAACTTTTTGTGTCTTCTTCTTAGGTCTTAATCTATTTAATTGCACTTAGCTGGCATGATTCCAAAGCTGAAGTCAGTATTCCTGTTCCGAACTCCCATCTTTTACTTTACTCATTTTAATTCAGCTCTCACAGGAGCCAGAAATATCTGTAAAGAAAGCATTTCACCATTCACTGTCTAAACATACATCTTCCAAAACAGAGGAGACTATCTGGCGAATTGGCAGTCATACTTCACACCCCTGAACATAATGCCCTCTTGTACTGAGGAAGGAAAATTTAAAAACCAAACTCCACATCCAACTAAGCAATCAAATGTGTTTGATTCTGCGTTCTCATTTTCCCTCTCTTGTCAGCTTCTCATTCAATTCCAGCCCTTCATCATCTTTAATACACAAGGTTTTAAGAAAAAACAATTTTGTCAGTGAGTGGATTCTCTCACCCGGATTACTGGTAACATCTCATCTTCCTTCACATCACCCATTCAGACTCTTCAGGCTCAGCAGCCTGTTGGAAACTGCTGCCCATGCTACAAAGCCAAAAGTCATCCAATTTAGCCTGTTACATGAAATAATGTCTTCAAGTTGGAGACAAGCAAAACAGCTGTAATAAGTGGTCTCTAAAATTTCTGGTAAAGTCAGAATCTGACTCCAGGAATTGGGCTGGAAAAGATTATCAAATCAATGAACAGTCAGAACGGAGAGTTTCATTAGTAGGAATGGAAGGAAGGAAGGATGAACTGGGTGAACAACCAGACATCTGCAAGGCATCTTCATGGTCTGCCTTCCGAGACATTGAATCGAATGAAAAGTTGTTGGGTCTTCAACATCATGACTGAAGCAGAAAAGATAAATAACTATGGAACTATTCCCCTCATTAACTCTGCTGCAACTCAGAATCAAAACCACTATATTTTCTTTTCAACAACACTGTATTTTCTTGCTTTTAACCTGTTTAAAAAAAAAAAATGCAATTCATTAATTTTCAGTAATCAAGATAGCATTTTCCTTCATTATAGCACGGGCTTGAAAATCCCCACACTTTTCAACAGAGGAAAAAGCTCCTTCACTTTTTTTCTCAGTATCAGAGTCTGAAGTTACTTGAGCATGCCATAGTTAAAAGCAAAAATAGGAAACTTTTACTATGTGGTCTAACTGGCCAAATTTATGTGAGGATAATGAAAGGAAGGAAGGTGTCAGGGGAGTAAGAGAAACTTTTAAGAGATGCGTGGGAATGTCACTAGCAAGCACAAGATAATGGAGAACTTGCTGAAAGTCGGGATGGAAAATATTAAACAACCCTCCACCTGGGAAAAGGAAGGCGAGTACGAGGTTGCCAGATTTTGCAAATTGCTCTTAAGTTACAAATATACTGACATAAAGGCAAAACTCTTTGTGAGAGGTCTTGGCAAAGAGACAATCCTGAGGCAAACACAGCTAGGACAGTCAAAACTGAGTCAGTGTTTAACCGTGTATTCCAGATCTTATATTCCCTCTTTCTTTATGTCCTATAACTTCTCTTATACATAGAAATGACATGAGTTTTTTTTCTTGGAATTCTTCACCTCCTGCTTCCAGAAGATCTTTCCTTGCATGAGAGATAATCAGCCTTAGCAGCAGAGAGGAAAAAAGAAGAAACAAAATCTACATCTGAGAAGAAGCCAGGTAGAGCTGTGATTAAAGGTTGATATTTTTACCTAGTATGCAAGATTAGATTTTCCATTTTTATACATTCCCTCAAGAACAACTTGTACAGATTTATATGAGTTGGCATCATTCTGTCAGTTCTCGGTGTGGCAAATGATTCTGGAGACTGGACCTGAATTTCCTCTAGCAATAAAATACTTGAAAATGAGCACTGCGCATAAGTCAAAACTATGACTATTTTTTTCTTGGGATCTGCTTGGAAGAATCCCATGGGATACAGTCCTGCATAGAAAAAGGATCCAGGAGAGCTGGTTATTTTTCAAAGATCACGTCCCCCAAGTTTCAGAATGATCTATCCCAATAAGAGGAGGTTAAGCAAGAGTAGCAGGAGGCCTGCATGGAGGAAAAAGGAGCTTCCAACAAAATTCAAATATAAAAAACAAGCATACAAGAGGTGAAAGCATGAACAAGGGACCTGGGAGGAATGTGGAAACACTGTCTGAGCATGCAGGGATGCAGTTAGGGAAGCCAAAGGCCATTCAGAGCTAAATCTGGCCAGGGACATGAAAGGCAACACGAAAGGTTTCTATGGGTACTTCAGCAGCAAAAGGTAGACAAGGGAAAATGTGGGCCCACTGCTGAATGGGGCGGGGGTCCCGGTGATACAGGACGCAGTAATGGCTGAGGTAGTCCATGCCTTCTTCACCTCTCTCTTTACTGTTAAGACTGGCCTTCAGGAATGGCAGGTCCCCGAGACCAATGGGAAGGTCTGGAGCAAAAATCAACATTTTTATATATGTACAGTATGACAGAAGAAACTTTTAATCTAAGATGTATACTCACAGTATAGGCAAATCCCGATCCATATATATATATATCTCCTTTATCTAAAGATATACCTTGTGACCCAATGAATAACATGTCCTAGTCACTGCCATAGCAGAACTCCTGGAAGTAATCTAGGAGGGTTTGCAACACTTGTTGAAGGCACTTCTTTTTCCATACAATCTTTGATTAAAGAAAGTAGCTACACACTTTAATGCAGTGCTTTTCTGAAGACAAACCCTCGAAAGCGATAATGAAGAGAAATAAAAGAGCATCCAGAGGGACGGCCATATTATATCCCAAGCACCAACATAGAAATCACATTTAAAATGCTTTAAAGAGTTTGAAAATACTTTCTATTTTTATGGAGATTTTCACAGATGCATGTTTAAGGACAAGAAGGACTCATAGGAGAATTTTATGTGGCTGCCCGCAAAACTTGGGTCGCAGACACCCATCCCATAATTCCTAAGACATCATACTTCTGTAGCTTCAGCAAGAAAATACTCTTTAGAAAAAAAATCTAGCCTTTATTTCGACTAAGTGTAACCACAAAAAACAGTAGAACCATCGAAAGCTTTCATAAAGATAAATGTTTAAGTGTATTTGGCTATGACTTTTCTTTTGATTTGTCCTTGACTAAACTGAAAGCACATAGAAAAATTTACAGTGAATGCTAGATGTGAGCTATACTAATATCTGGCTAACTGCCTCTGCTGTGAAAGCTCTTTCTATTTTAGTAAAATTTTATGCACAAAAGCATTTTCCAGAAACTGATGTAGTATGTTCGATACATTTTTATACCCAAGCTTAATTACAAAAGCTTTTTCATAATAACAAATATTGTCCCAAGCAGAGACTATATTTAATAAATATGCTTATTATTTTCCTTAATGAAAGCAATGTTTAAAAATTGTAGGTAATCCCATTACACTGTACTTCAATTATACAGCCCAGCTCTCCTACCCTCCTGCTGATAGAAGACTACCTCATCTTAGTTTCCAATTATATACATTAAGTCCTTCCAAAACCACCTTCATTATTACACACAGCGTGTTTAGCTCTATCAGAGAAAAAGCTGTAATTGGGAAAGAGCAAAATGCATTTTCAAGCCTAAGATAATCACAAGAAAAAGTTAATTATGTCAATTAAAATAATCTTCTCTCCACTCAACAAATATGACCTATTTGTACAGAGGAACACAGCAGGACAGGTTCTGGTCCTTGATAAACTGTGGTGTTCCTACTCAAGTTATTCTCACCAGAAAATTTGTGATAGAGCCAAATTTTGACTTTGTATTGTAATAAAAGAATGGCCAAAAAGGACTATTGGATGAAGCCATGGGAATCCTCTAAAACACAAGCCATAACGTTTCACATATACATCCAAAATTAAACCTAAGCATTTCAGTTCTTGGATTAAACTTCTACTTCCTAAAAAGCAGATAAGGACTACAGACACAAGAGGACTACTGAGAGAAAATGTCCTGGAAAAGTATGAAATTAAAAATAGTAGATACAGGAAGTAAAATCTGTGCGGTTAATGTCAATTGTTCTTGATGAAGAATTTAATCTCAACATCAGGAGGCAACCAGATGAAGCTATTAAGTGTTGACTTTAATTACAGCTGCTACCTCAAGTCAGAGCTTTAAGTGTTGAACATACTGCCACATAAAGCAAAACCAGAACTGCGAGCCCCAAACAGCATTAGAAGTGGCATCAAGCCGGAGACTCTCGGATCCTATGACCGCACAAGCCCAACCTTCAGGCCCTCAGGCTGTAGAAGGAAGAACAAGGTATGAGGCATCTCTCCTTATTAGCTGTTTCTGATAGTAAATTTTCCTTCCTCTGCACAGTATACCTTACTTTGACATTAAGCTTGATCAGTCCCAGCCACTTATCACTTTTTAGAGCATGCAAAGTTTCCAATAGCCTGCTCATTCCCATATTTTCATAATATCTAATTGCAACTGCGCAGTTATTCACAGCCCTAACTTTGCTGTGTTGAGCTTTGTCCATCTCACCCCACAACAACTGATTTAGGCCATTCTACTTTTGAATATTTCCTAACATACTTGTTGTTGTTCTATGAGCAACAGAAACAGAAGTAATATTCTAGGGAGTATTACAATATTTCTGGAATGCCACCATAAATTTGCTTTAAACCAAGCAGTTTAGGTAGTTCTTTGCTTATGCCAAATTCATATTTCTTTATCTTACAAATTCCTGGGAATTTGCTGTATAAAATTTGTACTGACTATTCGTGATATGACAGAAATCAAGTGCAAGTACCACTGCAGTTTAGGAAGCATTTTTAGTTTTCACAGCGAAATGCTTCTTCTCCTGGAAGTTCTAACCTCTTAATTTCTTACCCTGATTTGTTTTTTCCTTATCACTTGGTAACTTTGTCAGAGAATTGGGATCACCGCCAAAGATGTTTACCTCAATTTTATTTCCAGTCCTAAATTAGGTTCCTCCTAAATACTAAATTAGATTATTAATCAGTTAAAATCTAAATCTTCATTATTAATTTACTACAAACAATACAGCAGCTTGTAAAACATTTATGCAGCAGTAAACGGAGAACCACTTTGCAGAGATCATGACATGCTTAATTTACTACACAACTAAATATTTAATTACAAACTGTAGCAAAGCTGAAGGTGCTCTGCTGAAATTAAACAATCTTTTAAACGATAAAAATCTTAACTGTATTGCTGGCAGTAATGGTAAATTTCTAAAAGAGTGGTAGGAAACATGTTCCCTTTTGTGGGGTTTGCCCTTACCAGTTAGGTGAAGAATGATGTACTTGGCTATTCAGTTTGCTAATTACTGATAGGTCTGTTTCCCACAGTACTTTCAACAGAAATAACTTTAAAATGGCATTTGAAATTAATTGAAAACACAGTGTGCTTCATATGCCAGTTAAAACAAATAGAATTTGGAGGAAAAAAAGCATTATATTCTTTGCATCAGGTTATTTTTTGCATTTGCAATGTAATAGTCTTGATTAAATGCTTTCCTTGCTAACAATATCATTGCTAATTAGAGTAATGTTATTTTCACTTTCTTGTGCTTACCTACATAATTCTTTGTTTCAGATTCAGTTTTCAAAACCTTCCTATTACAATTTTTTTTTAAATGCATTTGCATTTATACATCCAGATTTATATTAAAAATTTTGGCTCATAAGCAGTTTAGGAAATTGCACACAAACCTTTTGTAAAGCTGTCTCACCGTGGATATATCCTTCCCAGTGTTGAACCTAAACAGCAAATGATGACACACAGCCTATCTGTTTAAAGGGAGCTTTCAAAACAGATATTCTTAGGTCAATAAACGTAGCTGAATGTTTCAGAAATTGTTAAATGTATAGCAAGGTGGACAATGAGGAGTTCTCTTTTTCTTTTTCCTTTTTTTTTGAACTGTTTTTTCCTGTTGTCTCACTGACTCAAATAACATGGCTCTCAGAAGAGAAAGGCAGGGACTTCTGTTACCCTTATGAAGAAAGGTGAATGTGAAGAATGGAGAGAGCAAAGCAAGATAGGCTGGAGGAAGTTAAGAATAATAATAGCGTGTCCCACTTTAAGAGGAAGGCTCATTCAATAGGATATTACACCAAACAAAACACCGATCAGGCTATAAGTGTAGTCCTGAAAACAAAGAGTAGCAACAGGATCGCTTTCACTTAATCTTGAACATCTATTTCAAAACAGCAAATTGATACTTCTGAACTGTCAAGCTGTTCTTATTAATAGTATAGAATATCCTGACCTTTTGCTACCTTATAAAAGTACATGACAGTCTTCTCAAAAATAATTCACCTAAAACCTTTAGAAAAGTTGTCAGCCAAGAAAACCACAACTACTTATACATAACTCATCAGCTAACTGGAAAACAGTATCATGGTTAGAAAATGAGTAAAACACATTGTTCTGCATCTTCCTTATGTCTTGAAGCTAAAGAATATTTCCTAGATTTATAAAATTGCGTGCTATGGCTATTCAACACCCTACACAGAATAAAGAAGTGTACACATGGTAGCGGGCCTCTTATTACACTTCAGCATCTAATACATTATCCTAATGGTCTGACCTTGCTTCTCAAGGTAACTTCTCAAGGTAAGGCTTTTAAAAAGTAAGATGAGTGTTATCACTCGTATGAATCAGTCCATGCTCAGTTTAAACAGCACTGCATGGAACATGGAAGAAGAACTTAATGGAAGACAGACTGCAGTAAATTGAAAAAAATCCTTGTCTAGGACTGAAATACAAAGTTTTCACCCAAAGTTTGCTGTTCAAATCCAATTCAAGTTTAATAATGACAAATTATTGTAGTGCTGAGCTTCATGAAAGGCATGTGATAGCCTCAGACTGGTTAATACTGGCTAAGATTAATTAATTGATTAACTAATAGGACAGCTGAACATAATGAGTCACTCAGCATAGTGTTGGTATCATCACTGGTCATCTCAGAAAGGCCAAGTGCTGTGCGAGCTATGTAGCTCTACATACTTTCTCTGTACCTGAAGGCTGTCATTTCTGAACAGACTTGCGAGGGGAAGGGGGGACGATGACCGTGGGGCACCCTGTTTTGCTGAGCTCTGAGGTATACGCAAGCTGCGGTGAAAAAGAGAGCTTCAGTCTTCAGAACAGTGTGCAAATGCTTCACATGACATTTGGGCCTCCTCGCTGGTGGTAAAAACTGTCACACTGCACGTACCAGCTAATCCCTTGATTCTTACAAATTGCTCATCCGAAGCTGTTAACATATATTAAAGCTATAACCAAGCTTTCCCTGACATGCATCAACATTTTAAGTACTGCATGTCAGAGAAATTTTTTTTGCACAGTAAAAATAAAAAATAAAAATGTGCCTCCTTTAAAATAAACTTTCTTGAGAATCATATTACATGGCAATAATTCTGAATTTTAATAAAGCTGTTTGCACACACACATCTTTGGCATGGTGCCTTCCACTGGGAGCAAGTCACATACATACTAGCTGTAATGGCCCATAGAGTAAATTAAAAACATGTAAAGTATAATTTTATAATCTAGAGAGAGAATCCTCCTCTCGGTTTTCTCCAGGGACTCTAATGCCAAAGGACAGATTGTTTCTTGTCAGTGTTTCAAACTGATCTTTATTTGCAAACATAGCGAGTGATGCCAAACGCAGTTCAGAACGCAAATCAAACGGCTATTTTATTATGCACTGTTTTAAATTGCATATGCAGGACGGGGAGACAAGTTATGCCAAAAAAAAAAAAAATCATACTTGCACATCACACAAGCCATTTTCATAATATACTTGAACACTGCATAAAAATGCAAAGAAATAAAACAATTGCAATAAAATAATGAGCGCCTTATGAATTAAATATTATATTCACAGTGCTACACACTGGGATTTAACAGAACATGATATACAATGTAGACCAAGTGTGGAAAATCCAACTAAAATTTCAAATGCAGTAAATATGCTACTTTTTTCTCTGAAAAAAAAAGAAAACAAAACAAAGGGGAAATGATAAATTATTTATTGAATCAAAACAGGAGAGAGAAAGTGAGAAAAAAATATTCTTTGAAAAAACAGAGTAGCTTGTAGCCTATCATAATAAACCCACTTATTCATTAGAAGCAGGTCCACACTGATTCCATTTCACAGCATGAGCACCCAGAGTAGCAATTAATGCAACCATCGGTGTGGCGGTCGTTTTCGGAATGTCTTCCTGTCCATCTTGGTTTTGTTTTTAGGCAAACAAGATGAAACTTAACAAGAAAAGTTACTTAACCTGTTTCTAAGGTGATCACAACACAGGCTAAATCAGCAAACGAAAAACTGTTCTAAGTGACATGCCGTAAACCCCTCTGGATTATGAATTAAAGACATTGTTGTACCTGACAGGCAAATACATACAGCAGTGTGTGTCGGAATGACAACGCACGGGGGAAAGAGAAGAGGCATCATCTATGTGTGGCAGCCAGCTCAGATTAATTTAGAGTCCTCTTAGATTAAATTGGAGTGAAAGAGAGAAGATATTCTGTTGTGGTTTTTTTTTTCACAAAGAGTTCACCTATAGCTGATTAACAGATATTTCTTTAATGAACAAAAGCTCCCTTATTGCTCATTAGTTGCTACAGGTAAGTGCTGGGCCTGTGCAGATGGCACGGGTGAGCAAAACGAGCAAAATTCCTCACAGATGAAAAAAAATTAAAAAGACTACTTTGAAATAAAGGATTCCAAAGGATTAACTTCAGTAGTTTACTGTTGATCAGTATCTTGTTTTAAAACATCCCTCTTGCATTTTTTTCAAGATTAGTTGAATTTATTTATTATTATTATTATGGTGATTGTGAGGGGGAAGTGAGTTATAAGCATAATAAATCTCTACTTAAGCAGCTTATCCCTACCGTTATATATTAATTATGGTGCATGTGGGATTATAACCAACTGCAAATAAGAAAGGGAGGAAAAAATAAAAGAGTTGAGTAGCTATGTGTTTCTGGATTAAATCCTAATATAAGAAAATGTCTTAGAATTCCAGCTGTGATAAAGAAAAAAGCACAACGAGCTCTGGATACAAGAATACTTGCATATTTTTCTCCCCACAGTTATGTGTGAAAAGATAAGATGTCTCCATAAAACTGTAAAATAGAGCACTTACAAAGTCCATATGAAAAGATCCCTCCAGGGGTCTGAGACAGCTCCGGTATCTGTTCAAACAGGTAGTTTTACAAATAAGTGACGCACTTTCTTCATCCCATTGAATCTGGTCAATGTGGGCCCTCCTTTGCCCAAATACCCGTAAAACTCTCCACCTGCCCTTACAGCATCTGGCAGCTGCAGGAGATGTCCCTTAGCGAAGCAGTCATTTCACCTTTAGCCAAGGCAATAATTAGACCTGCAAGTTTTATCACTTCATCGCAACCTCAGTGGACTGGAAATAATTTGGTAAGCTCTGGTTTGAGAGAGAGCACTTGTTAAGAAATCTAAGGTATACATGCAAATATTGAAGGAAAGAGAAAGTTTATCTTGTTTGGAATGAAATATATATACCTAAAAATAATGTAAGGAAAAATGTGTTTATCTGGTATAATGCTTTATCATTTCTTAATCACAAAATTTCTGTTCTATGTCGTGTGTAATTATTGTTTCAAGTGAACTTCTTGCGTCTTTCAAATTAGATTGCTGGGCAGCTACTTGCAAACAAAGTAAAAATGAAACCAGAATACACAGCCTAGAACAGCCTGCTCTGCAATTAGCTACATTAAAATACAGACAGGAAAATGATCTAGATAGCAAGTGTCATCTTGACATGAAGAGTTAATTGTTGCTATTGCCAGGACACTGTCAGAAAAATGATTAAATATGACTGCATTTATCAGCATTTTTTTTTGTTGTTGCACATCCGAATTTTGTTAACCTCTCAAGGCAAAGTTTCCTGTCTTTTTACAAATATATCCTTGTAGCCTGCCAGTCTACCAAGGATACTCAATTTACCCAAAACGACTCTAAAACACATAGAATGAAAAACCATGTTCTACTTCTCTGGTCGGCACTACATTACATGTAGAACTCCTCACCTAAATTGATACTGTGCTGTTTGTGAATGTTGCTTATGAGTAATCTTCATTTTTATTTACCATTGATAGTCCAGTAAGTGCATGTCATTTGTAGCATTATGTATACATACCTATTTTTAAATGTAAACTGCTTCTGACTTGAATTTAAAAATTAATAAATGAGTTAAACTGGAGTGATAAACTAAACCTTCTGGGGTAAAACTTACATATTTTCAAACACAAGACATCTGTTCTTAGAAATGATAACACCACAGGAGCACTTTGGTATCTAGAAGCTAGAAAGCTAACAATATTATTCTGTAAAATGATGGTGAAAGTCAACCCATTTAACCACTTTACATGGGTCTTGTTGTTTTCCTACCAAAAATAATGCACAAGGAGAAACCTCCTTTTAAAGTGATTGTCATCTTCAGATGTAAACACTCAACAACATGACTAATTCTAGCAGTGTTTAAAATTTGGATCTCAAAGTTGAAACGTGTTCCACCTCTAAACAAGCAGAAAAACAGTATTCAACTTCCCCATTGAAATTAAATGACAGGGTGACTTCGGCAAGTCTTTCCTCACTTTTGATATTGAACCTTGAAACCCAAATTCTATCAATATAGTGAAGCATTATCAGAAGTTTTTTCACATGGCTTTAGCTCACCCTCTCAGATCAACATCATTAATCACTCAGTTACTTTTCTGTACCTCTTCCAATCATTTAGAGTACTTATTTTTATAGCATAACCACATGCAGTTATCAATCTCTTGATTTCTTCTTGATTGTGGTTTAATGAGAAAAAATCAAGACATCAATCTTTGCCTTAAATTATTCTAATTCCAATGTTCAAATGATCATGTTTACTCTTATAACAATAATCCTTTCATGTGACAAACTCAAAGCATTTTAATAACTTTGATAAAACAGATAAGAGCAGAGCTGCCTTGAAAGGTGTTTGGTCATTTTCAGGCAATAGTAATGGCAGCCATTCCCTGTGTACACTCCCTACTTGAGGGCAAGAGTAACACTAGCAATCAAGCCAGGACAACCAGATTGAGATAGAATTTGGAGATAACAACTGCAATCTATGCTGGAAAGAGTTTATGATCCAGCCTAATAAAAACAACAAAGTTTAAGCAACTTTGACATGCTTGAGTTTTCCCTAGCAAGATGAGAACATTAAGAGCAACTAATAGGCATTATCCCATTTTACTTATAGAGATAAGCAGTTTCAGCCAGGACTGGTTGGGAAAAAAGAGTTCAATTTTCCAAAGTTTTAAGGTTTTTCAAAATATTTTGTTCCATTTCTGAATTAAAATAAGTCTTTTCATTATATCATAAAAACATGACTCAAATAAAAATACTGGTGGACACTACTTGAAAGAACCATTATCGTCGTGGTCAGGACACCAAAGGCTGCCATTCATCCAGTTCTTCCCAGATGTCTTCTCTGCTCTCCAGCTGAAATGTTAACTGTAAGAGTTCACGTCTGGGTTTTAGAAGCCTAATGTCTAACAGGTAGTCCTTAAGTTACGTGTGGGAGTCAATGAGACGGTGCCCTACCACAAGGTCTGGCTCATCTGACCACAGCCTCCAAGGAAATGCCAGGCTGGAGGGGAAGCAAGGACTGGAAATGCAGGCCAGGAGCAGCAGTGGTGGAACTCAACAGCACCTACTGGTTAAGGAGATAAGAAAACCAGCCCAGGAGCTACCACAGGTCTCAGTGAGAACAGGTCTACTTCCTCCCTTTGGTGTTCCAGCTCTTTGCCACTTACTAGTACCCTTTACCCTTTTCCTTTCACTGAGCCCCAAAACAGCTTCTCCAGCACAGGCCAAGTTCTGGCTCCTGACAGCCCCTAGTCCTCAGCCTGCAATTCTGCAGGCCTCACAGTATCAAGAACAAGCATGTCCCACTCTTTTGGGGATGGTCTGTATGCCAGCCTTCCCAGACAACATACTGCCATATTCAGGTATGGGGAAATGGGGAGATGGGAGGTACGGGGAGATGGGAGGTATGGGGTCAGGAACTCCAGCTTTGGAAAAGATGGGGAGCTCTAGAGACACTGGGGCCAAGCCCACCCACATCACCACAACCAGACAGTCTCATGCAGGCACAGAGCACATGCAAAGGAGCATGACACTGCCACATTAATACTGCCTTAGCTCTTCCCACAAAGAACTGCCCCAATCACCATGCTTTCCCATGCCCTTGTGTGCACCCCCTGGCACTGAATGCTCTGTTTTGCACCTTGGAAACTCTGCTTCCCTAAATAGTCACTCGGGAGATCCAAGTTCAAGTCATCTCTCTGCACAATTCAGGCCCAAAGCTCTCACAATTTAAGGAACTGTTCTATCAGGTTGTGCATATGTGTGTGTGCGCACGAGTCCACGCTATAACCCTCTTCTGTCATGTCTCCCCCACAATTTTCTTCCTGGTCCTAAGACAACAAATAGGCTCATACAAAATTTCTGTTTCTTAGAAGTATTCCTTAAAAAAATTCTTTATTGGTACTCATCTGAAGACGTTAAGCATAACAGAAAAATCTGTTATGGAGCCATACTCTTTTGATCCCCGCTATACAGATTTTAACTGCGAGAAACTCTTTCTGCACACGTAGGCTATTAGAAACTACTGCTGTATGTTATTACTTCCAAAAGCACGTGAAGAAAACAATGTTTAATTCAAATCATGCACACAGAGAAAAAGCTAATTATTCTTCCAGAAAAAAAATATGTAACGTAAAACTGCATAATAATTTGATTATTCAACCATTATACGAAAAAAGACAAAACCAAAACAAGCCATCCAGTTAAACACTATTTACAATTCACTTTTTGATAGACCTTTTTTCATATCTGTGTTCTCCTGTTACTAAGGTATTGTACTGAAGATGTCAGTGTTGATCAGCTTCCGATCAATAGCACTTATTGAAATAGCATCCTGCTAGGAATAGCATTTTGTGCCTTTGCTGGAGTACTCCATTGATTTATGGGAAAAAAAAAAAAAAAATTAAAAGTGAACCCTGACTGTGGAATAAAGCTACAAGAAATACATTTTATTTTTGACATAAGACAATAAGTAAACATCTTAAAAGATGTTTTCTTGTATACTTACTGTCTTCTGGCAAAAATAAAATTCTATTGCAAATATGCTAATAGAATGCTCAAAAAATGTTCAAAAAAAGCTTTTCTCTAAAAATTATGATGTATGGCTTCAAACCTTGAATAGAACTGACCTGAGTTTTCTTGATTATTTTGGAAGTTCTATAGAGCTGAATAAGTAGTATTATAACAGATTTATACAGAAATATTTGCAAATAAGGGGAAAAGAAAAAGACCTATAAATTTTAAAGCATTTTTTTAGTCTTTGTTACCAGACTCTACAGAGAAGAATATATTTTCTGAGTGAATACTCTGGCACCGTTTTATGAAATTTTGCAAGGCTATCGGACTAATCTATACACATACAGGCTTTAAACAACCCGTACTAAATCTGGTTTTGAAGCTCCTGAGTGTCAGGAGTGGAACGTGTCCTCTCATCCTGCCTCTCTCAGCTTGGAGGAAGTCTGAAAGCAAATGTTCCTCTGGAGGGAGCCCCTCAGGACTAACGAAGATCCAGTCTGCAACTTTTTTTCCTGCCACAGCAACACACAAACAGCAGGAGAGTGTATATGATGCCCTCTTTGTTGGAATATGATTGATGACAAAGAAAGTTTGACAGTCCCATGTATAGCTATCTGCATTTCTATTTTCCCTTACGCATACAATGTGAAATGTATAAATCACCATTACTTGGACAACTTGCCAATGGCTTGGATGCTTAAATTTCAAAATTACCACACAGTACCTTTTTAACCACTGGGAATATTTTGCAGAAAAAGCAGCAAATCTCTGCCCATTCTCCCCTCCCCAGCCATAAATATTATGTATTTTTTGCTGAGGATTTCCTCTAGGTGAAGAGCTTTTCCAGCTACAAAGGAATTCAGGCGATGGGTAATTACTTAGTGGGTTGGTGGCTGTATTAGATAGCATAAGATATATCAAAGCAATAATAAAGCAACCCATTTATAAATTCTTTGACTACATCAAAGACAGCAAGGAAAAGAGGAAACCGTCATTACCAGACTAATGAGGTAACTCTATAACATTACATTGAAGTTTTTTCCCCCAATCTAATGCTGGGTTCATAAAAGAGGAATTAGTCCTATTTTGAAAATGGTTTGTATGTTAATTTAAACAAAACTGGAATGCAGGTCTACTAAATAAATGCTTTCCATATTTAGAACAAAAGGCAATTGCCTTGATATCCCCCAATTATCATTACTGCAAATTCTAAAGCAATTTAAGTTTTGCTTGTAGAGAAAGAAGGCAGAAGAATCTTACCTACGAGGACTTCCAGAAAACAGCTGGTTAAACATAGTTAAGTGTTACGAGAAGAAAAATACTGAAAAATAGTGCTGACCATTTTTACATACCTATATATTTTTAAATAAAGGGATCCATGCTGCAGCACAGTTTCAACAAGTAACATGAAACAAAATCCCCAAACATTGTAAATGCTTAACATGTTATTACATTCTTATTGGCCCCACACTAGAAAAAATACGCAAGCAGCAAACAATCAACCGCTGTTTAAGAGCCTAATATTGCACTAGTCAAAATAATGCAGCACAGCAACAAGTTCACTGGAGTGCTCCCTTAACACACAACATGCCAGATGTACAGCTCTTTATCTTGCAAAAAAATTTAATAAATAAATAAAAGAGAGCATAAAGACTTTTGAAAGGATCTTCTCCCCGGTATTTAGTAACTAATATGCAAAGTATTCAAGGATTCTTGCGTGAAATCATGAATAGCAATAGGTCGTTTTTCAGGGTATTAAAAAAAGCTAACCAGACACACAACAGGATGCCAGCAGGCAGCTTGCATGAGACATAAGGCTTTATATTCCCACTAGGAACATACCTTCTCTGTTTTTGCTTTCCTGGCGTTATGCACAAACCTGCGTCCCAGCTTCTTGGCATACCAGATAGAGGCAAACATTGTAGTGATGAAGATTTCAGTCTGAATATGCAGCACACCAAAAAAAAAAAAAAAACAAAAATACCCAACCAACCAAAAAACTTCCCCCACAACTGAGATACAAATCTAACGCTGGTTAAGGTCTCTCAACTATGCTGTTGCTTTGTCAGGTCCTCTCATGCTGCCTTCTGGAGAGAAAAAAAAAAAAAAAGAAAACCAAAAACCCAACCCAGTGTGGCCAGTCTGCAGGTGTATTTACATACTGCCAGCAGGAAGTCCAGGGTGAGGCATCTTTGCATCCAGCTCACATCCAGTCTGCTAAGTGCCTGTCTGCAGTTCTTTAGCACTGTCACCACAAACTACATATGTGTCAGTATGAAAGGAAGCTGCAGTAAACTACTGTAGCAGACAGCTCACCTCCTCTTCTCCTGTTCTGAAATTTAACTCCTTGGTTCTCTTCGATTTGCCAGCATGCAACAGAAGCAGCAGCAGTTCAAATGTGAGATACACAGCACTGCAGGAAAGGAGAGGGGTACAGAAGTGCCAAAAATAGAAATGTGTATTAACTGTTAAGGTGAAGGAACAGGTGTTCCACGTGTTCCAGTGCAATTAAGATATGAAAGGAAAATGGATTTTACTTTCTTCTGGTGGCTTGGGATCTATTCAGAGATATTTTTGTTACCTAGTTTCAGTTCGCAACAGAAAGACATCAGAGCTGCTCAGTTCACTTGCTGATGTCATATATGCTTTGCTTAAGGATTTAAGACTCACTCAAGGACTTCTGTTTTTCTTTGATAATGATTCCAATAGAAAACTGACTTTTTTTTTTTTTCACATTAATCTTTAACTTCTGTCCTACCTAAGCTTGTTTTTTTCCTCTTCCTTTATTTGCAAGTTATTCTGCATTAGGAGTTGAGAAGTGCTTATGAATGCCTATTTTTTGCAGTGAAACAGCAATGTACTATTTTCCTTTTGTCACATACTTCAGCTTTAACCCTTGCACCTTTCTTAGTTATAATTTCTAAACAATAAGCAGAAACATACCCTTTTGGTTCCAGACATATGACTAACCAGATGTTCCTCCCAGCCAGAGGCAGTATCAAAGCTGTAAACTTACAGGGTTTATAGCTATTTGATAGTAATCTGCATTATAAGACAAATCCTGCCTCTTGCCTTCCCACCTCCAATCGTGGAGATACCAACATGTGGGATAACCACTGCTGTCCCGCGTGCAGGATGGCATTTGGGATGCACACATGCAAGAGTAATTTCTGTTCTGTTGTTCTGTGGTAAAGAGCAAATCAAAATTAATAGATGCACAGCAAAGGAAATACAGTCATGGCAATCTAGTATAGGGCCCTTGGGGTGTCACAGCAATCTAATATAGGACTCTTGGGGCCAAGGAAACACTTTTTCAGCCCCAGGATTTTTGGAGAATGGCTCAAACTATTTTCTCCAGGGTGCATGAATTCAAAAGGGAAAATATTCCACTCCCACTTACAACGTACACAGAACATCCAAGTTACTGGAGCTCGATGGCATTGCCCAAGCTTTGAGCCGGAAGGCATATACTGCTGAATTCTGTTAAGATTATAGAGTTCAAAGAATTCCTTCAACACATTTTAAGATGGTAAGTTTGTTAACTAAATTGAAATTCTTAGGTAGTGACTTCTTTGTCGAGGAAACTCTGAGGCATATGTTTGGTTTTTTGCTTGACATCTAAAACCTCCCGACAAAATATTTGGTAACTGGTAATATTTCTTGGAAGAGAACAGTTTCTAATTACTTCAAATTCAGACACTTGGTTAATCCTGGCAGTCAGAAACTTATGAGACCACAAGAAAGAGTAAAATCGTGTCTCATCTGGAGTACAATTGAAGAGCTCTCTGTCCATAACATCAGTCCAACCCTCTGAACCGTGGGCTGATGGTAAGATGGATTCTCCAAGGGGCAAAACCCTTTACTATGCCTTGTAGCAGACTTGCACCACTCTCCACATTTGTTGGACGACAGAGTGGCCTATAATGGAGGGAAGGGAGCAGAAGGAAGAAAGATGGCCTGAAAATTTTAGGAAGAAATCAGAGATCTTGTTTCTAGCTGGGATACCACTGTAGTGAAACAGGGATGGGGAAAAAAAAGTGCAGAAAAGGAGAAGCAACATCATTACACAGCTTAACCAACACTATAAATGTTAAAGTGAAAAGAACGGGAAAAAAAAATAATCTTACGTATTATATGCATAAACAGTAGAACACCTCTCCCACTCTGCTCTCATGCTTTTATGAAGAGAATAAGTATAATTTGAAATCATTGCACTACAACCAAAAAAGGGTACATTCTCTCATGCAACTATTTATATAGTCATGTATATTCAGCTGCTGAAAAAATCGAAGGAAACACTCATTAAACAATAAAACATTCTTTTTATGACTTCTATCATCAACATTAGCAGCTTTACTGAACTATTTATTCAGGAAAAATAGGGAGTAATAAAAAGCCACAATTCATCCCACTTAAAGGAAAAAAAATAGTCTACATTGTTCACTTAGGGAATAATGACAAAGCAATAGGGAGGTAATTTTCTCCACCCACTGAAAATGTTAGATCAGGAAGAATAAATCTCACCCAATACCTAATTCTGATTCTAATCGGAAACCCATTTTAACTATTTGCGTGCATTTGCAGATGTATCCGAACGCTACAATATAGCAATGGCCTACGAGCCATTTTCTTACAGCTCCATCATGCAGCAGTCTGCCATACATTGTCAATAGCAGGTTTATTAGGTCTGTACTGGTACCTAGGGATTTTATGATTATTAATATTTTACTGTAACCATAACGAAGCCTGCATTTTACAGAAGTGCTACAAGCCGAGCTGCTTTAGACGAATTGGATCTCCCAGCTGCTGTCTGCTCACAGGAGTAATATGTACTTTAGCTTGCTCACTGAAGTGCTACATTACAAGGGCAGAGAGATGCATGCAATTGAGCGGGAATATTATCACAGACAGGAGATAATCAGTTAAGAGCAAATTTTACAAGGGGCTTCTTGCTGTGAATGAGTGGGTGGACTTCAGTAAACCAAACCACATCTATACTATACATTAAATTGCATTCTCATGCCTCTGTGAGAAGAATTGGAGTGGACACATGGGTATAAGCGTAACTGCAGTGTTGAATCCTATTATTTTTATGACATGGCTCCCCAACATTGCACGCAACGGCAATTGATGCTCCGTACCGAAACAGATGGTCGTTTCAAACACCTTGCCAACTGTTTGTACGCACCGAGTATCACCAGTATTTCTGACGGTCAGCCTCCTCTTTCAATTTTAACATTGCTGTTTTACTTAAGCAGCACATGGGAAGAAGCGCAGCTTAGGTTTGGACAGGGCATTAATCTTCTCTTGTTAAGGGATAACTTCGCACAGCGCACACGTGGGGTGTCAACCTCCCCCTCACACACCTGTGGTGAAGATAGATGTTCACTGTAGATTCTGTTTCTCTCCTACCTCTATCTGAATATATACACACAGTAGTCATAAAATGTGATGACAGGGCCATTTAAAATACAAATACAGCTCAGTCATAAATAATGCCTTTCTTTCTTGTAAGAATAGGAAGACAGATGAAAAGATTAGTCATTCAGGTTTGCAGAACTCTGTTTCCAGTGAAATGGACAGGAGATGGGACAAGTTAAAAATGAAATACCAAAGATTTAAGACAATCACTTCACTTCCAGGTTTATATGTTAACACTCGGCACAGCTGTGGATGCAGAAACAGAGCTGATGATATGAAACGAAGGTAGCTAGCTTTGGGTTTTTTTAGTACTAGGCAACAACAGATATTGATTTGGCTGAATGTACAAGCAATCATTTCCCATCCTCAAGACAACTAATTATCTTACACAGTTACATGATGCCAAGGTATGTTATTTAATGACCAGAATACTAGCAAAGACAGGAACCTTAATTTCTACTATTCCATCCAGAAGATACAAATTTTAGGCGTTAAGACCTTACAGTATTTGAAGTAGATGGCAGTCTCAAGGTTTTGTAAGAACCTGATTTTTCATTCTTTGCTATAAACAGAGGCAAATGGACAAATATCCCCCCTCCTGTTGCAACAGGCAGTTTTCTTATAGGAAATCCATGGCTGCTCTTACAGAAGGGGTAGTTACCCAAGTCTGCACCACCAAAACCTTTTCTGACTTCTCTTTTGCAATTTTGTTGCAGCTACAATACAGAAAAAAGATTATCACAGAATAGAATCATGGAATCATTTAGTTTGGAAAAGACCTTTAAGATCATCTAGTCCAACTGTCAGCCTAACACTGCCAACACCACCACTAAACTATGTCCCTCAGCACCACGTCTACCCATCTTTTAAATACCTCCAGGGATGGTGACAATGCCACTTCTCTGTGCAGCCTGTTCCAATGCTTGAGAACCATTTCAGTAAAGAAATTTTTCCTAATATCCGATCTAAACCTCCCCTGGTGCAACTTGAGGCCATTTCCTCTTGTCCTATCACTTGGTACTTGGGAGAAGACACCAATCCTACCTCACTACAACCTCCTTTCAGGTAGAGAGTGATAAGGTCTCCTCTCAGCTTCCTCTCCTCCAAGCTGAACAACCTCAGTTCCCTCAGCCACTCCTCATCAGACTTGTGCTCCAGACCCCTCACCAGCTTTGTTGCCCTTCTCTGGACACACTCCAGCACCTCAATGTCTTTCTTGTAGTGAGGGGCCCAAAACTGAACACAGTATTCAAGTTGCAGCCTCACCAGAGCTGAGTATAGAAGTTTCTACTCATGACATTTCTACCAGTTATGATGTTTCATAATAGATTTTTTTATAATAAACATTTTAAAATTCTATCACTTCAGCCTGAATTTTAAAGATGAGGAAACCTGGGTTGCTTAAAAGCTAAGTGCTTCCTTGGAGCGTCTAAGTCAATGGCTGAAATACAGCATAGTGATTCTGAGAAGCGTCGCATATCCTGACAAAGAAATGTTGCAGACAAGGAAAGAAAAAAAAAAAAAAAAGAAGCAGAAGACGAAGAGGAAGATGGGATAAAAATCTAAAAAAGAAGTGAAAAAGAAATGCTGTATATTAAGGATGGCAGAGGTTCATGCTTTTCTCTTCCAATTTAAATTTTTCTACTCCCTTAATATTTCTTGTGCCAAATCTTTTCTCTTCAGAATGTATGCTCACAGAAACCCAGCTGTGACATTACAAGTTTGCCTCAGGTCTAATTTCCCCTTAAAACACAAGATACTGCATGCAGATATCTCCTCTGTCACCTTTTCTGATGTACGGCAGAACTGTCTTCTAGAAGAGGGCATGAAGAATTTCATACACAATGTCACAGGACTTCAGAGCAGTAAAGAAATAAAATACAAGCATTTCCTCCTGTGGATTTGCTTTAAGTGTGAGGCCCCCAAAATTCTGTACCTGCCCTCTGCCATGCAATTATCACTTCTATTTTTCTACTCTTCTATTATTTGATGCGGTAGATGGCACTCAACCTGCTACGTGTGGTGCAACAGGTCAAGAGAAGAGAGGATGAGGTGTTGTGCTACATAACTTGATGAAATAGAGTTTTAACTGTGGAAGCACAAGAAATGGAAATGAAATAAGTCCTGTGCTAAGCACTGAGACTCGGCATATCCCTGCAAACAGGGATGTATTCTAGCACTTTACAATATAGTGGTGTAAGAGACAATGTTTTAAATTTAGGCAGTTCTTTTTCCTCTTTCATTTGTTAAGCCTTGGAATGGAGACAATCCTAATTATGGTACTTAATTTTGATTTTAGAAATTGATTTTCCACTCTAGTTTCTGCTGGTGCATAGGAAACTCTAGTGAGTCACACAAGTAATATAAGAAGCATTAGCAGGCTTAAAAATAAATAAAAACCTGAAAAATGCCACTTTATTCTTGTCTTTGTCCCTAGTTCTGCACAAATTTATTCTTGCTTTACCTTTCTGATATAATTTTTACGTTTCTCCCTGCTATGTTAAGAATTCACAACCAAAATGGTGTATAAAATCCTCAGATGTGCCATTATGCTGCTCAGATTCTTGTATCAAATCAAAGCACAGTGTATGTAGTACAGTTATGTATTTGCATGGCAAGTACTCCCACAGGAAATAATATAAACTACAAAATTTATCCTTGGGGGGCAGGGGGGAGAGAAAGAAGGAACCACACATTGCAAGCAGTGCTTATGTGTGTCACCAGTGCATTTTGCAAGGGATTTGCCAAATATATTCCTGAACAAAACTGAATCTAGTGTGAAAATGCTTATATTACAGCACTGTGTATATGCCTCCCATCCTGTGGTATTTAAGTACCTTTTTTTTGTTTGTGCTTACAAATAACTCTGTGTGATGGTGGAACATTATCAATTTCAGAAAGGGATGAAGTAAGGCACAAAGTGACTTGGTAACAGCCCTAAAGGAAATCACAGAATCTGCACGCTGTCTGGGAACCTAAAATCTCTCTCTCCCAGCATGTGGCCACAGGGTTTGCCACAGCCAAAGCCAAGCAGAGGTGACATGCTCTCTCCATAACCGAGTCCTGTTCCACTCACAGCTTTCTGTTTGTCCAGAGCAGGCCAGGAGCAGGAGGGCTGGCAGCATCCATTTCCCTACACGCAAAGGCCACTGAGACAGGCTGGAGAGTTGGGCGGAGAGGAACCTAACAAAATTCAGCAAGGTCAAGTGTAGGGTCCTGCATCTGGGGAGGAATAACCCCATACACCGGTACAGGTTGGGGGTTGACCTGCTAGAAAGCAGCTCTGCAGAGAGGGACCTGGGAGTCCTGGTGGACAACAGGATGACCATGAACGAGCAATGTGCCCTTGTGGCCAAGAAGGCCAATGGTCTCCAGTGGTGCATTAAAAAGAGTGTGGCCAGCAGGTTGAGGGAAGTCATCCTCCCCCTCTACTCTGCCCTGGTGAGCCCACATCTGGAGTACTGTGCCCAGTTCCGAGCTCCCCAGTTCACGGAAGATGAGGAACTACCGGAGAGAGTCCAGTGGAGGGCTAGAAAGATGATCAAGGGAATGGAGCACCTCTCTTACAAGGAAAGGCTGAGAGACCTGGGTCTGTTTAACCTGGAGAAGAGAAGGCTGGGAGGGGATTTCATCAATGCTTATCAATATCTAAAGGGTGGGTGTCAAGAGGATGTGGTGTCTAGGGCCAGACTCTTTTCAGTAGTGCCCAGCGACAGGACAAGGGGCATTTTCCTGTGCCGGAACACAGGAAATTCCATCTCAACATGAGGAAGAACTTTTTAACTTTGAGAGTGGCAGAGCACTGGCACAGGCTGCCCAGAGAGGGGGAGAAGTCTCCTTCTCTGGAGATATTTAAAACCCTCCTGGATGTGTTTCTGTGCAACCTACTGTAAGTGACCCTGCTCTGGCAGGAGGGTTGGACTAGATGATCTCCAAAGGTCCCTTCCAACCCTGACCACTCTGTGATTCTGTGATATATATGTATTCCATATGATATTTTTTTAGCAACAGCAAATAAGGCAGCCTTTAATGAGCCTTTCATCTCACTGCTAATCACAAAAGAATCCCAAAAAGAGTTGCAGGCACAAGCATGGGACTATATTGAATCCTATCATAAACATTATTTTATTCCTGTCTGATTACAAGCTGCCTTCATTTTCAAAGACCTCCTTAATTCTCACTTTCACTTTATCAGCCCCAAGAGCAAAATTAAAAAGTCAGCTTAAGCAGAATCGCCACAAGTTATAGCCACTGTTATCAGTGAAACACATGGACTCCTCTGACCCAGCGTCTTTTAACAGTTTGAGGCGAATGTGCCTAGCCCTTGTCCTTACACGAGCTCTCCAGAAAACCCTCATGCACAAGAAACCAGGTTTCATTGAACTATGAAACACTGAAGAACTACACGTGATGAGATCAACCAGGATATCTATAAACTAACCTCATGCCACCACCTCCTTGCAGGCATGCACATGTTTACCTGCATGGGTTGAGCCCACTCAGCACATTTCTGAGCAGTCGCAGAGCCCACACAGCCCATGGACACTGCTCCCTGTCATCTCAGAGGCTGGGCTGCCTTTGGTCATTCTTCCAAGCCTCTGCCAAAGCAGCAGTCCCAGCTGTGACTCTCTCCAGCCATATTCTGCTGTTGGCTGGGCCATCTCCCACATGAGCAGCCACTGTCACCATCTCCCCTTCAGGTGTTCCTGCCTGACATTTTAATGCATGTTAAAGAACATAACCCACATATGGAGAACAAATAAATACAACTGATTATGACTTCTGGCGCTTTTCATTTCAGCTCTTGCTCTTTACCTCTGTCCGCAGCTTTCCTAGGCTGAGAGCCTCACAGCTCATGGGGAGAGGCCCTACAGTTCAATATCAGCTGGGAAGTAATTTCAGAAGCAAATAATTAAGAACAGCATCGCCGAACACTTTAGGTGCTGAACATGGGTTTAATAAAGCAACGCATTCTTGCTAAAGTGCAAAAGAGAATAAACATGGAGGAAAAGGTTCTACTTAGTCCCTCCAAATATAAGATGGCCTACTACTATGATGGGTAAACAGAAAAAAAATCTTTATCCAGGACTGGCTGCAATTCTTGCTTCCTATGGGCAGAGACAAGGAAAAAGTCTCCTTGCTTCTGGAACTCACTCACCGCATTTCTGTCGCCCAAGCAAAGCAGGGAGAGGACAGCCCAAACCACAGCAGACCAGGCATCAGGCTTCCTCCCTTAATTCTGCTACAGTTCTTCTGCATGAGCTTAATTATTCTTTGCAAGCCAGCTGCTCGCTCTTAAAATGAAAAGAATAATGCTCTACCGCACTGGGACATTCTAAAGATAAAAGTATTAACAAATGTGAAGTAACGTGATAGAAAGCATTATAGAATGCTTTAGAGAGCATCTACCCCCACACTGGTGGATACAGAACCGTACAGAATTCTGCTGAAAGGTTTGTGCGAGTCCGTAACAAAACTGATTACACAAATGCTTCATTGTAATGTGACACACGAAAAGGTCCATCTTAGCAATAACAGTAATAAAGGGTGCTGTTATACCCATTTTGACCGGAAAGAGAAAAGAACTGTAAAGGAATACAAGGTCAAGGACAAGAAATTATTCTTCTCACACCTATGAGAAGATCTTCAGAAGTAGAAAAAAATATAACAAATAATAAAATATAAAATGTCGGTTTACGTGTTTAAAACATATTTTACTTAATAATTAATTATACGTTAACAAAGGATAAGAGAAAATTTGTCACACCATGTTTTCTGAACAGCACCAGTTGAGCACAACCCCAGTCCATTTTACTCCTGTTCCTTTGCACAAGCCTGAGAAACACAGTTGTGGAGGGAAAACTCTCATTGCAGAGGATTTTGGCACTTTGAAAACCAGAGGAAGAATTGAGGCAGCATATGGCTAGTGGGATATACTTTGATAACAGACGGACGAGAGCTGATCAAAAAAAATCCAGAAAAAATTGTTATAGCTTTTTAGGGCAACAATAAAAAATAGCATCTTTTTAAACACTTTGAAGTTTTTAAATTTAATCTGAGTGTTTCAAGAAAACAGAAACTTTTTGAGCTCTCTAACCAGTAGAAAATTGAGAAAGTGTTCCTTGAAATTGTCAAAATATTTATCTTTTCTTTTTCATCAAAAATCAGAACATTTCAGCCTTCTCCAGGGCTGTCAATACTGCTGTCTAAATTACATTTACATTTAACTTTCCCCTGGGATCCCAGTCAACAGATATTTTTAAAATTTCTGTTCTGCACATCTCACTGGAATTACTTTCTTTTGATTCATACATCTAGCAGCCGAAAAGATTCTCCCACACCTTTCTGGAAATTGGTATTTGCCAAGCCAGGCACATTGGTTGTCTTCTCACATGTCACCCAGGCGCCATGAAGATGCTATAGAATGAACTTATCTGAACTTTTAAAAAAGCATCATAAGGAGAGAAAGTACCATGAAAGCAAGCAATTAACTGCTTCTTATTTTCATGCATACTGGTAAGTACCGTATTTCATTCCTAGACCTCCCAGAAGCAGAATGAAAGTTGAACTGACTGTTTCTCTGCCACTCCCCACACATAAATACAGAAAAGATTTAATATACCCAGTTTTTCACAACTCATTTTTGCCCTCCACATAGTGATGCATCAGAACAAGCATCTGCAAGGACTCCAGTTATTTGTTATATGGCTCTAGGGGAGCCAGCTAGATAGCGAACTCAACCAAAAGCTCTAAAACACTTCTTGCTTCCAGCCAAGAGAATTAAATAATGAGCAATGTGCCAAAATCCCATTCCCAGCATTGGAGGGGAATTCTGATCTTAAAAGAAACGAGCTGTTCTCTCTACTTCCCTCATCTTCGCCATTCAAAGTCTTGAAAGGTTCAGTGAAGGTAAAAGTGATAAAAGGACCCAGACTTCTAACGAGCGCCGGATACTGCTGGTTGTCAGTTAGAGCCTACCAGTTGTGTAATGAATGATGGCAGTTGGTCTGGGTTATGGTGAGCCCCAGCTCTGATGCAGATTAGACCCATATTATAGCAAGACCCATATGCAACGGATAATAAGGGGAGTGCTTCCAGTTGCCTGCCTCGCACTAACCTGCCTAACTAACTCCCGCAGTCATTATTTTAATGTTAAGCACATCCCACTGCCAAAATTGTTCTGTTAAAATGCCCTCTGACATGTCTATTTCTTGCTTTCAAACCTCCCCTTTCAAGTACATGATAGACATCCATGTTTTTGTAGTTCCTTAAAAACAACGGCTTAAGTAGTACTTACCTGAGAAGACACTCTACCTACAGTCATGCTGTAGGAAGACAACAAAAAGATGGCAGATTGCAAATGCATTACACAAATGTATTGGTAATTTGTTGTGATTTGAAGATGAGTTAAGCAGACAGCATAATCTCCCAGTCTCAGATGGTCTCTGTCTGAAGAGGACGAAAGCAATATACCTTTTGATTATCTCACCTTTTATGAACAATAAATCACCAGTAAAGCTCAGGACATAAAATGACAACACGAATGTGTTATACGAATGCATTACCTCAGTATACTTCAGGGCAACGACTCAGCAGCAAAATGTGGCTGTTCCGACCTATGGGATTTCCATCAGAACAAGAGTATGAAAGAGCACACTAATCCTCTGGCTTTGACTGAGCACTCAATGCTCATCCCAAGCAATATATCACGGACAAAAGTTACATGTTAAATTTCGCATTTCTTTGCCCGTGCAAAGAGAAGCGGAATAGCAGACAATATTTCATAAGTCACGATTTCAGCTGTTTCTAGGACAGGGCACATCGCCTGGGTTTCAGCCTCCACAGCTGTAGATTTAGGAATGTGCAATGTGCCTTGCCGAGAAAGGCCTGCATTTTTAGTTACACAAGCACTGAACGTGGTGTAGCGGCAAGGCAAACTGCATTGCAAATGCAAATTCAAGAGACTGGCAAAAAAAAAAAAAAAAAAAAACCAGAAAAAAAAGCAATTTCAAGCAATGTTTGAAATATATGTAAACAAAGTCACTTAAGCTGAAACCGGTCGAAAATTACAAGAAGGTGTACACCCTTTGAAAGCAAGATAACAAAATGAATTACAAACCACTTGCAAAGTTTTGGCCTTCAGAAAGCAAGGCGATTTCCCACAGTGCTTTTCTACGCATAGTGTGAGGGAGGCTGTTAAAGCTGATATACTGTAATCTGAGGTACATTTAAACATCTGGACCGTTTGCTTTATGTGCATTGATAAGCTGCAGTCAGAGCAGCCAATAGAGTCTTAAACTGTTAATGAATATTGTTTTTAAGAACTGTTTTACTTATGTGTCCTTTTTTGGGCAGGTTTTAAAATCAGTATTATAAGTAAAATATGACTCTAAAACACCACCATAATGTATAACATTCTCTTAAATTCAATATGTGCCCAGTGCGGCTTTTGCTACTGTAAAAGCTGTAGTTGATTGATATTATGCACCACAATTTTCCCAGTAATAATTTCGAGAAATAGACAGTTATACATAGGATGGATATAGTTCTACCTAGGATGGTCTGTAGGATGTTTCACTTCAAACAAACAAAGACCAAACAAACAAACAAACCAACCACTTTATAATTCCTAACAGTTAAATTCTCTTCTTCCACTGGTTTATATAGGAGTCTAAAAAATGACATTAAAAAATGGCATTTTTTCCTCTCTCATCTGACTCTGGCAGAGCCTCTGTTCTTCTGCTTAAGTGTATTTCAGAGTTTTAGGCACTATGTAAGAACTTATAAAAGACTGCATATTCACTTGGAACAGGGAGCCTGACTGTTTCTATGTTCCAGATACTATTGGATACAATGGTAAAAAACTAAAGTTTGCCTAAATGATTTAGGCATTTAAAACATATATTGCTATTGTCATCACCAGCCAAATAATTTACAAATAATTCCTCAGTTGGGAAGAAAGGTCAAACTATATGCTGCAAAATTTGCACACATTTGATTCATCCAACTGCATTGCTTTAAAAAGCAGAAAGCCTTAAATACTTTAGAAAGCTACAAAAAGTAATATCTTTCACTTAATTAGGCTTCTCAATACAGGTGAAAGTACTTCAGAAGTGTACCACAGGTCAATGAAAATAAAAATCGACAACCATAAAAGCCTTGAATTAATTTATAAATAAATACTGATTCCGGCACTTAACTCTGATGTAATTTATCCTCACGAAGAGAAGAAGCTATGCAAAAACCAGCGATTTATCCTTTGCTTAGCTGTGAGCATAGCCCATGATATTAAATAATCTGAATGACACCGTTTTCCCTATGAGCAGTCACACATTTGCCGTGATTAAAAAATTTCCCACATCTGTGTTAAGTTTTACATCAGTATTCTTTTTAAAAATCCAAATTTTAATCCTCACATATGATAGAACTTTTCTGGAGAGGCAACACAGATTTTGCATCCCATTTTGAATGTGAGCTGAAGCATTATATCTACAAGATTTGAAAAGCAAGAATTCAGTAATGTGCATAACTCTAATTAGACTGCAACTGAGCAGAACTGTTCAGCTGGCTTGCTTAACAGCTGGTCTGAATCTCTTAGGGAGGAGCATATTTTTACAAAACATTTTATGAGGCCACACACTGAGAGCTACGGGAGTTTATTATAGAGGCAGACAGGTTGATTAATAAATATCAATTTTGCTTTGGGAATCAGAAATGTAAGTGGCTTGCCTGTCCAAGACGCCTAGGCAATTTATGGGTTTATGCTTATTTACGTGCGTGTGATTTAGTGACTAAAAATGTCGTATTAAATAAATAGCTTCGCGCATAACTAGCCCAGATCTTTTATCAACTTCTCAAATGCTTATATTTGGCAACGTTCAGGAGTGAATATACCCATCCTCAGACAAAAAGATTTGAAGAAAATGAGGATAAAATAGCTGAGCCAACACGTACCAGCAATCTGTCTCCAAGACACATTTACAGACAGTCTGGCAAGATAACTAGGGCAACAGGAGTGGAAGGAGGGAAGGCCAAAGACTGGGGTGTGTCAGATATGCAGTTGTGAGTCACTTTATTTTCTAAGTTACTGCGCAAGATAGATGTCATGACCTTTCACACAGCGTTGCTGAATAAAGTGGTGGCAATACAAGGTGTCAGCCTGGACAATAACTTGAATCATTTTATAAAAGCTCAGAAATATTCGAAGTTTTCCAAGAGGCGCTCCTTTCTGGAGGCCACTGGTTCTGTACTCTGCACGCAGTGGTGCTGCTTTGTAGTCTTAGAGAATGATGCAACAGCCAGATTTTTTAATTATTTTTTTTAAAGGAAATCTTTATCTAGCAGGCACTTAAAAAATGCTTAATACTGAAAACCAAAACATTTTCTGTATACCTGCTGCTTCAACTGACACCATCTCAAGGTACTGTTACTTTATTTCCTTCTCCATCTCACTGTTATTTTCTCAACCTTTCAATTAATATTACAGATCGTTACTATTTTCTACTATGTTTCACGCCAGAACATCATTCTGCTAACCAGTCCTAGCTGACAGCTCCTGGCACTGCTATAATGTGAACAATTGTCCCTAGTCATTGAACTCAATTAATTCAGAGCATCTCTGGGAGGGCACCCACGTTCATTGGCTGTGTTTCTCTCTTCTTTAGTCCTCTGTCATTAGTGTCACAGGTAGCATATTAGCTGTAAGAAACACAATATGTAGCTTTCTACGCAGACAGGTTGAGTTGCAGTAATCTATCTGAAATTGTCAGTGTCCCTCCTCCTTTCTCTTTCTTTCTTGTTTTCTTCTTCTTCATTTATAGTGTCTTTCTGCTTGATACTAACTGGACACAGTGTCGTTCCTTTTAGCCTGCTCTCATTACCTTTATTCTCCAACTCACTTAAGCATAGATGCCTCTACAACAGCTAGAAGAAAGTTTCTGGCATTTTTTCCCCTAACTCCTCTGACTATACTTCCACCCCGTAAGACGTAACCAATAATTTATTCTGCGAGGCAGAAATTAGCCAACTTTCTGAAATGTAACAAAGAATATACCGAGTTGTTTAAGAAAAAAATATCATCCATAATACATTAAAAATCTGTCACTCTTCAAGCATTTTTTTTATGCATCTCATTCTACCTCAGAGCTTTTCAGTTCATGAGGGAAACTTTTATGCCTATTTTGCAGGAACGAGAGAGTCTTGCTTCAAAAATTTCCCCACCATGACATAAAGGATTAATCCAAGAAGAAGGGGGAGGGGACATTCCTTTGCTTTGATAGTACATTTTTATTATTGACTGCACAGAGTATATTTTCCTACTTCTCCTCTCAAAGGGAAATACTATGAATAAAGCAGAACATGTGAAAATATAGAAACTCAAACACAACTGACCCATATTTTACCTAAGGCAAAAAAACTGACAAAAAAACCCCACCGCAACAAACCCCCAAGAAAACACCACCCCAAACCAGCCAGAAATAATTTAAAAACCTAAATAAGTTTATACCTACTAAATAACTATTAATGTTTTAAAATGTTTTGATTATAGAAATTCCTCCAGTAATATCCCCGGTCAACTGCTGAATCACACGCACACACACGCACAGATGTAGATACAGCATTGGGTAGAAAAAGAAACAAGTTTTACCAACAGTTTGGCAGTTTGGCACCACTTCCAAACAAAGCACTGTCAGCTCTGTATGTTATACTGGCATTGCTATAGGCACATTTCCCGATCTCTCCCTTCCGTAAAAACTCATAATTATTTGGGAAGGTCAGTACCTCCCGCTCTGCAGTGCTGTTCAAGCACTATGGAAGAGCTGCCACTCACAGATGATACTGGGAAAATTGCCATGACCAGAGAGCTGCTACTTGTTTTCTGTTGTTGTCTGTTGTGTTTTCAAAAGGAGAAGCCAGAATAGCTCTTACTTGGCTCAAATTAGTCTGTGCCTGGGTATCTTTACAGTTGTTCAAATGATCTCAGAATTGCATATTGTAGATGGAGATCTTAAGCTGTAGCTGCAAAATAATTTTCAGAAATGTTTGCAAAGCCATTGGCGATCATAAATGGCACAATTTACCCCTAGACCAAGATTCGTTCAGGTCCTGTTGCTCCCTAAATAATCAAACCCTGTTTTGCTTCAAAGCAGTCATCTCCTTCCAAATGCTACACCCTGTGGTAAGTCCTTCCTAATTGCCAGTTTGGGACCCAATGTGGGCTGCATTGTCCCTAAAAATCCATCAGCACCTATGAGCTCCACTCCAAGCCCTGTCTCCTGCCACTGCAGAGCTCCTGGGATTTCTGAGAGTGATTCATCACTTCTCGCATAATCTTGGACTAACCATCACACAAAAACAGCAGCACAACATGCCAACATGCCTGCTTTTTGCCACTGACTATCATGGGACCTGGGATGTCATGCTTGGACCGAGACACCTAACTTTTAGATGTCTAAAAAACAGGTAAATCATGCCTTGACATAGCATTTGTAAACATCCTATACTACGGAACAGAAAGTGTTCACTTGCGTTTTTTCATGAGTTGACAGACAGGAATATGTAATTATATCCCTTCTGTATAATTAATTATGGTAGTTAAGAGTAACACTCAGAAGAACATTTGATTTAATAACATTGGTGGCATTCAAAGATATCTTAGTCTCAGAATGCTTTTTCATAGAATCATAGAATGGTTTAGGTTGGAAAGGACCTTGAAAATCTCGAGTTCCAACCCCCCTGCCATAGACTGGGACACCTCCCAGTAGACCAGGTTGCCCAAGGCCACGTCCAGCCTGGCCTTGAACACCTCCAGGGATGGGGCCTCAACAACCTCTCTGGGCAACCTGGTTTTATTTTTTTTTACTCTTATTTCCACTGGCTTTCTAAAAGGGTGAAATGAAAATATTTCGGTTTGTCTTCCACAAACAGGTGCTCAGTGAAGTCAAAAGAGGCTTCGGATCATCCCAGTGTACTTTGAATATATGCAAATATATTTTTAAAAGTCAAAGTATGCATTCACGCTATGTGGCTATGCACCCCCTCATGCATGTCCTCTGCCAACAACTGTATTTGGAATTTTGCTGGACTTTTCAGTAACTTTTGAAGAAAAAGAGCTTTTATTATACAGGGCCATCAACATAACCCTTCCTAATTGCTAAAGCAAGTCATGCTTACAGTCTGTTTCAGATAGTATATTTGATTTCTTAGTCAGAGGGGCTGCAAATGTAATCACATATTTGAAGAAAAGTAATTGGCAATACCCAGGGACAGACCCATTTAAAGTTAGTCCTTGGTCACAATATTTAGGAATTAAAGCTCTACAAAAACTTGGTGGTTTAAACATTCCCCATCCTTCCTGTCCATACAATTCCAGGAGATTTAACAGGATGGCACCTTATCATGCGTTTTCCACCAGGGACAGATAACCCTTCTAAAGATTAATGTGCTGCCAGACTACTCTACCATCCCCAAATGTATCACTTTAAAATTTCATAAGACCTTTTTTTCCCCACTAAGCCGAATAATGCCCATAGAGCTTTCTCTTGTATGCTGCAAGGAAGGAATTGTAAAACATGCCAATACAAAATGTATTTCCAATATTAACATTCATTTCACATATGCACTCTGACTAAGTCGAGTTAGTGCAGCATCAAGACTTCAGACTACATTTTTCTGCCATGTTAGACTTCATGATGTTATACATTACCTTAAAGGGTATATTAAGGATATCTTAGTGAAGCTTATTAACACCGATTTATGTTATTTTAATGCCTGACATTTTTCAATAGAGGTACCTACAGAAGGCAATGAAATAGTTAAGTTGGATGCCACTGCACTTCACTAACTCACATCCTGATTTGAGTATTAAAATGCAAACTTGATCTGAAAGATGCAAAAGGCATCTATTATGTATTGATGCTAGAAGTAATGTATTAATTCCAGGAATCAGAGAAAGATTTGACAGGAAAAAAAATGTGTCAGTCTAATCCCAATTCTGTGAACGGAACTGAAAGCAAGAATCCAAACCCAAATATTTTTCTCTGCTACAGTAATTTCAATAAAAGAATTTCTGAGTCTTTCATTTATATCTAAAAAACCTGTAGCTAGGCAGGGTATAGAAAATGGAGAAAATTTACTGAACTAATCTTTTAGGTCAGCCTAGATGAAAACTAAAATTACTTCCTCATTTACCTCCTTGCTTTAGAGATCAAAATTGTGTTTCTGGCTCGCTGATACAATTATTTGCTTGTATGCTTGCCAGGCAGTGTGGTACATATCCATCTTCACTACATGCTACATGCCAGCAATTGCTCTGCTTGTGCTAGGCAGTTGGGAAGCAATCTGTTAAAGTCCACAGCATGACGCAAACCCGTTCTCCTCTCCTCCTAACTCCTTTCTCATTGAGAGCTGTCTTAAAGAGCAATCTCTCTCCATCAGCACATCTCCTTACCAGGCACTGGCCAATAGATCTTACAGTCTACACACAAGTTTTTTAAATGATGCTTTCTTGGCTTAGAAGATTTTTTTTTTATGGGTTGGCAGAATAGCACACAGATGAAAAACTACTTGGTTCTACCTCAGCTAGCTGTATATTCTGTTCCAATTTGGATGACCATTACCCAGCTACTTCTCTAGGCGAGCTGGGCAATTCATCAGTCTGCTAGCATAACCCTCGTTTAAATCCTCATGCACAGTGGAAAGTATTTAATATTACAATCCATCACATATCTCCCTTGCTGGTGTCAGTACACAAGGAGTCTTTTGATTTTTTTCTTTTTGAGATCTACATTTAAAGTTGCATTAGAAGAATGCAAGCGCTTTGTAGAGGATTTCAAAAATGTCTGCCTTGCAAATTACACAAACTTCTAAAGTAGGCACTCTGACATTGTCTAATCCCTACTGCTAGGACAGAAGAGTTTCCATCAACATCTGGTAACATGACTCCTTCAGCACTCATCCATCATATCCGAAGTCCTGCTGTCCTAACAAAGTGTCTCTGACTTGTTGCAGTCAATTTCATTTGGAACAAAAAGATCTTTTTGTTATGCACAACGCTGAATGTGAGTGATGTGAGAGAATTGTTAGGGCACTGAAAGGGACTTGGGAAACTGGGCTGAGCTGCTGGCTCAGCCATGACATTGTTGTACGAGACCTGGTCGTTCCCTTCCCCAATCCATGCCTTTGTTTCACCAAATCAGAAGACAGTGGTAATATTGATCTCTGTGGAGCATTTCAAAGCACGCAGGTTGAAACTCCTTCATTGGTCAATATAATTAAAGAAAGGTAAGATTCTATACCATTCATTACATCTAAAAGACATAATGCATAAATGCATAGCAATTTGTTTAAATTTCCCAGAATATATACAAAGATATTTGTAAACCTCCTCCACCTTTTCCCTTTTAGCGTTTTTTATTTTAGGATTAAGGAAACCAAGAAAGAGGTAATGTAAGTTTTTCTCTGGCCTACTCCCAGTTGATCCATTTTAAATTAGTAATCGAAATTACGAAAGGAGTGTGGAGCACAGATGAAGCCAGTGTGAGTTTTGCACTTGTGATTCCAGAATGCAGAGTTTAACATAAAGAAAGTCATTTGAGAATGGTGTAGAAGTGCAGAACAGCTCTGTAGATAACGCTGCAACAGTACAGCTTTCTCCCCAACAGCAGCAGCAAAGTTTAGCAAACCTCCATTTCAGTGCAGTTATTGGGGGCACTTCCACACAAGATTTCAGTGCCGGAACTGCAAAACCCGTCAACACTAAATAAAACAAAAATAATGAGTTTCTCAAATTGCAAGTACATGTTGATTATAAAACTGATACTGAAAAGCTGGGAAGTACTTTCCAGAAAATGGGGTAGCAGAACTTTCATTTTCACTAAACTTATTAGCCTGTAATAATCAGAAAGTTCCTCTCACCCAGCCAAAACATATACAAAGGTTTTAGCATGCTAAAAAAAAAAAAAAGGACTTCTTTGAGCATGTGAAAGAACAATCCTCTAGTCACAGGCTTCTTTTTTATCTTACTATGCTTTAATTCCTATACTTTATTCTACACTTTTTTCTCCCAGAGCTACACTTTTATGTCCTAAACTAGATTCAGAATTTTGAGGCTTCTAGGATTGTGCTTTAGGCCTACTCTGTAATTTAACATAATTTGTTATAACTGCTGGAATTATTAAAAAGGTTTCAAGGGATACTTTTTATAATAAAATATAACTGCAAAGATTTCTTGCTGACAGAGGGCCCAAAGGAGTTCAGATTTGTCTTTATATTCAGCTGACAAGTGATGGTGGTTTATCTATACAATATATTAAATTTTATATCAACTTTCCTTTCTCTGATTGCTATCATTTTTATCTATGAAATCCACCAGTATTCAGCACAATTGAGATATAATTTCAGAATAGCTGTTCAGTATCTTTTCTGTAGATTTGCTACCAAGTGGGATATGCGCCAAACCCCAAAATGTAGTGGAGGAACTGAAACAGAGAGTGAAAGGGGTGGCTTCCTCTCTTACCACTGTAAGTGGCAGATACTGTTTTTCTCTCTGTGTCTGGAACATTAGAGCAACATTTATCTTTCACTCTACTTATTTCTGTGTATTTAACTTTATTTTCTTCTTTCAAAAGAAGTACCTCCTTTCCTCTCATCTTCATTGTTTCATCTTTGTCTATTAAGAGGGTCAGCACTATGTATTGAGGAAAAGGAGTTGCTAACCCTTTAAGGAGGATCAAAGTAAGAACAGACAAAATGTTGCTTGAAATGGGGTCTGAATTCCCTTGCGTGGGGTGGAATATGTGTAGTGTCTGAACAGATAGCCTGTCTTTGGTGAGACATGGGACAAGCAATGAAAGCTACATAGAGAAGAAAGCTTTTCATCAGGGCAAGTGAAGATAGAAAGCATTAACCTATGAATCTTTCTCTGCTTTTGTGCATGGGGGAGAACAAGAGGCAAGAGTTGTGCAAAGTTAGCGTCAACATGTTGATGGTTTGGCGTTGATACTTTTTGGCACCATATGGGAATACCTGGAAGTCATTTTGTGAGGCAAAGACATTTCTGAGAAAGGCTGATAGACAACAAACAAGATTTCCCTCAACAGCATTGTGGGAAAAGTGCATCTACCCAAAGAAATAGTCATCAGGGCACTCAAAAAAGAACTGGAAGAGCTGAAAGACAACAAAGTTGCAAGAAAATCAGTAGCAGAAGGATCAGTACGGTCAAAAGGAGGTGAACAGGCCAGTATTTAGCCAGGAATTACTGAAAACATCCAAACTGGACCTGGAGGAACAGAGCAGAGAATCATGTCTCTGCTCTGCAGCCACAAACTGGACAGTGGATAGTTTCAAGACTCAACTAACCTAAGTCCTTTAGGAGCATATTTCAGAATTAAAGCCCTGCCATAATAAAATAAAAGTGCATTAACAAGTATCGCTTCTTAACTATGTAGGATCAATGCTAGAATAAATTTGAGTCAGTATAAAATACAGGAAAAACAGCCTAATGAATATGATAAATCAGATGCTTCTTTCAGCAAGATAAATTTTAGCCTATGCCTTGCTACATTACAAAACCACAAAGCTTCATTATTCGTAATGCATCAGCATCAATGACAAATTGCAATAGGTAAATATTTCCTGAATATTATATTAGATTTATGTTTCATTCGTAATAAATGACACTAAAGAAAAAGGAGACAACTCTGACAATTGTCACATGCATATTGAATCAGTGGTCATTTCACCCTGAAAAGAATTTGAATTTCAACAAGAATTTTTAATTGAACCCTCTGGATTTTTGCTTATGATTTAATCTACCAAGTTGCTAAGGCAACCAACGATTATAGCTGCTGGGCAAAATTCACAGAATTGTTAATCGATCTTAATCTGGATATGCTGCATCAGTAGTTCTTTCACAGGGGAAACAGACAATGCTAAGAAAAAATTCGGAGTTTAATCCTTAAATTACAACTTACAATGACACTGGAATTGCAAATGTGCTTTTCATAATAAATGTCTATGTTAGAGATACCATCTTTTAAAACCAGTTGTCCCAACAGAGAGAAATCCTTCACTGAGGTTTGTATATCCCCCAGCAGTGTGTGTCTCAGAGACATCTAATCAATGAGCTTTTTAATGTGCTTGACTCTCCCTCTGCTCTGGAAGAGAGGGAATGGATTTACCCTAATTGAAGGTTGCCGTCATTATTCTAATATGATTGTGTTAGAGGATAACCTTTGTATGGTGCTATTTTCAAATCTGTGTACTGTTTGCACGGCCCACTATATGAAGTGCAATGGCCAGCCGAGGGGTGGTCAAGAAGTTACACAACTCTGTTCTTTATCCTGTTTTAACCATGAGCCTTAAACAATCACTCAAGATCTCTGTGCCTGTTCCAGTTTCCCATTTCACCAGTAGAAGGGTGTAATTGGACTTAGATGCTACACAGGGATGTTGTGAAATCAAGTAACATTTGTATTTTTAAAATATTCTTAACATCAAGTGTTATGATTAGCTGATATATAGCATATTCATTTTAATGACCACCAGTAGTTAGCCAGAAAGTGTATTTTCTGTTTTATGGTTTCATAAAGTGTCCATAAATTCATGCATCCAGATTTAGCTAACTTAGCAGTTATGAGAGTGCTTTCACTCTGGTTTAATCTAATTCACTTTTAAAGAGAACAGCTAAACTCTTCTGAACATCCCAAGCTAGTGTCTTATCCCTGATGTATTTTTTTGAAAAACAGTATTTTGTAGAACAAATCAATGTAGTTATTCAATATATTTATTTATTATTTATTGAAATTATATTTCTCATTTGGTGACTGTTCCTCTCATTCTTTTGGTGTCGTAATCTAGAGTATCTCTTGTCCACTTGGCTTTCCGCAACAAATTTAACCTAGAATACTCAAGAGACTAATACCTATGAACCAGTTACCACAAAATAACATCCTTGGTGAAGGAGTCAAAAGGACCAGCACAAGTTTCAAATGAATGCCTGTGCAAGACCATTTGGACTCCACTAGTTAAACAAGAAGGTCGCACGTATACAAGTGAGGAAGAACTCTGGTAGCTGATACAGAAAAAAAATTATATGGTCTTTCACCACACCCTGGAATTTAGGAAGCTTTTTGTTGTTAAACTAACCTATCACAACATTCAGAGATATGATAGATCATTAACCTTCCTGATACTTAATAATCAAATAATATGTGGAAATAAAGATGTGGTCCTCCCCTGCGCCAGCTGAAACCAGAAGCCCTATTACTGCAAAGGCATATGCGAGCGTAACTCACTGATTACACTGCATGAAATACTAAATGAGATAATGCCCCAAAAGAAAGAAAAAGAGAAACATGAAGATGCATTTCAGTTGGAGTTGTACAACTAACTTTCTTTTTGCTTCACGCTATTGAAGAGGTTCATCCAAAAAATACACTTCTCCCCATTCAGGTCTCAAAATCAAAACTATATTCGAAAAAGTATTTTCAAGGAAAGATTAAAGAAGGACAGAACTAAAATTGGTAACTGAATTGTTACAACACAACTTTTTCATTCCTTTTCTCATTTATCTTCCTCATATCTTCCTTTATCTTCTCAACAATTCATTCATCCTCTCCCCACTGTTTATTACAAATGCCTCATTTTTTCCAGTCTTACTCTCTTTTCACTTTATCTACTGTTTGTTCAGCTTTTAAAAGACTTCTACCCTGCACCTTGTAGGTGTTACCCATTACCTTCCTTTCTACCTTACAGTAGTTACTGTGTTAAACTATATTTTCTAAATATCCCTCTGAAGAAACTGGCCGAGCTGTTTCAACTATAGGAAGCACATACTGCACTGTAACAAGTTGAGAAACGCATATAGCTCTTCATTTTTATGAGAAAACTCTGGATTATTTTCAAAGACTGAAGTTAAGAAACGCATATAGCTCTTCATTTTTATTTTTTTTTAAATAAGATTTTTAGGCTGCTTTGCAAACATATTATATAATACATATACATTCACACGTATATAAATATGACTGTCAACTGCTTTTCATCTTCCTATGGAAGTTAAATAAGATAGAAAGCTTTGAACAAATGAAGGGATCTTTGCCTGAAAGATGGAAATCAAATTGTGCATTTAGTTGAAAATTATGATACATTAGGAATTCTTAATAAGTTATATGCAATGTTATATATATAACACAGGATGCTACTTGAGCAGAACTCTTAAGAAATCACAGCTGAAACAGTAGAAGGTGCTTCATCCCTTTTCCAAATCATTCATTGCAAACAAATCTTAAAAAAGACCCTTAACTGGAATCTTTTCCAACAGGACAGCCCAGTTTTAAACCTTTTTCCCTCTTAACTATACAAAATGAAAAGTAGCTAACCAAAACATACTATACATACAGTTCAGTGTCTTGTGCCATAAATGTATTTTTCCTGTAAAACACATCAGTAGCGTGCCCTTTGAAACTCTATTTTACACCAGGTGCCTAACTGAAAAGGCACATTGTTTATGTTATTTTGACAATATTCCAAGTAATGGTCAATAACGTCATTTAGGCTGAACTCCCCATTGACTTTAATCAGGACTTCTGCTAAAAGATAGATATGCCCAATAACAGTTATACATGCACACAGTTACAGCAAAATATATCATTAAAAACTTTGGATTTGATGCTTTCATCACTTGTTATTTGACCAAGTCCAAAAAGACTTGCTCACACTTGACAAAGTTATATTTTGCCTGGCTGATTCTCAATTGTTTTCCTTACCGTGGTTAATTCAAAATGTCACGACAGATCAGGGATGTACAATTATTTTCACGTACAGGGGATTTATTTTTTTTTTAAACAACAAATTATTTTGAAAGGTAAAGTATGTAAAAGGTGACTCAGGCAAATAGTTTATGAATGACATTTTACAAAGTACTTGTCAGAGTATAATTTCTACATCCTCTGTAATAAATTACAAGGTATGTTAGAAATGTAAAAAGAAAAAGTTTGTCATTTCCTTTGACTCTAAATATAAGAAGTTTTAATTTATCTATTACTGTAAGTAGAACCAAGTATTATTCACAGAAGATTGGATCTTAGGAAGACTTTCTGAGCTAATTTAAATCCTGTCTTTCCTCATTTGCTGAGGGCTGGGTGGAGGAAGAGAGGAAAGGACTGTAACCAAAGACTGTGGAGTAGCAGAGGAGCACAGAACTATGAAATGGTAATTCCAAGATTTGGATTCAAGCTACAGTGGAGTACACCGTATGTCATATCCATTAGGGACTTTTTAACACAGCCTTTGCACTGCCTGAACACATACCACCCTGACCTTAGATCTGGCTGTCAGCACACCAGATAGCTCAGCTGGAAAACTTAAAGACTGAAAAATTGGGCCATAACAATTTGAAACTGTATGTATTCAAGTGCATTCCCAAATACAGTAGCTAATTATATTGCACTATTATGTATGTGGATATGAAGGCAAGAGACTTGTTCAACTTACCCTGGACTTAAAGAAAGTCAGAAATGGCACCTCTCATCTCTCCCTTCCAAGCCATATTTTCCTTACCCTTTGGACTATGGTGCTGGAAGGACTCACAATGACTTATGCTTAAAAAAGCCTCACAGATGTGCAACATTAAACAGCTGAAGATTTCCAAAACTGGGTTTAAACCTCAGTGACAAGATGATAACTGAGGCTCTTTCCTTTTTTTTGGGGGGTGAGGATGTCTCATGAACATTTGGCAAATAACCTGACGTATCCTGCCAAGAGCAGAATGGGTATGCAGTATTTATGTGGCAAAACTGCATACACTGCCGAAGTCAGCCATCAATGGTTCATTGCACACACTGAAAGAGTTTACTATTCCAGAGTTCACAGTACTTGGTGTGGAAACTGCCTGTAGGTAAGGTGTAAAGGTAACTTTTATTCTATATCTTCGTAAATCAAAATAAAGATTCAAAACTAAAAGGTTTGCTGCATGTGTTCTCAGATAGTCCATAAATATTTTGTCACATATTCCCCACAAACCTGTGCAAATAATGGATTATTCAATCATTAACTGAACAAAGATAAAAATCAGGTCAGATAGACCTGAAGTATTTCATTCAGTCCAATACAAAAGTTTTTATCTGGATGGGAGAACATTATTTCTTTTGCTACTCTTACTTTTGATTATTTTGTTCCATTTTGGAATGCCAGTTTAAAAAGACAAGTCCAAAATTATTTTGCAGCTTTGAAATAAAATGTTTTGACTTTTGCAAAACAAACCTTACATTTAAAGTGTCAATACAAAACACTTATTTCTGATTCTTTCCTTCTTCTTTTTTCAGCTGAAATTATTTGTTGACTTTGACTTGAAAGTTTTAAGGTACGACTGAAATGACGTTTTGTGGCAAATTTACTATTAAAATTGTCACCATCTGTACTCATAGTAAACACTCCATGTTTAGATTCTTAGGTTTAAACTATCATTTCTGGCAATAAATATGCATTTGTGGTTTTGGGGTTTTTTTTTGTCCTGAAAAGTATAGTTTTGTTGCAGCCATGTCACTAAAAACCAAGAAAAAGGAATCCTTTTTTTTTTGCATATTTAAACATAATACAACTCCTTAAATATTTCAGAAGGATCACAAAATGTTTATTAAATTCAGCAGACTGCTTTGAGAACAAACAAATTGTACAGCAAACCCCACAAGAAGGTATCACCATGGTGCAGGATCAGCTTTTTTTTGTTGGCTTTCTTGAGAATAGTAGACTGATAGGAAAAACCTTACAGTTTTATTTGCTCTATAGTAGTAACTCTGGAGCAAATGAAGTTGTGCATTAACTTGTGTGACCCCTAAGCTGACATCAGAAAATCGGTCCTTCCATTTATTTAGGGCTTTGAAGTCCATACTGAACTTACCAAGATGATCATCACCAACTTTTACCAAACGAAATTAGTAGACAACCAGACTACTTTCACTAAAATACATTTTGTTTCTCTCAATTTCTGTATGATCTCATCAGTCAACGATGCAGAAAGGTAACACGAATGTTCCAAATGCAATTTCTTCTCAATGATCTATTTGTTAGAAAATTGTTAAAGTTTTGTTAAGAACAGGATAAAAATACATCATAAAATTCACAAGTAAAAATTCAAGTGATACACATGCATAACGCTTTATTTTGATTATATGCACAATAAGCATATATTTCTGGTATAAAAGCATACCATAAAATAGCAGTGGAGGTTCTTATGTATGAGTGAATTATAAAGAACTGAAAACAATACATCATGTTTCCCTTCTCTGAAGCGTTTAAGGCCATACTGTCACTGATGCCAATATTCACTTTTTTTGAAAGTCTGGTAAACGGGAGGTGTATAATTATGGGAAAATCTGTCTTTTTACAGAGTAACATATTCTCATGGTTTCAGTTACCATAAGAACTTTCAGTCCAGGAATGAAAAACAAATATAAGAAAACCTTTACTATTTTTAACAAACTTGCAACTTTTAAGACCATCTCATACTTCAGTGTGGCCAATTCACCTCTGAAGAAGGAATTCAAACACTGCAGCTGTTTTTTTTTCCTTCTGCAGATTCCAGAAATTACCACTAAACTAGCAGATTTCTGGAGTTTCCAATCTGCACAACCTTGAAAAGGTCATATATGACATGTTATTACATCCTGTTAAAGAGACCTGTTTTATCAGAGAGAGACCTACGGGACAGCAACGTGCCTCGAACTCCACAGCTTCACTGAAAACCTTACTAAAAGGTAATTTCCTATCCATCTGCACAGTTGCATATTATTCATATGCTCCATTTTTTTTATTTGGGACGTGATTCTGCCCCTCTACTCTGCTCTTGTGAGACTCCACCTGGAGTACTGCATCCAGCTCTGGAGTCCCCAACATAAGAAGGACGTGGACCTGTTGGAACGGGTCCAGAGGAGGGTCACAAAGATGATCCGAGGGCTGGAGCATCTCTCCTATGAGGAGAGGCTGAGAGAGTTGGGGCTGTTCAGCCTGGAGAAGAGAAGGCTCCGGGGACATCTTATTGCTGCCTTCCAGTCCCTAAAGGGGGCCTACAGGAGAGCTGGGGAAGGACTTTTTACTAGGGCATGTAGCGATAGGACGAGGGGGAATGGCTTTAAACTGGAAGCGGACAGGTTTAGATTAAACATTAGGAAGAAGTTTTTCACTTTAAGGGTGGTGAGGCACTGGCACAGGTTGCCCAGAGAGGTTGTTGAGGCCCCATCCCTGGAGGTGTTCAAGGCCAGGCTGGACGTGGCCTTGGGCAACCTGGTCTGGTGGGAGGTGTCCCTGCCCATGGCAGGGGGGGTTGAACTTGATGATATTCAAGGTCCCTTCCAACCTAAACCATTCTATGATTCTATCTGCTGTCTGAAAGGTCCTAATTTTTTTTGTTCTCTCATGCAATACTCACAGATTTCAAACAAATGCACCCATGAGCAGCAGAATAACCAAGACCTCCCTTCTTATGGCTTTGAGTTGTGTTGTTAAATTCTGATGTCTAATAAGGTGTTAGCTCCAACAGCAGCTTCTGCTGGAAATTTCACATTTTCTCTTTCTCTTTCACTCTGCCACCTCTCATACTTACCTGTATTGATTCACTGGTATCTAATACCAAATGAGTTTGGCCTATATCTTTTCTCTATTTGGTTGCCTCTTTTTATGGATGTCATAGGAGTTGCTTTTAAACCACTGACCTTTTTCAGATTTCATGAAAATGACCACAGGGGAAGAAAATCAAAGAAGGAGCAAAAGTCAGCATCATTGCCTAATACAGTACTTTGTTCAGAAAACATCCAAAAATACCTTTTTCCTTTTCCCATTGTAATCTGTGTATTTCCTTTTTCCATTTCTAAAAGCTTTATGTTATAGAACTTCTTATGGCATGAGAATGTTTTCAATATTTCAGTTCTTGATTTTTGCTATTCATTTGTAAACATTTTGCTTGGTGAATTCAGTCACTACTGTACGGAAAGATTTGTCCACAAAGCTATAAGCCATCTCTAAAACATTCAGTTAATTAAGTATGTATGAGTAGTTTATATTTCCCTTTCCATTGTAGATATGCATATTTTTCAAAATTACATTTTATCATCTGCCTATTCTTCCAGATCTGTTTAATTCATCTGAAATGCCTTACAGCTTTGTCTTGTTTTCACTACCCAGAATAATTGTGTGCCATCTGCAAATTGCCCTGTGCCTGTCTAGCTATTCCCCTCATAAATAATTACAATATTTGTATTTCTATAGCCCATTCTCGAACAGACTTCAAAACGTGTATAGACTTTCCCTGGTCCAGGTTGTCTTAGAACAATCTTAGCTTCCCCTTTGCCATCCTGCAAATAGCCCATTCATTTCTCTCAATTGTTTTGATTACTCAGATTCTAATCTTCCCTGCTATTTTATTTTCAGAAATGTTTTCTTTCCTTAGCGCCTTAGAGTGATGGGACTTTGGCAAAGTTGTTTAGTAAGTACATATAAATGACTTCTGCCTCTTTTCCACTTATTATTAGTAATCTGACAGTATCAGAGATTCCATTAAGTTAAAAGAAACCCGTTTTTTCTTTTACAGAGACTATTCCTGTATGTTCCAATCCCATTACATTTATCTCATTAAAACTATCTGGCACAGATTTACTGATGTGTAATTCCCAAGATCATCCCTAGTGTTTCTTAAAAGACAGGTGAACATTTGCTGCCATCCTGTTCTCCAAATAGAAATGCTGTGATACTGCACATTTTTATTAAAAAAAATAATAAAGCCTTCTTATTCTACATAATTACTACTACCTGTAAGAGAGAAATATTTTTGTCTATTCTTTTTCTTTTGCAAATATACAATACCACCAACTCTTAAAAATCTAGAGTTAAATTACCCCAACTGCAAATTTGCCTGTATCTCTGGAAAACAGATGGCACCAAGCAGGTACAGTTCTTTGCTTGTAGGACCAGGTTTTGTCCCTGAGGCACATCCACAGTCCTGGGAGCTCTGAGGAGACCCCTGCAACCCTCCCAAAGCTGCAAAAGAGCCTCTGACACTGATAGTCCAAGGTTAAGCAAAGACAATGAGGACAAGTTGGTGGTAGATTCTTGCTCTATGACCTTAACACTTCAGAAAAATAGATAAGACTGGATGAAATACAACACGAACACACTGGGTCAAGATAGTCTGGCACTACACCTACACTAATTATTCCTTTAAGAATGTTAGCAATTCAAAACACCATTGTCCAATGCCCCCAGCACTTTCCCCATCCTTATTTGTGATGTAATATTTGTGAAAAGAGAGTGAAGTGTGAGCTGCAGGGTAGATAGAAGGCATAGAAAGGCTAAATTGGGGATGGTAGTGGGATTAAAAATCTGAAGAATATTATTTCCTGTCTTCTCTATCTTTTTTATTTTTCCTCAAATGCTCAACATTGCCTCACATTCAGCCACAAGACGGGGTAGCCCCTACCACCATGTCCCTCAGCAAGTGACTCCTCCTACCCCACCGTCAGACAGATGTCAAAGCAGTCATTCAGCAGAACACATATCTTACAGGGAAAGGGAAGCCAGGAAGGACACTGCCTGCCCAGGCAAACAGGCAGTTCTGGGGGAAGAAAAAGCATTTCCAGAGTATAAGGACTTTTTGCAAATTCTGCATTTTTGACATTCCATAAAGTGTCACCCTAATGATTTTTCATTCCATATAGCAAACTGTTAATGTATTTCTTCTTAATAAGATCTTATCGAAAGTCCAAATGCCACTGCTGCCCCCAGGACATTGCCAGGGAACAGAACTGCTGTACACCATGGTGCCCTCCACCAGTGGTCCCAGAAGGCAGGCAGTGTCAGAACACTAAACCCATTACTAAATAATAGCTATCATGCTCTAATATATTATGGAGGATTTGGATTAAACCATCTACCTAACCATCTACGCATCATGGGTCTTCAATATCACACCTAGCAGACCAGCAATTATCAGCAGATGAGTTTTGTGAGGAGAGAGGTGGAGATAAGTGTCCCTGTGAACAAAGGGTCCCCCCAAGGATAAGCCAAACACTGTTATATTATATCTCAAGCCTCTTAACGAAGCATTCACCCTACCATAATTAAGAAAAGTCATTTATACTCACCATTATGATTAAAAGTATGTTGAAAAACCCATCTAATTGAAAGTATAGTAACACTCATCAACTCAGCTCAACACATGTGGAGAATTTAATCAAGGACATTAATTAATTAACACATTAAGGAAGTGGTGGTGTGTTAGTTAGGGGGTTAATTTCTACAATGGATAATCATGGCAGATTCTTGCTGTTTTGGTCGCTTTAGTTAAAAAGGGACTCTATATTCTTAGAACCATTTTCAATTAACACCAAGGGCTAGGTTTTTTTTTTTCAAAATATGTATATTTGTCCTTGTGTTTCTCACTCAGTGAGATGCAAAGCATCAGTGCAGTGCTAAGGGGAAAAAGCCAATAACTGTAATAAGATAGCACTGGTCTATAATTCAGCCTTGAGATATGAACATCTCTAGCTAAAGAAATTACAAAGGAATTATACAATAGTTAAAAAGTAGATATAATTTGATTATAGTAGATAGATTAGTAGAAAAAATTTGAATATACAAAGGCATTCCTATTAATTTCCGCTCACTTATATTGATTTTAGCTTGGGCAACTCCATGGTATCACAACATTTAAGCTTTTCCTTGTCTGTATAGTGCTTAGGACAATGGAACCCCGCTCTACAATCATAGCCCCTGGGTAATACTATAACCTAAATTATCATCATCATCATTCAGATTGAATTAAGAGGCTTGGAAAGAATATGCATCTAGGGAGGAATCTCCGGACCAGTCTGGCTTAGATCATTACTGATAGCTATAATGAGAAGGACAGTGGAATATTTGCCTTGATGTATTCAGGGGCCTGGAAGGACTGCACTAATAACCTGGTCAATAATCTTGATGTAGCAAAGATAAGACGATCTGAGCTGTGCTACAGTAGGGTGACTCCAAGAAAGGATGAATTTCATCTTCTCCCACACCTCTCATTTTATTACCAGATGAGATTCTCAAAAAGAATTTAAGAGTTTGTGGCTTACAGTGCTTTGAAAATCAAAGGGAGCTGTATTCTTGCTTAAATTAGGCTGAAACCTACTTTTCCCAAAAGCCTGAATATAAAAGAATCTGGCTTTTCAAGATTATATATAAACACAACCGTCATTCCCGGGTTTCGCAGTGTTTGGGAAAATTTTGTACTTATCCACCCACACATGATCTTACTGAAGTGTGCAGAGAGTTCACCCACAGACGGACGTGACCCCCTGTGTTCATATCCAGAATGGTGGAGCAATACTAACAACCCCCAAATTTCAGTCAAGCAAGTCCAGCAAAAATCATTTGGAAGCTGCTATTTTTGTTAAGGTTTCTTCCTCTGTAATCCCCAGCGGCAATGCAATGAGCAGCTACTATACGGGCTCAGCCTCCTTTGAATATTAAATTACTGAAGTTCAGAAGAATTTAATTAGTATCTCACCTACTTACCGTCTTCCAATGATGCCTCTGCTACAATTATGGCACTACATTACAAGCAATTTCAGCTTAATTGAATAACTTGAGTAAAACCTGGGTTCCAATTGCCGGAATTATCTGTAGTTAAGATAGCTATAACTGAGTTAACAAACAGAAAAGGTGGGATGATCTCTCTGCATGCTGTGATACCAGGTTTATGACAGATACTTGTGTTTATTCACCCCTGATATCACCATACTGTCAAAAGAAATACGTTTAAATAACATTGCAGACATACCAATGGTCTGGGTGCGAGCAGTTAAGAATTACAAAGTCAAATCAGGCTGTCAAGTAGCAAAATGTAGGCTTAATTTGATATTTTCAAATATCCCCCTTACTGTTTTAACATTTTGTGCCTCTCTCCCTCTGGCTGCGTATACACGTGTACACTTCAGCCAATTACTGCCAACCTCCATTCTCATGGTTCCTTACAATCAACTATTTGTAAAATATATCTTTCTCCAAAAAACTTGTACTGTAAACCTCAATAGCAGAGTGCTGGTCTTGGCCATCTCCTGCCTCTTTCCTTCCAGCGCAGGATAAACACAACACTCTTAAATGGAAGAAAGAAATTAAAAAACTTCCAGAGACAGTGAGAATGAGAGAAAAAGAGCAATGGGACAAAGCTCCGATTGCGTTTTCCTCATGCTGCTTCTCTACCCCACTGCATTTCATGTATCTCCAAAGTGTCTCAGATCCCCTGTGGTTTGAGATAATGACCTGGCGTAGGAACTCAGCTGCTGAGTCATTCCACCTCAGCAAGAAAGTATGAGAAGAAAAGGTGTGGAGATAAAGTCAGTATACGAAAAGTTATGGAAAGCCATAGAGGTACATTTCCGATGGCTCTATAGTCAAGTTGAGTATGTAGAGTTTCTAAGTCATTCTGGTCTGAAAGATAAATCTGTACAGGGAAATGTATCTATCCTGCTTCTCTGCAGCTATGCTGTAAAAAGAATATGATGGTGCAGCTCTTCAGCTGAGGGATATGGCCTCTAAGCACAGACATGCACAGTCCTCCAAAGGCAAAAATATGGAAATTACCAGTGCTGAAGCGCTGAAGAAGAACAGGGGAAGCAAATAAAGTTTTCCAAAGGAATCCCAACACTTCATGTGTTTACTAGCAATAATAGGCGGACATGCGGATGCTCTACTGTTTTGCTCAACACTTTTTGTTTACTGTTCAGAAACATAAAGACTGAGCTGATGCTCTGCCTGGTTGATTGTCGCCTTTCTCTACACATGCAGCTCTATTTCTTTATTAGTCTTTGAGGTACAGTGTTTGGTAGTCCTTGTGGCCCAGTTTACACTCCAAAATAGGGACAGGATTAAAATTCACTAATCCCAGTATCTTTAGGAGACTGTAAGTAAATAGCATTTTTAGAAACGGAAACCTGTCTTGGGTATTTCAACTGAGACTGCTTGAGCCAGACACTCTGACATTACAGCCATCAGTAAAGTGTAAGCAATACAGAAACACCCTTGTCTGCACTTCACTGTTCTCATTCCCATTTGCCCAAAGTAAATATCAATGTCTCCAGAATACTAAAAAAATAATACCTTTTCAAAACAGAAGAAAAATTATGAACATAATAATTAGGAAAATAACCCACTTTCAGCTGAAACCTCTAATTCAGTTCAGATCTGCTCAGTTTGCAGATTTGTTGCAAAACAGTAAAGGAAACTAACTGACTAATGACTGCTAAAGAGGAAACAGCAGCAATTTGAATGTGAAATCAGATGCAAGTGTGGTCTTCAGAAGTTGGCTGATGACATTAACACTCCTAGAGTGTTAAGTTGTTAACTTTGAGCTATTTTGGCCAATTCCCAGTAATTAATATAAGCCTTTATACTCACATGCTATGTACTATCACTGAAAATTCTATTTCTCTGCTTGGCATTTGCTCATCTACTTGATCAAAGACACAATTTGTGACACTGACTTCAAAGTAGAAATTTCTTTATTTGTTGAAAACACCATTACTCTCTTCAGCCTTTCCAATGTCACGTTATCAATTATAATAATTTTATTAAGTTGATTATCAAGTTTAATGAATTTTTTATTTGGAAGCACAAACTTCAAGCACTAAGCACTGATTAAATCCAATGCAGCAATCCAGGCAGATGTTTATTATAACTGTAGTGGAAGGGAGGCTTTGAAGAAATCAACTATGTACATTTTCTCTGAGAACGCCGTCCCTTTTTGCATAACACACTTTAACCTAAAAAGCTAACTTGTAGCTCTTGTGTATGTTAAAGACACGTTCTGATCGCATTTGGAAGCTAATAGATGCAATTCGGTGTGCTTGAGTCTGTTAGTTGAAAAAATCAATGGTATTTGCTGCAGCTCAGAGTTTCTGTAAGTCTTAGTGGAATAAAAGCTGCCCAGAGTGCCTCCATTTCAGTGGGCAACTGTGATCCACTGGACTTGATAACATTCAAGTGTACTTCATATTGCTTCTCTTTGAGGGGAAGAAAACCCACCTTCCAGCAGTAAGAGAAATCAACACAAACTATTCATAAAGATCATGTATGACACAGGGGAGACAGGGAGAACCATGTCTCCTAGTCTTTCAAAGCAGCCAAAAAGCAAAATGATCAATAAGAGTGCAATTTTTTTTTTTTAACAAGGAGGGCATCAATTGTTACCTGATAACAGCTACCTGCTACAAACTTGTACTTAATGGGTGGCTCACAGTATTTACAAGATCCATGTGTAGGTGTAGGAATGGATATAACAGAAAAGTAAGGAAGAAATACCTAAAGAAGGGATACAGGAACGGATACTGAAGGCAATTCAGAATTCAGAAAAAGTAACAAGAAAAAGGTACAGTAATTAACTACAGAAAAGAAAAACAATAGCATGGGAATAGGAAAAAAAAAAAAGCAAAAAAAATCAACAGTTGAGAACTTAAAAAAGCCACCTGAGTCACCAAGCCTGCTCACTGTTTTTTGACATTTCCCCCAATTGCATCAGCTTCAGTAGTAATATTGTCTTTAGAAGATTATTAGAAAGCAAGTAACATGATCTGCTGAAATAGATATGTTAATGGTAAAAAGCATTTTCCATTTAAAAAATCTTTCTGAGAAGTCGCAATTAGCTATTGATACCAAGATGTTACACAAACAATAATCTCTCAAACTCTTATTTAGACTAGATTCTTGAAAAGAGTTGGAAAGTTCAGAAAGATTTTTCTTTTTTTTTAAATGCCAAAATTCCATTGTTTTTTTCAAAGCTTCACAGTCCCCAAAACTATATTACAGTAAGATCAAATAAGAGCCACGAGAAACAGAATTTTAGAAAGGAATCGCTTGGAAAGAGAATGTGTATCAGCGTAAGCACTTCTTAGTCAGGCTGCCGAGATATCCTTCCATAAGGTCTGATTAAAGAGATTAAACAGATCCTGTCCTCTTCATGCTGGAGGCTGCGCCCATCCAGCGCTTCTGGAGCTGCAAACTTCTGCTTTGTACGTTGGTTTACACCCGATACTGACAAAAGTCAGGACATTTTTGATGTGTCACATCATCGGATATATAAACGCAAATATCTTCTACTGAGCGAGCTAATTATCAAGATACTCCTTCATGAAAGGGTATTAGAGCAGTTAAATGCTTCATTTAAAATGTGGAGTGCATTCCCAAGTGTCAGTAGTAGCTGAAGTCTGACAGAAGGGCATTTCAGCTCCTGAGCTGAGGGAAACAACTGGTGTTAAACCTGTCTGACATCTCTGAGAAAAATCCCTCCTGTTGCAGTCTGACTAATAACGCCAAGATGCTTTATTGCACTTTTCATCAGTAGGTCACAAAACACTTTAGAAAGGTGGCAAACATCATTACAGATACTTTACAAATAATACTGATATTCCTGTACTCCCAGACTTGAAGAAAGGAACTGAGACAACATACAAATCTCAAGTCTGCAGCATCCAGTAGGGATTCCATGGATTTATTGAATATATTTCATTTATTTCAGCTAGAAACCTCCACCTTTATAATAGCACATCTCTCTCTATTTTATATTCTATGAGTACTTCATAAGGCCAGTACATCAAGGAAAAAAAAAAAGCTCAGTGAATTACAGGGAAGGAAAGAGTAACTAGTATTATGCAAAACATTACAGAAAGACAAGGAGAAAAAAGGATTACTGGAATCTCTCATTTTCTTGATTGTAAGTGAGAGACATGGTTGGAAATATTTGTAACATCAGACTTTTTTCAAAAAATAAGACTTAGGACAAGACTATCCTTAAGGAGAAATTTACCATCTGAAAAGAATGAAAACTAATTGATACCAATGGACAAAGAACACAGCAGATCAAGAACAGAGAAAGTCTCCTGAAACTGCAATTCAGATTAATATTTGAAAAGACCTTCAATACCTAGGAGGCCCTTATAAAGTAAACAGTGTCCATAGCCTGAAAATATTTTCCAATTCCTTTGAAAATTTCTTTCTTTATTCTTCAGGCAAATCTAACAACATATACTGGGCTGGTAGATACTGTCAGCATTTGCTTTGCTTGTGTCCATCAGAGGCCATCATTTATTTTGCCAAAAAATAAAGGATTGCAATGCCTGAGGTTTACCTTAAGTTGCTGAGATTTCTCCAATTAAATCACCCACTGACAGAAGCAATTTTGTTTGGTTTCTTTTTAATTCTGTCAGAAGCTAGAAAGATAACAAGATACTGTCTGCAACAACATAAATCATGTGGAAAGCCATCAATCAGAAATCCAAGACAAAAAAAAAAAAAAAAAGCACAGAAAACAATGGACTTTCCTATGACGGCAAAAAACAAAAACTATTCTTCATTACTATTCTTCCATGTAACGTTCAAATTTTGCACCATCTTAGGACTTTCTTCGGAGTAAGACAGAGACTGCAAAAATGGAAGACACTCCTGCCCACATGAAACTGAGATACAAAATATTCTTCAGAATACTAATTTATAAGCTGCTTATTTTGCCTTGAAATGTAACAAAATAAAATAAAAATGCAGAGCTACTTTTGCCACTTCTCTAAAAGCAAGAACAAGCATAGGCACATTTGTGTGCTTCCTTTGTCTCGTTTTAATCCGATTGCATTTTTATATTAAAAAACATAGATCACAGATACAGATCTATGATATATGCTTATCTGCTGTTACAGTGAGAGATAAGAGAAAAGCAGTACATGATTAAACATGTAACAAGTGTTGTATCTTAATGAAGCAACCTACTGAATATTCAGTGGAATTTACTGACGGATACAGAGTGCAGTATGGGGCTTTGCCAATAACTGCATATTAAAAAGGAGGGGGGAAAAAAAAGAAGACCAGAAACCCCAAGAAAAGCAACCCCAAAACACAAAAGCTAGGAAGCTACCAGGGCAGAGATCAAAAGTATTATTATAAGATCATTGCTACTGGGCTGAGCCACCCTGGGGCTAAAAAATGCTTCATGCACATTAGCTATACTTACGAAACACAGTCAGTGTAAGCAAAGAAAAAGATGCAAGATTAAATTTTAGATGGCTTGCTAATACATCCACGCATACATTAATATGTCCTCTATATAACCCCAATTAATTTTGTAACTGCAAGAGAAAACTTCAGACTTCTGTTCCTGCCACATAACAAAGCATCAGCCTCTCGCAGTCCCCCCACGGCTCTGAAGAGCCTCCGAAATGCAGCATCTTCGCTCTGGCAGAACAGCCTGTGCTATGGCACAGCCTCATCTCTTTGTCACACCTGAACCACACCAATTAAAACTAATTCAGCCTCATCTTGTTCTCTTCCCTATCTGAACTTCACCTCTAACACAGGGTTTGATCCCAGTAACAGGAATTAAGGATGTTCAGCAGCTCTAGAAAAATAAATGGGTTTCTTACCACAGTTAGATGAACCCCCAAAAGCAGTAGGAACTGTATTTACACAGGAGTATCAGACACGGTAATGCTGAAAGCTGCAGCAACCAGCTTTTCCTGTGTAAATCTGGTTCCCTGGTAGCTGGAGGTACTTACAATTACATGAGCAGAGGACTTTCCTGTAATTGCTCATTTAAAACAGCTACACAGGCCTATTGAGTGTATTTTCTACCGTCGTTTTGCAGCTCTGTGCAGCGATTCCTCAAGCTGATCCACAGCTCACGCGGTCCACTGTGACATCGTGAGAGTCTTCGAGTTTGCTATTTTCACAGTACCGGTGACCAGTCATTTAGTATGTTCGACACTTAGTATGTTTAGAATGTTTTGACCTTATTTATCCAAATTGTCTTTAGAACTCAATTTTTACTGAAGTCAATGTTAATTCATGAAATAAATAGTTCTTACTTAATCTACATCTTTAGTCACAAAAAATTACTCTTCATGACAGTTTCCAGGAAGCTCAGGCTGAGACATTTTTCACAGAATGTTTAATCATCCAGGCTCATCCTCAGAACCTCTTTCCCCTTCTTTGTTAATTTGTCAGAGAAGCACGGCAACCACTGTAGTGAGGGCTGACTCACCCTTGGACAAGGAAGGCTTTGGAGGTGACGAAAAAGCTGTTTCATTAAAGACAGCAAAGGGGACATGCCAAATTCCAGGAGCCTTCCCAGGAACGACCTTCCTGTACCCAGGTGGATAAAAAGAAGAATGCCAGGAGTGCAAAGAAAGATTAGGAGTGCACTCACCAGAAGATGGAAGTTGGGAAAGAGAGATCTGGCTTGGAGCAGAAACAAAATGTTTTTTTTTTCCCCACGAGATACAGAGACTCTCAAATAATGGCTAAGACAGGGGTTTTGCCATCATCGAGGAAAAAGAACAAAGGGAATCAGTGTGCCACAGTGAGGGGAGAAGCAAATCTCCTTCTGAAAAGCAATTTGCACAAATGTCAATTCATGTCTAACGTTAACTTTGGAAACCGCTAAGCAAATGAATTGCCCATTTGCTTCATGTGGAGATGGTTTTTCCCTCTCTCCACTGGACAGTCATTTCATCAGGCCTGACTTTCTGTGAGCTGTCAGCAGCCCTGCGGAGCTGCAGGGCAGAACCCTGGGACAGAAAAAACAAAACAAACAAACAAACCCCCAAACAAACAACCAACAACAACAACAAAAACAAAAAAAAAAACCAACCAAAAAAAAGGAGGAATATCCAGAATGGCTCCTTCCCTTCTACAAGGTGAGGCCATCAAAGAGGAGGCAACTGAGAAGGTTTCTGAACTTCCTTGTTTAAAAATATCCCAGGTTAAGATAATAACAGTTATTTACCTAGCTACTTGTTTTTGCACAACTGCCTTTGATGCTTACACCCAAACCTTGCATTAAATTAGGAAATGGAGATAGGAGTTGGAATGGCCTAACATTTAAAATGTTCAGGCAACCAAGGAGATTGCAAACCCTTGCATGGATTTTTACTTATAAGCTTATCTAAAGAAAGTGGGATATACTTAAAACAAAATGAAATCTAACATCACAATAATGCTAAAAAGGTTCATTTAGAAGCCAGAGTTATCATTCATTTAGTGAACACTGATTAGCTCTATTCCTAGGAGGAAGGGAAAGAGAGGAGTGTTTAATTTAGAGAGAGCATTTGAATGTCTGAATTTCAGGTACGGTTGTGTTTTATTCAGATTTCCCAACACACCAGGGATTCAGAAGGCACCTAATTTCTAACAAGGCATTTTTACTGAATTAGCACTTTCTGAGCCGTGTAAGAAAAACCTCCGTAGCACGTCCTTGAAGCGTTACAGCTGCAGATGAAAGGATTCTGAGCTTACTACACCATCTACTGTCAAAGGACTGAAAGTGCAAGAAAATTATTTTAAACTATCTTTTCATTATATTACATACTTTTTCCTTTAACAGACTAATAAAACACAATTTCATCACCTCCATAAGTTGAAAAGACCATTTATCATCTTAATAACAACTGTCTCTTTCAAAAAGCTTCTCGAATGTTAGCATTTTCCCAAATGTTAATACAGCCACATAACTGAAAACTTCCTTTACACCTTTAGTGTTTGACATTCAAAGTTGCTGAAGCTGTTTTAAATTTTATCTTCTCCACACTAATAAGTAGATCAACCTTTAACAGAAGTTTTCAGCTTTCTAAAATTAAGCGTTGTCCAGAACTGAGTTGAGCCTACTGGAAATGCTACAGGAAGAAAAGGAGTAGGAAAGCAAAGTTCATGCAGAAATCTGAAGTTATAAAAGTAAAAATGACAGTGAAAAGAGAATCTAGTTTTCAGCACAACTGTTCTTGCTCATTATTATCTTCTGAAAGGAAGTAATCTGGCTAGTGCACGCTAGATTTTAGGTACTTGAAAGATAACAAGACATGTCAAGATAAGAAAAACTATTCACATTCCTAAACAGTATTTATCATAATCAGCTTCTGGATGTCTCAAAGAGATTTTCAGAATGGCTGAGGACCAGATTTCTGATTATTCAGCACACAAAACCAGTGTAAGATTGTTAAAAAAGAATTCTCTTTATACAAATCTTCTGAAGTAACCAGTAACAACAAGCTCCACTAGGATATTTCTGGACTACATCAAACCACATAATCTGGAATATGAAATTACAGCCAAGTTCTTAAAAAATTTCTATACAGCAACTTGATACCAAATTTAAGATGCATCTGTTCAGTGCAACATGGTACCTTGTCAGGCATTTTGGATCACACGTCTTCAAAAAGACAGGCTAAATCTTTCCATCCTGAGGGTTAGAAAGTCTTTCAAGAACCCATGGAATGTTTTACTTAGGGATGTACACAGGGGTATAGACAGGCCCATGGTTTCTCTGCCTGAACTTCAACCATCCACAAAACTTGTAACTGTAATGATGCGAGTCTGTGCTCCAGCTCTCGAGCTGATTTATAGATGCACCCTGAGATGTTCACTGGAATCTGGGGAGCACCGGCAGCATCGCAGTTGACCTGTACAAACAAGGTGTAACACCTGTGGCTTCCAGAGAAGGCTGTGGTCAGTTGTGGGGGCTGGAACCAGCCTCCCTGCAGGGTAGTTTTCTGATTGCATGATCTTTGCAGATTTATTTCCGCATGAACACAAACGTATGGAAACAAGCAACTCTTTCCTCTGCCAGACTCAAGTCACTTAGGAAAAGTGATGTGATTAAGACGGATATGTGGCTTGGCCTTGGGACACCACTTTGGTTCCAAAGCATCTTAACTAGATTATTTTTCCGCTCCAACATTTTTCTTTCACGACACTATTTCAAATGTAAAAATAGGGGCCAAATCACCCCGTAATCAAGGGCATTTTGCAGCCACTAAACACAAAGGGCTGCCTCTAAAATTCTTCAGGAGCTGCACCCTGGTGCTGCAGACCCCACAGCGGAATTCAGGCAGCGAAATGCAAAGTCAGGCAGTGACTTAACCCCACTCAGCCACACGCTCCCCCCTGCTTGTGTGATGTCCTTGCTGGCTGGGTGGCTGCTCAGACAGCCAGTCCTAGTGACACCGGAGGTGACGCGATCCCTCTCTTGGTACCAGCAAACTTGTGACTTTCATTTACACGCATTTTCCCTTCGCACCAAAGGCTCTGACCTGTATTCAGAAAACTGGGGCAGAACGAGTCAACCTTTCCAGTGCAAACAGCTCTCGGTGGAGTTTCCTGACAGCTTTATCCCACTGCAATTGCCAGTGTCTTCTCACTCCTCAGACAAGAGTTGACAGGCTGTATTTGGACCCCAGCATCTGTTATATATCCTCAGAGCAGGATTCCAGTTCCCCCCTCTCACGCAAGGCAACAGAATATTTAAATTGCAAGCAAACTTAGCCAGCAAATCTTTAAATACCAATATTTTATGTTTCCCTAGGAAGGCACGCTATGGATTGAGAGGCGGTGTGCCTCAGATTTAGCCATTATTCAGTGCAGCCGTGTTTACACAATACTATGGAGAAAACCACGGAATGCTTAATGGTATCAGACTATAGGATAGAAAAATCTATAATTCAAGGCAACAACCAATTCTGTTTGGATTTTGGAGAATTTGGAATGCTATTTCTCAACTATGTGGAAATCACCACGACAAAACCCTTCTGAACAGGGATTTCAGTCAATTCCCAGAAGCAAAAGTGAATCCAAAGCAAGCGTTTCAGATAGGAACGCTACCACAGGGCCATGAGCTCCAGCAGGAGGTTTACTCCACCCTCCGGAGCTAATTCTCTACTGAAGGTTAAAAGACAGGACACAGACTGCAGGAGAAAGAAAGCAGGAACTTCAAAGCCATCTGAAGAGACAAATTACTATATTTAGATTAAGTGGCAGGCATGAGACACTGCTAAGTGGCAGGCATGAGACACTGCATCTGAAGGAAAGAAGAGAAAGGGACAGAGTCAAAGACAGAAATCCTGAGGCTGAGGAGACAACTTGCAGAAGACACTGATTTCCAAGAGGAAATACTATATAACTCTTCTCCTCCTATCACTTCAGAAAACAGCAGCAGATAACAACTTTCTTCTGTCACAAGAGAAAATTAGACTGGGAGCTGTTTTAAGGCAACTGTAGACGTCCAGGGATACCCTTCACCTCACTTCACAATAAGCTTTTTATCATCATTGTGACATTATTAGCTTGGAACATGAAGCCTTACTTGACGGTCTCTCTTGTGAAGCAAAATACCTATTTTGGACTTTCATGAATAAGAAGCACCACTATGATCTTCACGCTCAAGGAGCCCTAGAGGAGCAGCACTGTTTCCCTTCCAGGCAAGAAATTGCTTTGTCTATGACTGTCCCCTGAGGTTACACAGAGGCCACATGGAGGTAATCCCTTTCAAACAACTAAGTTGCCCCCCTTCAGCATGAGAAGATATATCACTGCTCGATAACGTTGGCTTCTGCAGTAGAAGTTGGGTAAGCAACCTGGAAAGCTCCTAAAACATGAAAATACAAACACACAAACTACACACAGGGTACAAGAGCAGAGGACAGAGATTAATTCATGTGGCTATTCCATGAAGGCTCCATGAACACTGGCTGCATTCACATCAATCTTTAATAATAAACATTTCCTTTCACTTGTAACCGCCCTGTACACTCTGCTAGGCAAGCGATGCCCATTTCACAGGCTTTGAACACTAGAAGGAGCAAAGCCCGTCTGCCTTGTTTGCTGCTTAGTTAATTGTCAGAATAAAACCATTACCCAGAACACCACCACCTCTAGCAAAAATACTCATCTTTTTTTTCCCCCTTCCCAGGCCTAGTAGAAAATAAAAATAGGAAAATCATCATGTTCATGACTCCGTCCATGCTTCTTCATTAGAGAAGTTTTAGGAACATCTTCAAACTATTGCAGTCTTATTAAAGAGCAAATGTAATTTTCAGAAATTGATTTCCTTTTGGTTATTATACAGGTTCATCATGAAGATAAGCACTTTTTGCCCAGCAAGATATATCAGAGGACACCAGACACACAAACAGGAAAACCTTCCATATTTCATAAATAGTTGCCTTAGTTAACAGAGAGATATCTCTACATACTCTGAATTGCAACAAAGCCCACAGAAAACAGCAAGTGCTTGAGTACTAAAGCATCTGAATAGTGGCAAATGAGCTCCCTTTTCAGTTTCTGAGTGAGGACAATCAGGTCTGCCATTCTAAAATCACTGTGATACTGAGGCTGAGAACCAGCATTATTTCTTTCTCAGTGTACAGGAAAAAAAAAAAAAAAAGGCTCATTTGCCAGGAATGATTTTTTGCTCAAGCAAAAATCTCACTCAAAGCAAAAAGCTCACATCGCAACACAACGCTTTGCCAACCAAACCATCATCTATTCCACTACAGAGAGCCTTAAAAACTCAACACAGGACAATCAATCCGCAAGGATACTTTTCAAAAAGCAGCTTGTCTGTTTGTACAACAAAACAAGTTTCCCAAGAGCTTCATGCTGTATGTTTTCTCGTATTTGAGGACCAAAGCCACAGTCAATATCGATCCTACCTTCAAAGGAGAAATGTGCGACTGTAAGACATATCCATGGACATTCTCTATTTGAGACAAGTTCTTCTCGGACACATGAACAAGCTCGGGGCCTCTCACTTCATGGGTTAATCGAGGCAAAGTATGATCATGTGGAGCGTCCTCATCTTGATAACGATATTTCTAGAGGAAAAAAAATAGGAAGGTCAAATAAGCTTTGAGGAGGCAATGCACCTGTATTGATGTAAATATGGGATAACAGAAAAACTGTCAGACATTAGACAATATAACCCTTTCATTTCCTAATCTGTTCTGGAGAAAATACCTCATTATTTTTTTTAAATTTTCATCAAAGAGAGAAAATATGGTATATCACACTGATACACAAAACCTTTACCACCAGAGAGACACCTGAGACGACAAATTGGCAAGGGTTGATGACGAAAAAAAGACACATTGATCGTCTGAGTGTCAGCTCACATTTCACATCCCCACATGAACTCTGCACTTCTACAGCTTTTCTCTGCAAAACATTGTGTCATTTTCCATTTAACACCATGTGCTCTGATGCAGGACAACACACACGCACTTCTACAGACCCACGTCAGGCAGAAAATTACTCTCCAGTGAAGTTTTCCCCTTACCCCGAACAGTAATTAATTGTGTGAGGTGCTACAACTCCCTGCTCGACAGTGAGGCAACATAAGAAGCAACTTGTCCAAGATCCGAAACAAAGCTTGTGACAATGAATATAACCCTAAAAATTAAATTAAATGACCGGATCTGACCTTTAGCTAGAACTCTTCTTAAAAAGGCACTAGACGCTTGGCTGACGGGCCCAGCTCTGTCCTGTGGTGGGGCAATGGAGCTGGCTGGAACCGGCTGGAACCAGCTGTGTCCGGCATGGGGCAGCCCCGACCTCTCCTCACAGGGGTGCCTGCAACCCCCCACTGCCAAAGCCTTGCCTTTTACACTGGAGAGACGTACACACCGCCATTTTAAGGAGAAGACTACTGAATGGGCATGGCAGTGGTGGGGAAGGTCAAGAGGGTCCGGCAGGGGGAGGAGGCAGAGGGTAAATCAGAAGGGAAGTTCATAAGTCTTTGGCAGTAAGAAAGGGACAGATAGTGCCATTGTAAATGCCGTTTTCAGCTGATGGGGATATGCTAAAATATTGGAACGAGCAAAATCAAAGATTCAGACTTATTTGGAAGGCCATATAAAAAGTCTGAAGTTCAGGTACTCTCACAAGGACATTGTGAAGGAGACCTCTCCTCTGCTCCTGCATTTCGCTTCGACCGCTCGGCTCTGGCGTGTTACTGCCTTTACCCATCCCTCCAAAGGGAATCATCCCAGTTTATTCCTGTTTTCACTCTCATGCTTGGAAATGGTTCAGAAGTTGCCAATCACTTTCAGAATACACACGTGACGTGATTTAGTCTCTTCTTTCCTGGGATTCGCCTGCAACCCTTCACATACTCACTTTTCGGATAACGTAATTAATGAATCTATGAAATGACTGGCACCAGACAAGTATTATTTGGGCAAGACGCCATCAGCCTAATAGATGGTACTCCAACCAATGTCACATTAAAGGCTTGGCACACAGATCATTTAAGCCCCAAGCAATCAATTATTTTTTTGAATCCAGCGAGTACCCTTTCAAAAAAAGACGACTACTCAGAGACACCCTCTTTAAAGTGAGTCATTTGCTAAAACGTGATTAGGAGAAATAACTGCAGAATACCAGAGTCATCCCATCTCCCTGGGGAATGGTAAAAATTAGAATGTCCAGTGACAGCTTTCCAAAGAGACAAGACAGCAGTGGCAGAAGCCATAACAAGCTTTGGCCAGATCATTCGTGCACCTTTACAGCGCAAGAAGCAGTGTAAGGTGGCATTGAAGAGAGAATATCTCTTTACGTCCATCAGTGAGTCCTTTCCCCATCACCGCACTGCAGTGTAGTTGTCGCACAAATGAGAGCCAAAGCCCGGAGGAGAGTGGCTCACCCTGAGCCCTGTGCTCCCGAAAAGCAAAACACTTCTGTGCAACCCCACTAGTAAATTTCCCCATGAAAACCTATGCTTTATAATTAAAATCGATCTTTTTATATAACTGCACATTCCCATGACAAATTCAGTAATATGCATGTTCACGTGCCATAAACTGGAAAGTTTACAGAACAGATTTCCACTTTTCCATTTGCCTTTATCTCTTTCCCACCCCAAGCCCAGCTTTCTCATTCTTCACAAAGTATGAACCTAGAGCATTTCTCGATCGATCCTGTTATGTGTTTGCCTCACGTTCTTAGCACCAAACTCATTGATTTTCATACATCTTTCCTCCCACAGCATCTCTTCACTGAAATGCTTTCAGCTGTGAACCAAAACAGCTTGACACAGCAAAAAGCCAGTGGTAAGGCAGAAAATACCAAACCAGAATTGAGACTCTCCTGCAGAAATGCCTCATTCGTCTTCATCTCTCTGTCCTGATGGGGTCCTGCAAATGTCCTTGAAATTACTGCATTCCTTAGAAACCAGAGCTTTCTCTATGGGTTAATTCAAATTTCTGGAGGGAAAAGCATGATTGCACGGAAATGCTACTCTTCATTCGACAAAAGAACAGGTGGATGTCTTATGATAATTAAATTACAAATCAGTGCCTGCTGCTGACAGGGTATTGTACGCTGCCAACTAGCATCAGATATTTAAAATCCTCTGTAATTACCTATAATGGGGGAGTGGAGTGTGCTGCTGTGAATTTTTAATATGAACGTGCCTTTTTATAAGAGATCATTCTCTCTACAGTGTGAGATTATTACAGCATTGCTGCTCCTCACATGGTACTGTCTAAAGGAGCATTTCTAAGGCTGTGTTTGCCAAAGAGTTGTCAGCTAAGCAGGGCTGAAGATATGAATCCAGCAGAAAGTAATGGTCAAAAGCTTTACATTTCAACAAAGCCAGCTCTCAAGCAAAAAAAAAAAAAAAAGTTTAAAAAAAAAAAGTATAAAGTTACAATAGAAGTTACAATAGCCAGACTACTGCACTGGCATGGAAATAGAGATGTTCTTGCAACCTACCGTTGACAGATTGTCAGTGAATTAAGGTGTTTGGGAATTTTTCATTCCGTTTTGGGCCAAAGAGAACTGATTTTTACAAAAGTCCTTGGTATTTTTTTTGCAGTTGCCCTCGCTTTGCATTGCAGAGAATGCAAACAGAACATTGCCTTTTGGATCAACTCAAATTGACCTGTGTCCTAAGATGCTGACTGTGGTCTTACTAGAGTTGCCATTCAAAAGTACATGAGCCTGTTCTTCTCTACGTGCTCTTTGGCTGGACCACACTGCAATACATCACACGTTACTTCTGCTTGCGATAGGAGGGCTACAAAAGGAGTGAGCAAAATGTTTTAAGTCTCAAACGCTGTTCCTGTTTTACAGACCTCCTCAGGAGGGGCCAGACTTCTGCACCTTAGAAGCTCTGGGGCTTCATATAAGCTACGTAAGACCACAGGGAAAGGAATTTCTGCAGAAAATTTCCCGCATGAGACAATGACTTCTTACAGGTCCAGTGGTCCCATTGCAATCTGGGGATAGACAAGGTATGCAGTTGGGCCGAAATGCTCTCTTCTCCTTATCCCTCGGTCACTTGCCTTTTCCCTCAACCCGGTATTTGAGCTACTTTGCAACTCCCATGCAGACTAGCCCCACTGCTAGTCATCTGCTGTAACCTTGACATGGGAGCTCCCTTTGAACAGATTAAACATCACCCCCCTTCTGCATGATATTAGGTCCAGAATTCAATACACTGGATTCATTCACAGTTTAAGAAACAGGCAAAAACTAAAACCATAATGGACTTGGTCCACTTAGACAAAAGTTTAATCTGCAAAGTCCTGTTAAAATGTTAGTGTCACCTTGTCTTACTTTTCTGCTCATTTTTTTCAGTGGTCTTCTATGTGTTGAATTTTACTGGCACAGCTCACCAAAGGCAGCAAATTTCAATGTCATACAGATGAGTATCTTGAGAAAACAAACTTTACAATTTGCACACACAAGTCCTTGGGCATTCATCCAATCATGAGTAGAAATAATGTTACTCATCCAACTGATTGCAAATGAGCAACACAGCTTGAATTCTGAATATTTGCAATCAATCTATAGAGTAAAAAGAGAAAAAAAATACTCTTCTCATTATATAAAATGGAAAAAATCACAATCTGCTTGCCAAGACTGTGGAAGTAGATTAAGAAGCTTAAATCATTGAATAATTATACTTATTGTGAATGACTTGCTCTTTTGCTTATCAAGTAGATTTCTAACAAGCTTGTCACTATATCACAGCAATACCTTTCATCCAAGAAGCCCAAAGAGCTTTACAAGTGGTAGTCAAGTCTGATAACATCCTGCGGAAAAAAAGTATGTGCATCATCTAAAGGTGGGTAAAATTAGGGACAGAAATACAACTTGCTCAAGGTCACAAAGAGAATGATTTAATTAAGCAGTGGTAGAACTTAGGAGTTTTTTCCAGTCTGCTTCTCTAAGCTCAAGACCTAGTGAACTACACCAAGTTTAATAAAATAATTACTATTATTATTATTAAAAAATAAGGTTGTAGGTTAGCTACTGCCGTTGCAATTTATTTTTATATTTGGTTTTGGGCGTTTTGTGATTTTTTTTCCCCCACAAAGGTTCCAGGAGACAGCAGACTTTCTAAGGTCAGGAATTAGGTTTTTCTCTGCATCAATGTAATAGCTAACAGTGCTTTGTGTAATTCATATTGTGCTATCTCTGAGAAACACGTAGTGATTTTTAGAGGTTTCCTGTAAGAACCAAATTGTTTTACTGAAAGGACACTATTAACACTGAATGCTGCAAACTTGCATAGATTTTCCATTCAATACAATAAAAAGCTCTTTTTTTTTCAAGAGAGAAAAAGCCCTAAATATATGATTTATTCTCTCAGTTCACTGAATTAAGCGGGTATTTGCCCACTGTAGGGAATACACATTCAGTTTTTTAAAATATGCAAGTACAGTGTAGTGGACCAAATACGCTTTATAGTATTCTCCTCATCTGTTGGGGTTTTTTTTATTATTTACTTATTAAACTCTAGATACTTCTATTTTTCATGATGAAGAAGAATTGAAATGGGGATTAGCCAAAGCACCAGTTTTATCTGGACGTAGTTGCACCTTTCGCTCACAAGATGGCACAAAAACCATCGAGTTAGAGCACATTTTCACATTGAGCTACGAAGTGTTGCAGGAAAAAATAAGTAGCTATGAAATGTCATAAAACATAAAACTGACCTGGTACAACATTATTGAAAAAAACAAAAACAAAAACAAAAAAAAAACCCCAGCAATCTTTTATAGCAAGTATGTATAAACAGGTTATGATCATACACAAAGCTGGCAGCTGGAGAAAAGTCTAACAGTTCATATAAGCATCAAAAGTTACAAGCGAGTAGGAACCAATTGGTTATTGCAGGCTTTAGCATGAACAAAAACACTATGTATTGACAAGATTGAGACTCGCCCAGAATGCTGCATTCCTCCAGGAATTCTAAATCCTAATTAAAACCGCCTGCATGCAAATCTGTACCATGAGGTATTCAGCTCCATATGCTGCATCGCATTTTGGACCTGTTAACAGCATCAGTTTAGCCCTCTGGAGGTTGCTACATGTTATCCAATAATTTAAAATAGATTTTTATCTTGAAGTACCAGTGTAAAAAAAAGACACTCTAAGAGGGCGGCGTTGCTAGTATTAAATGGTGAATGTGGCTGCAGACTATAAAAATGGGTAACTTCAAAAAAAAAAAAAAAGTCCAGCTAATACTGATTGTTTATCTCAGTGGAGTGAAGGAAAGACGTGGGTGAAACCATACAATTTATCAGCATCAGGCTGTAGACACCTCTCCATCCCTTTGTCCTGCAATAACTTCAGTTGCATATTCCTTTTCATAGTTTTCAACTTTTCCCCTCTAAAGTGTTTTTTTTTTTTCTTTGTCCATGTTCCCACAACCACTACAAGTCTTCACGCCCCGTTAGCTCCCTCCTTCATAAAGCCCCATGTCCCCGCTCCCATTCCCTGATCCCTCCGATTCCGCTGCTGCGATCCTCCAGCGTGGAAGCCCCGAGCCTCGCAAATTCTCCTTTTTCCACCCCTTGCCAGACCCGAAGAACAGCTTCTGGCACGGGGCGGCTGTGCTGAGGTTACTGCTGAGCATTTGGAGAGACAGAGCTGGCAAATGCCACCGGTCGCCGTGGCTCAGCTTCCCTGCCAATAAGCCTGCGGTGGGAACGCAGCAGGGCAAAACAAACACCCTGGGTTTATAGCAGAAGATTACAAAGCAATCGTGTAATGTAATAAATAAATAATGTATTATTATGGCCTGAAAGAAAATGATACAGAGAAACAAACAAAAATCACAGAACAAATGGCTTGCCTCTCATATGTTTTCTGTACCAAAAATACAGCTTTCCGTTTAGTCCGGCTTTGCTCAGCACACGACACAGACGACCATTTGTGTTTTGCAGCTGAAACCCTCACCCCAGTCTTCACACTTGGGTGGCCTACTTAGTTGAATTTATATGAAAAATAGGACTCCTCTTCCTAGTCCACACTGCTAGTGACTTCCTCACAGTTATCTAACTATAACAAATAAAAAACACTAGGGATTTGTATCTCTTAGTTTTGCATGTATCTACGTACTGATTTAAAACTTTAACTATGTATTTTCATTATATTATTTTCCAATGCCCTTCTGGGCATGAGTCAATAGGATAGCACCTTCTGAGCTACTCCAGAGGATAACCAAGACTGTCCCCTAACTCCGTTTCTTGGGTCTTGAGTAGACGTAGTAGCCACAGGTTGAAGGGATGCAGTGAGACTGTTCTAATTCCAGTGTTAATTATATTTCCCTGAAAGGTCCCTCTAAAAGGGGTCTCTAGGGAGGGATGGCCTCTGGGCATAGTCTCTAGCACTGTTGCCTTTCCCACCATTCCCATGAGTCTATCTTATGCCCAAGTATCTCATGCAGCCTCTGGGTATAGTTTTTCCTGATAGCAAAGTTAGGTGTAGGTGGTTCTCCACCTCCTGCGTCTGTCTCCCCTGTGCAGCCCTGGTCCTCCATCCTGCTCCTTTACTTGTACTGATCAGTCACTGATCAAAATTAATTCTTTTTACAGGTGAATGATGCCCTTATGGAGTTTTCAGCCTCACAAGTAGGTGCATCAGCTCTAGTGGGGGAGGTAACACAGGAACAGGAATGACAAATCAAGGAGGGGAAGAGTGATTCCTTGAGACAGCATTACCGGTAAGAAAAAGATACATGAAAATATTACCCTGAATCTTCTCCTCCCTTGGATACATGCATAATCCAATACCAGGATCTTTACCTGCCAATGCTAAGATAAGCCAAGGGATCTATAATGTGTAATGGCAAATCGAAGGAAGGCTGACTTGAGATTTCGCTAGGAAGGAGAAGGAATAGAAAAATGATCAAAACAGGCATTGGAGCAAATGAGGATAAAAACCAAAGCTCAGGTGGTAAAACCAGAAAAGACGGAGAACTCCCATATCTGTGCTGCTCTGGTTCTCAAAAATACTTGTGAAACTCCTAGGGAAAGCTTTTGTTTTAACTGCCTCCGGGGCTTGTTTGAATAGCAATAGCTGCTCCCAACAATTACCCAGGCAGCAGAGGCCCGTGGCTCTGAAGATGGTGGCTTTGCCCCACGCTGGTTTGTGTAGACTTTCGGTCTAGGGCTGTGGAGAGTCATTTTCAAATTTGACCCTTGCACTGCTCACATATTCCTGTTTCCCAGACTTGTTGAATATAAGTGTTCCCTTTCATACCCTTGCTTTTTTGCAGTACCAGGTCTAAATGAAATCTAGGAGGAAAACCAGACTCTTTTTTTCTTAAATTAAGATTCAATTCATAGGTGAAAAGAAAGATAAACCATGGAGTAAAGTGCTCAACAGTCAAGGAAGTATGATTTCCTCATTAATCCTACCACATTCACTGTGCAGAGAGGACAGATCGTTGGGAATTAATTGTGAATTGAAAGACACAGGAATTGTGTGTCTGTGGAATTCCAGTATCATTTCTTACAGAAATTGGAGAAATCTGGACAAAGACTATATGAGGCAAAAAGATGCTCTCAGGCTAAGACAGGCGAGTGCTATTGTCGATAACTGTTGCTGTTCTTGCTTTTGCCACAGAAATCTCATGCGACGCTAGGCATTTCACAAAGCCAAACTTTCCTCAGGTGTAGAACTGAGATATTCCTCACTTTGAAAGGTCTTGGCAGACAGAGGTGGCCAGTTTTCCCAGAAGTGCTGAACATCAGCAGCTCCAGCTGAAATCAGGGGGAGTGGGGCTTCGTGGAGAAAAAATGCAATGGAATCCTGTGGCCTCCGAGAAGTCAGTCTGAGGTGAAATTGGTATCAGCTGACATTGGCCACCTAAAACTTAAACTTCTGGTATAAGCAGGTGGGCAGGTTCCCTTGCTAAAAACTGGAACATCACTATATTATACGTATATTTATCAGAGAACTGCTCACTGAAGGCACTTTTCCTCTCCTTTTTTTCTGACTTGGACTGTGGACAGTTTAGCATTTAAGCATTTTGAATGAGATTCATTTCACCCTTCATATTGCAAACTGGACACAGAAACGAGTGGACTCATTTGTTCTTAATTGTTTTGTTAAATGAGTAAAAGTTCTAATCACAAAGGGATATTGTGAAAATAAATTCTTTAATGTTTATGAGATACTTGGATAGTATGAACAGGTTCGGTATTACAAGAAAATCAATGAAAAATTAATAATTCTGTAAATGGAGCACAGTTTGAGCCACATGCATTAAATAATGCATGGAGACATATGTTGAATGCCATATGAAGTACCACTCTACATGAGTGAAAGAAGCAGAGGGCCTGTGAAAACAAAAATAACTGTGTAATTAAAAATGTATTTGAGTTATATTATAATACTACACTACAATATATGGCCACAGAGGGCCTGACATAAAGTTGCTTAGACCATCTTAATTCTTGCATTTCCTAAATCTGAGTGGTTAACTTTATAACCCTGCCATCCCTTAACTGTTCTTTGAACACAATGTATACATACATAAAAAAATCTCATAAACTTTAAAAGCATTCC
>NW_009647680.1:6752575-6773762 GCF_000708025.1 Charadrius vociferus
ATTCCTGCTTCTTCTACTGTGAAGAAGGTATAGAGATAAGTACTGAATTTTTCAGTGTTTGTGCAAAACTGGCTCTTCTTAAATAAAAATAAAAATGTTCTGTGTGCATAAACTTGAAAAATAATCTCGCTGTTGTCACTCTGATGAACCCTGACTATTAACTGTGAAGATAACATTCTTTTTGTACAAAACCAATTTTTGTTGGTGCTGGAAAAGTTATTACAAGTCTCAAATATCTACTGTTTTTATCAGCCCCCTCTTTTAAAAGCTATGAATATTTACTAACAAAAAGATGGATGCAGCACCTTTTAACTAGGTGTTCAATAGGCCAGCAAAAGACATTTGTGTCAGGTGGATTTGCATGTGCTTGACATCCCTAAGAGTCGAGATCAACATTTCTAAAGCAGGGCACTTACTGAAAAAGCTGCTTTGGACCTTGAGACTTAATCCTTCTACAGCCTTTCAGTACAGCACAATTGTAGCAAAATAATCTGTGCTTTCTGACACTTTAATAAAGCCCCGGTTAAGGTGCAAGCGGGCAAAGTAGCTGTCATTATTAACAGAATACAGAGAGACATGAAGCTAGCGTACGAGGAGAATATTTGCTTTACTGAGGCTATTGCCAAACTCGGTATTTCCACATTTCCACCTCTCCGCAGTCAGCCAAGTTCCTGATCTAAGGAGTTCGTGGTTCCAGGGGAAGCTCCTTCAGCTCACTGATCTGATGGCAGCACATGAAGGTAAAACTACTCCCAGGTCAGGAGCTGGACAGAAAAAGAGTATCCTATTAAACTGCGGGAACACTGAGTTTAATGTTATCTTTTGGCCTTACATCCTTTGAGCCCACAGAGGGAGTGAAACCACCACTCCTTGGGCCATACCTTACCTGAAATGAATCTGAATCTCTATTTATTCTACTTAAAAATAAACTAATAAAGATATTACAACTACATATTCTGAAAGGCCAACTAAGTCTGACAGCACAACCTTCCCTAGTTTCTCAGGTCCCGTAGGGCTTACACCAGACCAAGGCAAAAATTTGGTCATGGTGAACAGAACTGTAGGTAGCTAGGAAAATTACAGGAAAGGAAGGCATATATGCAGAGATTTCTCCTGTCTGTAGAACTACTTTTAGACTCACACACCTAAAATTTGCCTTTGTCCTGTTTGGACAGGTAGGCATTTTTCACATTTGAACTTAAGTGTGAAAATCAGCCAGTAATTACTCTGCTGGATGGAGACGATTCTCTGTTGGGATTATTGTTATCTTGGGATCTCCTTCTACAGCCATGCTGGAAGAATAGACCTATTCTTTATTTTGAAGTTATCTGGAGCACTTACATTTTAAATAAGCCAACTGGGCTCTCAGTCTCTGCAGACATTAGCTAGAGCCCATGCCTAAATGATCAGGCGCTTGCCTTGTGTCGTGTTATAGTGCATATCTGGCACAGTGAGCAATGCCTGAAAAGTCCTTTAGAGATGAAAAATGCTATAAAAATTCAAATTTATGTGATATAGCATAGGAGACTCTCTGGCCAGCAGACAATGTTTTGGATGGAAATTTATTACCAAGACACTGGATTTTCTTGAGAACCAAGACTCTTCATGTCTTAACCTGAATACCTCAAACTTCATTGCTTTTGAAAGTTATCGCCTGACTCTTCTGTTGGATACAACTGTTGTGTCTCACCATTGTGCCTGTGTTTGTGCTGAATTCTACAGTATTTTGCTCCTTTCTTCTTGATGTGGTTTTTGGTTGCTTTTATAGTTGCAGAAAGCAGGGGAAGACAAAGGGGAAGGTTGAATGATTTAGAAGTTAGTAAAGTTATCTCTGAAGCAATAACAAATATCTTGTACACTGACCTTGCCAATATCCAAAGCCATCCTTCTTTGCAATAATGCTCCCTTAATTAAAAGGTTAAATCCCTGCTGCATTCACCAAGAATCCTTATTTGAAAAAGTCTAGGTATTGTAACTTTTTTTTTTTTTTTCAATTTCTTCATGTTTTCACCTTAAGGAAGTAAATATCTTGTATAAAATATCATGAAGAAAATAAACCCTAAATTCCTTTGGTCTTAACGACTAGCTTTCAGGAAGGCTGCATAAATGACTGTCAGCTGAATAACAATGTCATAGTACATTTTCTGTTGTTCTTAATTATTAGGAAATGAGGACAAAGTAAAACCCATCCTGGTTAAAATTAGATGCGGCCCAGATCATAAGGCAATCATGAGGCACTGTTAACTTTGAAATGAAAGACATTATTATAAAATGATACCCAAAACAAAACTCACAGACAATCCCAAGCAAATAGCTTAGTCTAGACACAGCAGTTTTATTATTAGGCAGAGAGGGTTTTTTAAGTCCTGACCCAACAAATGGATTGATTGATTATATAAATAAATATTTTCCAGAGCTGTATCTGTGCAGTGGGCCAAATCTTCAGATCTGCAACATCCATCTGGGAATATGGCCTATTTAGAGCTATTTGATTATCTATTTTCCATCTTTTTTAGCACTTGACTAACAGCTAGATGAATAGCCAAAGACCTATATCTCTGTATGTTTTCTGATGAAGTAGCAATGTAAACTCCTCAAAATAAATGTTCTTTTGTGAAAACCACATCTTTTTCTCAGCATAAACCACCTTTACAAAAGCAGACAAGTCACTCTCCATTTTCTGTCAATCCTCTGCTACTCAGCTGATAATACCAACAAGGAAAACAATTTATTGAGTCTGGAGCTGTGATTTTCTGCTGAGGAAAAGAAATGCTCCCTGGGAACCAAACTGAGAGCTCATTTTTATCTTGACAATGAGAAAGCGAGAGTGACTTTAACTTGTTGTTGACCTTTGCTGCAGTTGGAGCACTGATCTAAAAGTCAGTGGCTATATATATAACATTATTCATATCGAACTATCATGTATAGAGTGGGAAAAACACATTTTACTATTTATAAAACTTCTCTGCATGAGCAAAGTTCTGCAAACATTAATCACAACTGTGTGAATGACTATCCGCACTGAGGAAAATGGGCCTTTTCGAGTGATTCATTTAATTTCTGCTGCTCAGGAAGGGGTGGACTGCCCTTTAATGGTGCCACGTGCTAGACACTAACTGCCCTAAAGCCGACGTACTGGCACTGGTGGACCTCACCCAGAAGCTCCTCTGGCTCTCAGGCCTTGAGATAAACCATGGACATGTGCTCCCCCATGGGAGGTGTGTTTATTTTTCAGCACAGTGACTTGGCATTTTGTCCTAATTGCTACGTGACTAAACCAAAGTGGGAACTGCCTGTGTGGGAATTGCCACAACTTGTTGTGAACATACATCTGTATTTTTGAAAGCTGATAATCTCCAGGTGGTGTTAAATTAGCCTGGTTCTTCTGCAGCTCCCTCGGGAAGAGCTGCGCCATCTAATTTCCCTTGCTACCATGCAAACTATTAGACTCAACGTTGGACATAACATTAGTCAAATCCCACTTGCCAGTAATATTTTGGCCCTATACGTCCATGTTCTCATAGATACATTTCAGCTTTATTAGCTTATTAAAAGAGTGGCCTTATTAACTTTTTTAACCACCAAAGTGATGATTAAATGGTGTAGCAGGAAATGTTTCGAAGACTTTCTTTTACAGATGATTAACTAGTGTTATGAGATGTGCTCTAGTTGTCTAACAAATGTAGGATATATCACTTTTGTACTGACTGTCCTCATTTTTTTTTTTAAAAATATTACTACAATAGTGAAATAGCTAGAAACATGGTGTTAAGATCACACTTCCTCTTCTTGAACTTTCCTACAAATAAAAGTGTCGTGGAACCACCGTAAAAATGTTTCCTTTGCTTCTTATTTCATTGTATTTACAACAAAATCCAGTACAAATTTATCTCTTAAAAAGCTTGATGAATCAGACCCCCAAAATACATAACATCAACAGGACAAAGTCTATTCTCAAAGCTTCTGAAGTACTTTGTTGAAGCCAATGTTTTCCAAGTGAAGTGCATTCAATTGGTGTACCAAAATTTCTGAAGTGTTTCAGTTATTATGCTTGTTGAGTGAAAATTTGCAGTTCTTGAGTTCCTCCCATCTCACTAAGTTTCACACATCAGTGCTGCTCATTTGCAAGTGTTCAGCACTCACCTGGAAACAGGTCAGACATCTGCATTTTCCAGCACCCTTGCATACCTTCTGACAACACTGCATTCTCTCAGAGTCGACCTGCCTGAGAAATAACTTGAACACCTGCGCTTTAGATATATATTGCCAAGCTACACTAGCTAACATCATACACATCAGTGGCTAATCAGGTATTCTGGACCCATTCTGTTCCTTGTTCCGGCTTCAGAATGTTTCATATTTCTCAGAAGTAATTTTATGTAAAAAACACTGACTTGGAAGAGACTATGTATAGCACATATTTACAGTCCTATATAAAAAATGTGGAGCCCCTTTTTTGTGTACTAGCAATCTGAAGTTGCAAAAGGTGCCATTGTCAGGTTTCTTCTTCAAATTTATTTTAAAATAAACCAAAGAAAAAAGGGTAGCCATTGCTTTCAAAACATAAATACTTAAAGTGAGTTTATATCTAACATTTCTATCCTGTCATGTACTTGTTTATTTTTATATGTTTGCTCTCTTTCTAGGATATATCAGAAATCAGTATTTGGTCCTCATTAGTAGCGTGTGGAATTCAGATTACTTGTTATCAGTAAGAAAATGTAGTCAGGAAACTCCCAAAAGACCATGAAAAAGATAAAAAACAAAAGATGTCCCAAGTGGAATTAATGTTAATATCTGTATTTATTTATACCACTACCCACAGGGGTTTCACATGAAATTCTACTATTTCCAAAACTGCTTAAGCTGCTTTCATAGTGAATCAAATGAGGAATTTCCTTGGAAAAACAGGCTAAAGAAAATCAACCTATCAGTCAACTGCTTTACTTCAATTAGAGTGCCAGTTTTTAAAATAACAGTACAAACTAACACATAATGTAAAACAGTTAATAAAGATGGATGCATTCCCATGAAACATTTCCAAAAGGAAAAATGTTTTATCACAACAGTTTCAGCTAACTTACACTTACATCAAATCACATAAGCAGCCAACATATATAAATATTCACACAAATTTCACTTTACTTATTCCCTGCCCCCAAACAAGAGCTCTTTTTATAAATATTTTTAACAATTCCTTTAATGTACTTATTTTAGATTTCTATATATTAAAATTATAGAAAAAGAAGGCTTAGAAGAGAGAATAATGCTATTTGTTAGACCTGAAGGTCTGGAAGGGATAACAATATAATCTATTAGAGCTTTAATATAGCTAAAGAAAATGGGCAAACTTTTGGGCACAGAGTCTCTGCTATTAAATTAAATTTGTTTCTATCTTTAGGCATTCCTAATCTGTCTGCCAATTAAGTCCCAGAAATAGATTTATAAATAAAACAAAACAAAATTTTTAAAAAAGGAGTTCAGGGGTGATCTTAAAACTCACATTTCCCTCAAGGATGAGGGAATTCATAGATATCCTAAAAGTGCCACTGCCTATTGCAGAGTTTCTTGAGCCTCTCTCTGATCTCTTATGCAATCCCTTACATGTTCAAGTTTCAAAAGAATTTTAAAGAGGGGCTAAATTATTTCTAAGTTAGCTAAGCCACCTACAACTCATTAAGTGAAGAAATTCAGCACACACATCTGGTCTTACACACACCCTGTTTCTTTAGCCTTATCACGTTCAGCGAAATTCACTTCACAGAATTTGACAACTCTAAGGTGAGAAGCACAGGCTTAACAGTTAAGGGTTTGGATTCATCCCGTTGTGTGAGATGCTTTGCAAAAGCCATCAGAGTGACAATTAATTTAAATAACATGAAATATTCAGTGAACCCAATTCCCTCTCCCCATACAAATGGCCATTTTAGCTGAGGACTAATAACACAAGTGTTGAGCTGAATATTGATGGCAGATCTTTTCCTCCGGATATGCAGAAACCACCGAGTGCAGAACTTCCTTCTTCTCCAGAAAATATGTTCTTAATTTCCTGAGGTTCATTAGCAAATCCCCAGATAGTGCTGTGTCCAGCAAGCATACCCATTTGTGATCAATATCATTTGAATGAATGATCACTGCTAATGGAGGGAGGTTTCCTGTGCTCTCAACCCTCTTAAATTCGTGGATGAGTTATGCTGCTCTCCGCCCTGCTCAAGCCCCGCAGCACTGCCTGAGATGCCTCCAAGAGGTGCAAAAATCACTGAGAGCAGCCGGACCTAGAGATGGAAGAATTCCACCACCAAATAAAGGAGTTTTAACATTTTTGAGTTCTACATCAGCAGCACAGACTACCTTAAGACCTAGGGAAGAAGATCATCAGACAGCAAGCAAAAAAAGGCCAGAAATTTCACACACACATGAACAGCGAAAGGGAGTTCAGAAATGAAAAACCAGAAAATGTTCAAGTCCCTTTTATTCAAGATAATCTTTCATAAACAAGGCAGGATTTGGTGGCTAGATGGAGGAATTTGCGGCTCTCGGGAAAGCTGATATATATAATTGCAGTAACAAACTCTGAGGAGGCTGAAGAGCTGCAGAAGGAAAGCAAGGGCTTGGAGAATTCAAACATGTCAACATCATATGTAGATATAGGAACAGAAGGAAATGAAACTAGCAATACTGAAAATGCCTTTGTCAACTGTAAGAGTTGGGGAGATAGATATACAAAGCGATCATTGATGGAAACAGGCAAGGTCAGAGAGGTCCGTGATCAGTGTTCATAATATTGCCAAAATGGCAAGAGTGAGAGTCTGGCTTCCAGAAAATGTTAAGGCTCTGACTTACAGAACTCTGATACAAGGGTTACAACAGAACTGTTGTCAGAGAGTACTTGCACCTAAATATATATGCTCAATATCATATAATGTAAGCAAAGTTGTCAGTCTCAACTTGCACTGGAACACCTGTACAGACATCAGTAATAAACAGCATTAAAAAAGGCTTTAAAGCTGTGTTAGTAAATTTATCTTACTGAATTTGAAATGAAAAGTCATTGGGAATGTCAGCTGCAATTTTTCTGTCTTTCTTGGTGCTTTGTAATTTCTTAGGCAGAAAGAAGACTACACTGTCATAGCAAAAATAGTTTCACTAAGACCTTTAAAGTGTTCTTTGTAGGGAAGAAGAATGCTGTTATTGCAAAACGTAAAGCACAGGGTATCTGGTTTATTCAAAAGATCTCTACCAGCTGAGTGGGATCATAATGACCAAATGTACAACTTTTTTCATGTAGAAATATATTTTTCTTCATGGTGAAAAGCTCCCTTATCAGTTTGGTGATGTGGTTGAGAATTACCAACTGTATAAACTCCAATAATTTTGTAAAGAGAGTTCTTTCTTTGCATGAAATAAGATACTGTAAACGTAATTTATTTCTATGTTTCTTTATATCTATTTTAAATCCATTTTACTTTATACTTTACCTCCATTTCCCATTGCACATTTCTGTTATTATCACTCGTATTTATTCAAAAATTTCTCTGGGCCACTGACAAATGAATGTGTCTGACAGGTGTGAAGATACCAGAAGCAGCAGCAGGATAAGCACCCTTCTTACTCTAAGTAAATTGTTTGGCAGGAAAAGCAGCTTCACCAAGTTGAATGCTTTTTTTAACAGAAATTATTTCTATAAACTGGCATCTTACTTCTGTCCGTAATCTTGGCTAATCTGTTCATGTTTTCCATTATGAAAAGAATGGATATTATTTAGGTGTCAGTCTGAATTAATCAGCATTATTTATACATTTTCCATCTTGCATCCTCATACTTACAAGACCACTGATGGTTGCAGACCTGGCAATAAACATGGGCCATATTTGGGCACTTGATTTCCATAACTAAGTTTCATTTACTATTTTGTTTTCTATATATTAACTTTGTTTGTCTCCAAGCTAAACATATTCCAAAACATGAAAGAGAAGAGAAACAGAACTCTTCAATCCAAAAGTAAAGCTTTTGGAGGCAACAAGTCCCAGAAGAAGATTCCTACGAGACTCCACTGTTCTCTAACATCCTTCTGTTCTCCTCTTTATCTCTGGATAGCAAACTATTTTCCAGTGTCTTCTGAAAGTTGAGAAATTTTGCTTCTGCTCAGCAGATGAAAAGGAAAGGTCCAAATCTGCCGCCCCTAGAAAGTCCTGCTAAGTGCCTCCAGCCATATGCCACTAGGCTGGTTTTAACACTTCATGTTACTGCAATCGTTATTATTCAAAAAATCGATGGCAGTCCAAATCATACACTAACACTCAATCACAGACAATTCTGCACTCAGGCTCATGGGAGGAGAGAAATAAAGCCTATAGGAGTCGAAACCCTAATGCCATGCACGCTATTCATACCAAGGTTGTTGAAAATACAAATGTAGTCATATTCTTTTTTAAGGAGGTAAAAAACCCAACAATAAAATAGATTGAAAGCTCTATGATGAAGAGTTCTTGAAATCTTAGGGTTTTTTTTTTAGTGGCAGGCCTGTGTACACCAGTGGATACATCAGAGTAGAATCTTTGCATGCAAAACGGAGTCCATCCCCTACACAACTTTGTAGTCGATCCAACAGGGAACTGTCAAGGTGATATAAAAAAAAAAATAAAATAGAAATCTATCACCATCTGCATACAAAGTGAAGCTGACATTTTAAGTTCTGGTCAATGCATTTCCTTTTCTTCAAGGTCTATTTACACTTGAGTTTGACAGGACCCTTACTGGGGATATAATCACTGGCACTACGCTGCAATTTAGAATGAGAACAAGGACGTTATTAGTAAAAGGAACATGGGTGGGTTGTAGTTTACTTAAAATAAAAATGTAAAAAAGGACTTTTAAGAAGCTGCATTTAAACCCTACAGAAATAATTCAGCTCCACAATGAAATATTTTTAATGGTAATACATAGTATTTTGCTATAGGCAACAGAAAACGTAATTTCATTATTAAAAATCACCAGGTATAAAAGGACTTTAAGAAATAAGCAGCACAATTCTGTGCACATCACTTTCCTTATTTCAAAGGAAATCTGAGTGCAGAGGGGCCATAAAAATTCACTTGTAGTCATGGGCTGTAACATTTTTAGATCACAAAGACCTGTGGAATTGGTAAAAACAGAAAAATGAGGAGGGTGAAGGAGCATTTTGCAGAGCCAATTGGGATTGCTAAGACATGCTAGCTATGAGGAGGAGGAAGTTTTCCTTGCAGGTGGTGCATGAGGCAGGCACCTCGCTGAGCATTACGAGCAGCCACTTCTGTCCTTGGTGTGATGTTCTTGCTCCTACAGGTCACAAGTTTTGCCCTCTTGCTGCAAGTCCCTGTAAGCACAAAATGACTAGAAAATATCTACCAGTTCTTTCAAGACCTGAAAACCTAACAGTACGAATTTGGCACTCAATCGTGCCACTGGGATGTTAGTAGAACTCTTAGATATGTGTAGGTGGGAAACAGAGGTGTTCCACAAGGCAGCCACAGGGCTAATGATGACAAATTGTGATGCTGGATATTCCCAAAATTGCCTTTTAAAAGCAGTATACAAATAACCAACTGTTTGCTGCCTCCTGTAGGACTGCAATCAGCTTATAATTTCAAAAGCTATTACCAAGTCTGAAAACAATATATTTCGACTGTGTATAAATGTGTTATGTGGAAGGAAGGATCGGCTGAACCAGGATTCATTCATGATTTTTCAAAAAGCTAATTTATTTTCTGGACATTATTGGCTTCAAATCAATTCTCAGCAGGTGAAACCTAACGGTCTTAACTAATTAAATGCATGTTAAAAGAAAGGAGCAAAAAAGGAAGACAGTGATAGCAAAATTTTCATTAACTTGAACCTGTCTCTTATTTACACAAAGGCTGGTATACACCACACTGACTGTGCAAGGAGACTCTTAACTGGGGGCAAATGCACAGTTTTCACCCAACTGAGCAGCACTTTATGGTGGCAAAGGTGGGTTTCACAGTCTTAACACAAATAATAATGAGATCAAGTATAAAATAAATAAGGATGGAAGCTTTGTTATCTGTGAAGGGTTCCTAACACATTTCCTGCAAAGTAAAGAGCACACAAGGGTGGGGTTTTTTGTTTCTCACAGATGATGCTGCAAGGTACAGGAAGCATGACATGGCTAATGAGCTTTCTTATATTTAACTGGATGTAAAAGCCATTTTTGAAAATATCTGCAAATAACTGAATTTTGTAACTTGTACAATAGCAGACTCTTCTCACTGCTCTTTGGAAAATCTCATCAAACCCTGCTATTTTCTTTCCCGGATTATCAGCAATAATGTGGGTTTTAACCACTGAAGCATTTTAATGTTTAGAAATGCAATACTGAGACAGTAGTGGACGACAGTCTTTGGTTGTGATTTTGATGAAATTCCTATGAACTATTGTACCTGTAATGATTCAGCCTCAGACTAGCAGTTACTGCAGGGTGGACCCAGTTCTGTCAGCTCCTACAAACTTTGGTATTGTTACTGAAAAGATGGCTAAGGGTTTCAGGTTGCTACTAATAAAATCTGAATTAATGAATTAAATAATAAAATAGAGATTCAAATATTTTTAAACATCTTATGTAGTCTTTTCACTAATCTAGCTAAAAGGTCAGTTGTATAAGCTTATTTTGTGAGGGAAAATAAACATGTGGTAAACTAAGTGGCCCACGTTCAACTACAAGGCAGAAGCAAGTTAAAACAAAGGACTATTTTCTCAAAGTGACAACTGAAGCTTCACTCACATGCTTACAGTGACACTTTAAAAATATAAGTCTTCACTAATAAGAAAAAAAAGTTATCCCATTTATTACTGTGAGGTCAGCTTCAAAGTGTGAATTTAAAATGCTCAGAGGATGAAGTTACTGTTTTTTCCCTAAGTCTAATTTTTTTAATTAATTTTATTTTTTCCTTGGACTTAACAAATGATTCTCAATGCTTAGAGTTAGAAATTCTCTACGCATTACTCTGCATTTCAGAATGGAAAGACAGAAGGAAATTAAAAGTTTTTAACTGAATAAAGTTTGAACAAAGTTATCCTGAAGCATTTTTTACAATATTGAAATATTGGAATACAAAATGTTAAATAGAAAATATATCAATATATTAAAAATGTTAGTAGAACTAAGTAAATCACAATAAGAAACTAACGTAAAAAAATAATGTGATCATGTCCTGAGGGGAAAGTGTAATTAAAATGGGTATGTTCTTATGAAATGCTCTAGTCTCAATGAAATTGCATTTAAAAAGAAAGGGAATAGTCAGCCAGCTCTAAGGCAGACTGCATTTGAATAACAAAGCTTTTGCTGTTCAGCATTGATACAATATTTAGAAACACATCCTCACATTCACATTGTCATTTGCAAGAAAAAGCTACTTGTTCTTAATGTGTTGGTTTTTTCTAAACGCTTGCAAATCTGATTAATTTTACTTAGCTTATGATCATTAGTAAACCTGGGACCTAATGTTTGTACTGATGTGCTGCTGGAAGTACTATTCCTTTTTCAAATCAAAAGAATATTAAGCACTTCTAAAATGACCTCAAATGTATTAAAGTCAGTGGAAAGACTTGTGTTTCCGTGGGCTTTTATCCAGACTTCATGTCTACTTTGAAAGACCAGGCCATTGTACATGAAAGACATTGTAAGCACAGAACAAATAGCGCTACTGGACTGGCTGTATTGAAGCACTAAAATGAGGGGCAGAGGTACATAAAGTACCTTTTTGCCTTTTCAGTAATGATACTTGAGAAATGCAGTTGACAGGGGCTTAAAACCCTTAGTCTTCAGAAATGTCTTGGAAAATCTGTACCTGGATACACCCGGATTCAGACAATGAAAGCTTTGGGAACACGTCACAATTATTCAACACAACTACCTACAGACAAGCATCTCAACAACTTGTTTCTTTTCTTCCAAGCTTTTATTGATCTGAACCTGGTATGATGAGAAAACAGCTTAAAATCTAAGATAGGGGTGATGGACAAAAAAACAGTGAGCTTCCTGCACAATAGATTTGTCCCTCACAAAAGGAAAATCAATTTGTCCTATGGTTTTCCTGAATGAAGGAGACTAGTAAGACATTCAACTAACTCCTATAAAATCTAGAATCTATTTCAAACTAGCCTATGCTTAGTTCTTTCCTAATAAAAACACATAACCCCGCAAACCGAAACAAACATTTTTACATTGTCTAAAAAGTGACATGCATGATTTTCTTTAAAGAGATAAAGGCAAGAACCACATATTCAGTAGCCCCTAAGGACAAGGGAAAAGCCATAATTTTGAATATAGAATCATAGAATCATAGAATTGTCTAGGTTGGAAGGGACCTTTAAGATCATTGTGTTCAACCATCAATTTAACACAGCCAAAACCAACACGAAGCATGTCCCTAAAAAAACTATATTCAAAAGTTAGGTGAAAGAAAGAGTCACTGATGTATTTTTTAATCTTTGGATTTACTCTCTGAGAATGTTCTAGAGTTTACCTTTAATTAAAAGAAGGTACTTTTCTACTTGATTCTACATAAATTATTCACGTGAGTTCTTTGACTCAGTGATAGCGTGTTAACAGCTCCGTTATTTTATATAATTGCTGTACATAGGTAATCAGAGTGCATTATGTTGCAAAAATAATTACGTTGGTGTTTTCTGTTGTGGTGTGAAGCTGGGAGCCTCAGCGCTGTGTTTTTTCAACACCATGCATTTCATATGGATGAAGTGGGGAGAAAATTGTCAAGAATTTCCCAAGGTTCTGTATTTTTCTACAAATGTAATAATTACACAAAAGAGATCCCACATTAGGGACAATTCTCTTCCAGTGGCCAAGTCATGTTACAGAAGCCTGTTGTATTTAGGCAAAAGTTTCATTAATGTCGAGGCTTAAGCAACACTGCAAACATACTTTGAACCCACCGTGTCATTACTTTAATGAGTAATTCTCATGAAAGCCCTTTATGAGTGTATATATGTGTGCACAGTTGTCATGAACCAGTAGCAATACAGGGCAAATTTTGGGACATGAATCTTAACCTCAGTAACACAGATTTTCACATCCTATGCAGACAGTGTTGGACTTGTACATATGGAGATGATCTGGTAATTTTTTCCCTTCTTAGAGACAAAGATTTGTAACAAATTTTTATCTGCCTGAGTACGGAAGCAGTTCTACTAGCTTCAAGTTTTCCCTCTGCTTGAAAAGTTCAGAAGGCAGAAATCTATCAGAAATGTCACGATACCTGCTGACATCATGCTAACAGGTACCACATCAACCCTAATTTATACAGCGTTTCTTCACTCAGTTTTCCTGCAATGCCAACGTGTTTCTGCTAGGTAGTGACTGTTTTCACAGATAAGCAATTAATACGAGTTTAATCATGGCATGTGAGTTTGACACGAGTTGACAACAGCCAGCAATTAAAGGATGAATTTCACCCCTAATCTATTGTGATATATTGCATTGTTTTAAAGTTATATCGAATATTAACTGGAAATTAATGATGAGGAAAACCTCATAGGTCTTGTATTCTATCCTCTCATCAGTGCAAGCTGGTTTTGATACATCTAGTACTTAAATGTGTCCAAGATTGTTGTTTTCCATGTGTATGAATATGCATACATTAAATACTTTCAGTTTACCAGGTAATGACGCAGAATCTATTAAATGGGTAAATAATAAAGTGCACAGTGCTTAAGAACACAATATTATATTAAATGTATTTTTTTCTACCACTTTTCTAATTAACTGTTTCCACTTACGGTGAGCAAGATATCTTAGAAATACAGTATCTTTGTGGATTGGATTAGCCTCAGAAGTCTATTGGAAGGTTTCTAGAGCTGAAAAATTCAAATCCCTACTCAGCAGTTTATAAAATATGTACGAATCTCACGTCTGCATGAGTTTTAGGCACTTCCTCTAGAAAACATGACTGCACTCATCTTTTAAGACGAAAACTGACCATCAGTCAAATGGAAACATCCAGTAGATTGCAGCTGGGTCGGGCTAGCTCAGGGTGTGACAACTGTGGGACCTTCTCATGTTTTAGATACATTTTTTAACCATCTGTGCAGCTGTGAGCTTCGTTTCTTATAACTTTCACAGTTTGGTCACTGTAAAAGTTTACGCTAGCTCAGTGGAGTCCCCAGAACAGGCAATGACCTCAAAACCCATCATAGCCTATTTTAATAACTCCCATGGATATCCCAACCTCCTGAAGCTATTGTCACATCCTGAAGTAGTCTTAGTTTTTTGGGTACTTAGACAGTACAAGCTGTATTGTAGAGAATTGCTTACACTGTTTCTCCCACGGCTTCTATTTATTTCTTGGTGCTGAAATTGGGTTCTCTGTTGTTTACCACCTTTACGCTCATCACAGCTTGACAAATAACTGTTGACTGTGGTGAGCTTGGAGGCATTGAGGAGCTCAACGCTGGCCTTACTGTGTGCAGGAACAGGATAATACTTCTGTCTTAGTCACAATTCTCTTGTGCTCACTACTTTAATTAGCGTAAAAAACATCTTCCACCCTTCTCCTCCGGACAATTGCATGGCCATGTCTCCAAGCCCCAGCTGCTTTATTAAATAAGATATTCCTAGTTCAAAATAATGCTGACATGCTTCCAAAAAAGTACATATGGATATATGCTATTCTTTAACCTATGAGTTGATTTTTTTCTCATTGTTCCCCTTTTTATAATCTATGTTACAGGCTAACTTTATGTGTCCAGAGTTCTGACTGCAATGCCATACTAAGACAATTTATAACAATATAAAAATATAGTATTTCTAAATTTCCTTCTAAAATTATTTTTAAAAGTAGAATTATTGCTCATGAAATAAAAATAAGTAACAGTGGCAGGTAATATTTTTTCTTTTGCCCTAAACAGATTGCAACAGTTGTATCTGTCACGTGGATTGTAGCAGTCAAAAGCTGTACATGCATGTGGATCTTACAAAAAATGAGTCGTTGTTCATGTTAGCCATAAGTATTTATTAAATATATGGACTATTTTCAAGTTCTGTTAAGTTTTACATATAATTGAAATGTAGAAGCTTACCTAAATCTAAATATTTCTTGCTTAGCAAAACCATGCTTTCTTGTTATTATTAAAGAGTAAGAGTTTTAGTAAAACATGTTCATATGTATACAATTATTGCATATATTTATACAATTCTTAAGTTTTCTTAAAGTTAAAATATGGTTTTATTAATATTGGCTTATTCTGCAATCCAAGACCATAAACATTTTCAAAGAACGGAAGACTTTCAACATTGGCATTTTATCCTTAGTCTTCATTGTAGAAAAAGCAAAGTTCTATTTGTAGACATTTATCAACTATCTCTAAAAAAGTTATGACTTTAATGCACAGAGACTCCAGCTGGGATTGCATAACAGTTGATTTTGCATTAAATGATCACAAAGATGAATCCACAAAAAAAAAAAAAAAAAGAAAGAAAAAAGAAAAAATAATGCATTTTATGTATTAAATACTTTCAATGTAATTTGCTACAAATTTTTTTCATGATCCAACACTATGTAAGCGTTTTCTGGTGGTTGTTACAGATTTATCTATACACTGTTCCTTTCATTAAACATCCTAAATTTTCCACGAACTTTCAGGTGCAGGATTAAGTGCAGAAACTGACTCTATTCTAATAGTAGCTGGGGTTTATTTCGTTTACTTTCAAGAGTTTGGGAACCTAAAATTAACTTTTATGACTTCAGAAGGAAATGGAAAGTAATAGCAATGATGAGTATAGATTTCTTACTGATTCAGTGACTGAAAATTCAAGAATGTTTTTCATGTTATATATTTGTGACCTTGAAAGTCATAACTTGAAGCCACTACATTTGTTCTGGTTCACCACACACACTTGATCTGTTGAAGCACTGACTCATGAAATTCAAGAGTGACAAGTATATAAAGACCATTTGCTATGGATTTAGGAAGACTAGAGAGGTTATAAAGGACAATAATTTCTGGGTGACATAATTGGACTAGGACTGGAGGCCTTCCTACATCATTTACCGCTGTATCAAGATCAGACAAGTATATATAAAAAAAATTGGTAGTGATAAAAAAGTCAGATGATTTTTTTTTTTTTTAATTTCAGCAAAAAGATGTCTTTGGAAAACAAAAAAGTCTACAATTAAATAGTGTTTTACTCAGTGCTTTCACCTCTGTTCATATCATGTGCCATGGTCATCATGTGAGGGCATTTTTGTTTAAATTGTTCTTGTTTTCTTTCCTAAGAAAAGACCATCAGCTCAAACACGAGATAGCTTTTATTGATTAAAATCCATTTTAATGTAAATTTTAAAATGGCCAAGTGGGACTAGAACATTGTTCCAATGTTCTGATATCTACAAGTTAATGAAATATATAATGATTTAATGTTATTAATCTGCATTGAAGTCTTACTATGCTAAATACAATGAACCAACTTTCTTATTTTAGTAGCGTATTCGAGACTCAGTTTTGTTTTTTTAGACTTAATCACAACTGTTTGCTGCAACGCAATCCCAATATCAAATACTGGGATTTTTCAAGAATGTACATGCTAAACAATGGATTATTTTTGTGTATCCTAACATAAAAAAATGGGAAAGCCGATTTTTTAAAATAAAGTTTATGGCTTTTACACTTATACTGCTTTCACACCTCTGTATCAATAATGTTACACTTCTATATTTTGAGAACTCACATAAAAAGCTATTATTTAAGATGTGTAAGTGACAATATTCAAAAGATTGATTGTTTCTGTAGCTTAGAATATTCTGTTTGTCAATTATTTTTTATACGTATGCACATATACTTTTTTAATGCTAGAAGTCTATATTTAAAGATGTTTTCAATGCCAAATGATCTGTATTTTATATACAGATAACTCCAAAGAATGATTCAAAATGGTGGTTTTATTCACATAGTTTTATCATGACAGACTGTATGGTGATGAGATCTTCAGTTTGTGCAGAAGTGAGGGTCAACTGGTCACTGGTCAAAGAAACTTGAGGGAATTACTCACACGAGTTTCATAACATAATTATTGTAACAAATCCTTCCACATTTCATACTAAAGAGTCATCATGGTAGTCCATAACATGGCTATTTCTATCTTCATGAAAACTTTAGGAGCACAACTCCATGTGTTATTACACCAATGTGCTTTTACACATCTGAGTAATAACTGCATTACCACAGGGTTATTATCACATTGTGATAAAGCACTGCAGGGCCACAACATGAGCTAGAAAGAATTATCAGCATAAAATTTTACCAGACATTTGCAATACTGGAGTTTCTTTAATAGAGGAAGACAAGACAGCATAATATACAAGGCTTAAATGCCTAAATCTATCAGATCTCTCCGCCTCCATGGAAGAGCACTGCAGATGCATTCTGAAGGCCAGACTCTAACTCTTGATTGTGTGGTACTCTTGACGTGTGAGATTTATGGCCTGCTTGAAATGATCTGGAAAAACTTCAGGCCCTCTGTATTACCAGATGGCACCTTGGGGGTGCCCCCACCTCAATGTTCAACTGTTCTCTAGCCCATTTCCCAGAAGTAGAGTGGAGGAGCTCCATATCATGTTCCCCTGACCCTGTAAACTCAGACATGCCTCTTTAGAGCAGAGGTGTTACACAAGCACTCATAGAATCATAGAATCATTTAGGTTGGAAAAGAGCCTTAAGATCATGGTGTCCAACAGTAAACCCAGTACTGCCAAGGCGACCACTAAACCACATCTACCCATCTTTTAAATACGTCCAGGGATAGTGATTCGACCACTGCCCTGGGCAGTCTGTTCCAGTGCTTGACAACCCTTTCAGTGAAGAATTTTTTCCTAATACCCAATCTAAACCTCCCCAGTGCAGCTTGAGGCTATTTCCTCTTGTCCTTATCATAGAGTGTTCTGCAGCATTTTGAGATGCATTCAAGGACAATCCATGTGCTCTAAAGCGTGGGATGCTGTAGACCTGGAGATAGAACGCTAGCATATGTGCTATCCACCAAGCACAGTTACTATTAGAGTGGGTGGAGATTTTCAGGTGGAAAAGCTATAACAGAGATGTGGTGTCTGGGCCAGGTTTGCTCCCTAGACAACAGCAGAGTCACGGACTGAATGCAGATCTCTGTGTTTGCATGTAGCTTGGAGTCTGGCATAATTCAGGATATAGAGGCACTATGACCAGCGCAAATAACAAGCGACGTTTTATGCAGATAAATTGCCAACTAGAATTTGAAAATGCACAGGTTTACAGCAAAACAATTTGTGATTGCTCAAATGATTAGTAAGTTGATTAGCTTAACTAGGCTATTAATCTACTAGATGTGAAGCTTTTCAAGGTTATTTGGGGCTGCCTGCTCTCATCTATCTCACGTTTCCTGTAAATGTGACATGACTATACTCACTGGCTGAATAGTTACAGGCTTGCTCATCTCTCTCTATCTCTGGAAGACTACTTGGGTTCACTCCTCTAGTAAACTGAAACCAATAAGGACAGAACCTCATATGATATAATCAGGGAGAGCGGCAAAAAGACCTCAGCAAAGTTGTATAACAATAAACTGCCTACCAACTCTTTCCATGAAAGCTAAAGAAGTTAGAAAAATGTTAGAAGATCCAAAGTTACCCAAGGTTAAACTATTTCTTTAAGCTTGATTCTGAGTGTTATGTTTGGGTTCTGTTCAGATCTGTGTGAAATTGTGTACCAATGAGCCACAATTCCTTGGCAGTAAAATGAAATTAAGTGTCCATCTGCCTTAGCTTGGGCTCTTATTTCTTGATAATAAAACTCCTCTCAGCAGAGAGCTGATAAAAAATTTTCATTTGCCTACAGTCGCTTCTCGACAGACGCACACGTTCTTTTGAGTACTGCCAATCACCCTCTAATTCTTCCCAAATCAAACTAACAGTAATTGAAGCTGTAAGTGTACATAGAGATGTGTAAGAGAAATAATAAATGTGTTACTCCTGAAGTGGAATACAATGACTGTCAATGAATGTCTAAGAATTAAAAAATTGTTTTCCTGAGATTATAAGCGATGGTTACAACACATTCACCCAACATCATGATCATTCACCCAACATCATGAGCACAACGGGCACGTTGTGCAAGAGAAGTGAAAGACAAAGAGTGCAAATGAGAAGAGAAAGTGGCATGGCATGAAAAGCTTATTCTCATTGCATCATCATGCTATATTTGAATCAGAAACTATGAAAGAGGCTCTGCCTGTTGGAACTAGCTTTCAAAATCCTTTTCCACTCCCTCACGAACTCAGGCCTGTCCTGGGTGCTGTATCACACTCCTTCACAGAGAATCAGGTCTGAGATATTGTAAGCATCTCCCACAGACAGCACCCTGCCCTGGGATCCTTCAGTCCTCTGTCTGCGCCATGGCAGCAAACCGGTAAAAAAATCTGCCTATAAAACAGGCAGCAATGCACACACTGAATGCTATTTTAACAACCATCCCGATTAAAGGCCTAAAATAGAAAATATGGTGATTGATTTTAAAAACCAACAAAACGAATCAAGCACATCGTAAATTACAGACATGAAAATACATAAATTACAGGGGGAGGTATCTACACTCCTGTCTGGATGCATAGTCTATAAAGTGAATAAAATTTTATTCATTATAACATTTTATTCATACAGGATGAAAGATTGCCACAGGGCAAAAGTTTTAGGTATCTAAGCAAATAAAGTCTTGCTAAGTGTTATTTTTTTATAAAGCCTGATCCAAAGAAGACCATATTTTAATATACTAAAGCAGACAACCAGTATGACGTTTTGTTCAAGGTTATATGAGGCAAGTCAGCTACGGTGGAAATTTGATGTGAGCATACTGTTTATACAACAGAAATTTTAAGAGATAGAATGCAAAACATAAAATTTGTTTCTAATTGCTCTTTCCTTGCCAATCTATAAAGCTCAGTGAAAAGGCTGAATGGTTATGTCATAGTAGATTAAATTTTAAATCAAGTGCATAGACAGCCACTGATATAACTAATGCATAAAACATAATGAGCATAAGAATCACTGAGACTGAACTCTAAACTGCATTCTGATGTATGGATTCATAGATTCAGCACACACACACAAAAAAAGATTGGAAGTTCAAACTAGCTGTTAGATTCAAATATTGCCCCAAAATTGTTACAATACACGATTTGATCAGTGGTTCTTTGTTTCTCGTATTGCTTATGTCTGGTTTTGAACAGTGATTTGAGCTTTAAAGCAGAAGGTAGTTGCATAACACAGTAAAAGATTCACGTGTAGCATTGTGAGCAATATAATTCCTACAAAATAAAATTTAGGCTACCAGTTTCCTAGCCTAAGGATAACTTTATTTCGATGGAGAAGATCCACAGTAACTTACATACTACTTATATATTACTTAAGTACAGTCAGGATTTAACTATTTAACAGGCATTTTGTACTCTCCTTTTGGGAGGGTATGTCACCACTACGTAAGCAGAAATTTTGTATCTGTTAACCCTTCTTCTAGCAACAAGCTAAGGAAAAAAATAAAATGCAAAATTGTTCAAAGTTGGAGAACAATGAAAATGTGACCATATTTAAGTTTTGCTTTTGGAAATAGGTACCACCTTCCAGAATCATGTTTAAATTAGTCTTAAAAGGAGCACATACACTGACAGAGTTAAGGGCAAGAGCAAGGTTTTGCAGATCCCAGAGAAGAGTCCAAAATCTTGTATGTTAGCGTCAGTTTACTCTGAAATGCCAACAGAGTTGGGTTAGAAAAATCTCAGGTAAAAGGCTTTATGGACTAACCAAAACCACACATCCCCCGGTAAAAACATTTCTATTTTGGCCACTGCAGTTAAAGACAATAAGAAGAGATTCTTTCAGTATATCAATAGGAAAAGGAAGACTAGGGAAAATGTAGGCCCACTGATGAATGAGATGGGTGCTCTTGTGGTGGAAGACACAGAGAAGGCAGAGTTACTGAATGCCTTCTTTTCTTCGGTCTTCACTGCTAAAGCTGTCCCTCATGAATCCCATACCCTGGATGCAAGGGGGAAGGTCTGGAGGGAGGAAGATTTCCCCTCAGTTGAGGAGGACCAGGTCAGAGACCACTTGGCCAAGCTGGACATCCATAAGTCCATGGGCCCTGATGGGAT
>NW_009647680.1:6774525-6782002 GCF_000708025.1 Charadrius vociferus
TAAATTGTCAATGAGCCAGCAGTGTGCCCTTGCTGCCAAAAAGGCCAATGGAATCCTGGGCTGCATAGGGAAGAGTGTGACCAGTAGGTCGAGGGAGGTCATTCTCCCCCTCTACTCGGCACTGGTGAGGCCACAACTGGAATACTGTGTCCAGTTTTGGGCTCCCCAGTTCAGGAGGGACAGGGAACTGCTGGAGAGAGTCCAGCGAAGGGCAACCAAGATGATTGAGGGATTGGAGCATCTCCCTTATGAGGAAAGGCTGAGAGAGCTGGGACTCTTTAGCCTGGAGAAGAGAAGGCTGAGGGGAGACCTTATTATGGCATACAAGTATCTAAAGGGTGGGTTGATGGAGGATGGAGCCAGACTCTTCTCAGTGGTTCCCAGTGACAGGACGAGGGGCAATGGGCACAAGTTGGAATTTAGGAAGTTCCGTTCCAACACACGAAAAAACTTCTTTACAGTTGGGGTGACAGAGCAGTGGCACAGGCTGCCCAGGGAGGGTGTGGAGTCCCCTTCTCTGGAGATTTTCAAGACCCGCCTGGATGCAGTCCTGAGTAATGTGCTCTGGGCAATCCTGCTTTAGCAGGGGAGTTGGACTAGATGATCTCTAGAGGTCCCTTCCAACTCTGAAGATTCTGTGATTCTGTGATTCTGTGATTTTATCTCCCAAAGAATATCAGAAAAAAAAATTAAGATGAAGCTTTGCGAGGTAATGTATGTGTTAAAAAATGCAGTTACAAGACAGATAAAATTAGCTCAAGCTTTTTCCAATGTTAATAGAATATAACAAGAAACATATTTAGGGCAAAAATATGTAGCTTTGTGGACACAGAAATATTTAAATCGGGTACACCGTATTTCCCTTTATCTTTTCTCTTTGAGATATACAATATATATTTCTTACATGAATGGATCTTTGAAAATCCTTTGCAGCAAGTTGCTCTCTAAAATTCATAGAATCATAGAATAATTTGGGCTGGACAGAACCTTAAAGATCATCAAGTTCCAACCCCCCTGCCATGGGCAAGGACACCTCCCACTAGACCAGGTTTCTTGGAAGCCCCATCCAACCTGGCCTTGAACACTTCCAGGGATGGGGCAGCCACAACTTCCCAGGGAAATTTGTTCCAGTGTCACCCTTTAAGTGATAATTTTCTTCCTAATTTCTAATCTAAATCTACCTTCTTCCAGTTTGAAACCATTACCCCTCATCCTGTCACTACATGCCCTTGTAAAAGGTCCCTCTCCAGCTTTCTTGTTGGCCCCCTTTAGGAACTGGAAGCTTTCTTGTAGGCCCCCTTTAGGAACTGGAAGGCCACTATAAGGTCTCCCCGGAGTCTTTTCTTCTCCAGGCTGAACAACCTCAACTCTCTCAGCCTGTCTTCATAAGAAGAGGTGCTCCAGCTCTCTGACCATCTTTGTGACCCTCCTCTGGACCCACTCCAACAGGTCCATGGCCTTCTTATGTTGAGGGCCCCAGAGCTGGACACAATATTGCAGGAATGGTCTCACGAGAGCAGAGTAGAGGGGCAGAATCACCTCCCTCAACCTGCTGGCCACGCTGCTGGGGATGCAGCCCAGGACACAGCTGGCCTTCTGGGCTGTGAGCGCACATTGCCAGGTCATGTTGAGTTTCTTATCAATCAACACCTCCAAGTCCTTCTCCTCAGCGCTGCTCTCAATCCATTCTCCACACAGCCTGTATTTGTGCTTGGGATTGCTCTGACCCATGTGCAGGACCTTGCACCTGGCCTTCTTGAATTCCATGAGTCTTGCATAGGCCCACCTCTCCAGCCTGTCCAGGTCCCTCTGGATGGAATCCTTTCCCTCAGTGTGTGTCGACCACACCACACTGCTTGTTGTCATCTGTAAACTTGCTGAGGATGTACTCAATCCCAGTGTCCATTTTGCTGACAAAGTTGTTAAACAATGCTGGGCCCAATACCAGCACCTGAGGAGCATCACTCATCACTGATCTCCACTTGCACATCAAGCTGTTGCCCACAACTCTTTGAGTGCAACCATCCAGCCAGTTCCTTATCCACTAAGTGGTCCATTTGTCAAATCCATGTCTTTCCAACTTAGAGACAAGGATGTTGTGTGGGCCAGTTTCAGAGGCTTTGCCGACGTCCAGGTAGCTGATGTCAGGTGCTCTTCCCTTTACCAATGCTGTAACCCTGTTGTAGAAGGCGATCGAATTTGTCAGGCATGATTTGCCTTTAGTGAAGCCATGTTGGCTGTCACTGATGACCTCCTTATATTCCTGTGCCTTAGCATAGTTTCCAGGAGGAAATGCTCCAAATTATTCTAAAACATTGATGGCACCTCCTGCTGGAAAAGGCTGATGTTTTCCTACCATTGTTACCAGTACTACCGGTCTGAGTCAGAAAATATGATGGACAGTAGCTTGGCAACTTCATCCACCAGTTCCCTTAGGACCCGTGGATGCATCTCATCCCATGGACATGTGCACCTTCAGGTTCTTCAGCTGGTCTTGAACCTGGTCTTCTCCTACAGTGGGTGGTACCTCATTATCCCAGTCCCTGCCTTTGCTTTCTGCAACTTGGAACTTTCTGCAGTGTGGGTAGAGCCCTTCCCAGTGAAGATTGAGGCAAAGAAGTCGTTGAGTACCTCAGCCTTCTCCCTGTCGCAGGTGACCAGGTGTCCCGTTTCCTTCCTGAGTGGGCCCACATTTTCCCTAGTCTTCCTTTTGTCACTGGCATACCTACAGAAGGCTTTCTTGTTGCCCCTGGTGCCCCTGGCCAGATTTACCTCTGTCAGGGCTTTTGTTTTCTTAACCTGGTCCCTGGCCGCTTGGACAACTTCTCTGTATTGCTCCCAGGATACTTGTCCTTGTTTCCACCCTCTGCAGACTTTCTTTTTCTGTTTGAGATTGTCCAGGAGCTCCTTGTTCATCCACACAGGCCTGCCTGACTTCCTCTTTGTCGGTATGCATCGCTCCTGAGCTTGGAGGAGGTGGTCCTTGAACATTAGCCAGCTTTCTTGGGCCCCTCTTCTTTCCAGGGCTTTATCACACTGTACTTCAGTGAGAAGGTCCCTGAAGAGGCTAAAGTCTGGTCTCCTGAAGTCCAGGGTAGTAAGTTTATTCTGCCCCCTCCTCACCACCCTGAGGATCTCAAACTCCACCATCTCATGGTCACTGCAAGCCAAGGCTGCCCTTGAGCATGACGTTCCCCACCAGTCCCTGCTTGTTGGTGAGAACAAGGTCAAGCATGGCCTCTCTCCTGGTTGGTTCCTCTATCACTTGGAGGAGGAAGTTGTCGTCGATGCAGGGTATTCCTTTGTGCCCTATTTGTACAAGGTATGAATTTTATAGGAGCACGGTAGTGGCTTTTCTTAACAGTGCAAAACTGTTAACAGGGGTGGTGACAGGCTGCCAGTTCCTAACGCACCATGAGATTCCTGGAGTTTCTGAATCAAATTCTGATTTCAGTTGTACTAACTTTATCTTGTATGAGTCAGTTTTGTTGAGGGTAGTCACTCTTAAGAGTGCTGAGTATTAACTTAATGAGGGCAAAAACACTTGTTGATTTGCTGTTGCAACGTCTCAGCTTTCCCACAACTGTAGTTAAGTACTGTAAAGGCTTATTGCAATCCATGCTCTGAAGTGGACATGAAGTGACCATTGGTTTGCTCAGTTCTTTCACTACTGTCAATCTAAAAGATTGAACAGACAGGTCTAATTGTCATGTCTAAATGTCAATACATGATTCTGCTTCTGTATCTTACCCACTCAGTATTGAAAAGTCATAAGCTAAAGTGCTTTTACAAAAGTTGTACAGGACTGGGATAATTTTATATTTTTGAAAATGACACTGTTGAGTGTTCAAAAGAGCAAAAAGATTGGGGGAAAAAAAAATGCTGTCAGAGGCATTTATGCAACACCATGAGGCAAAGGTCATCATTTACTGTGCACAGCTTGACCTCAAAAAACCATTTTTTTATAGAACATAGTGATTTAACAATCAAAACCTCCATTGTAAACATTCTGAGATAGGAAAGAGTAACTGCACCTTTATCACATCGATGTTCAATCTGTGGAGACATGTGTGATATTTTACTGAAATTATTCCACAGCATATGGCAAGGGGTTGTTGCAATTTTTCTTTCAATTGTTACACAGATTTTGCCATTTTTCTTTTTTAACAGGCAAAACTGTGGTACATTATTTAGACTTTATCGAATAGAATGAAAACTAGTATTTGATTGCAGTGTTGTAAAGAACTAAGAAAGAAGGTCACACAGGAAAAAGAAAGTAACAGTAAGTCAAGAAGAATAATAAGGAAATTTCAGTGAAGAGATCAACTGTTTATCCTAAGCCATACATTAAAAAAAAGAAGCAACTAATTTCCTGTCTGAAACGTGCTTTAAGATGCTATAAGACTGCTAACTAATATGATTGCTAACACTGGAATTAGTTATGTCCTGATTAGACTTCCTAGAAAGAATGGACTGCCATGAATTTTTTTAATAAGTATATATGAAGTCTGAAAAGATAAAGATGGCTTGTCTAGAATTCTTTTTTATCTGTCTAGTCATCACAGCATCCTATGAAAATAGCATTATGTGGGATGAAGAAAGACTTGAAGAAGCTACAGCATTACTAGAAGTTGTAGGCGAGAAAAATTGGAGGAGATAATTAAGTTTCTGGGGAATGTGAAAGTTCTGACATGTATATGTGTGTATATCTGCATACACACAAGCAGAGACATGTGTCTGGGAAGACTAGTCTTCCAGGTCCATCCCCTGGTCATTATGGGGGTGAAAAGAAATTTTTGTTAAATCAAATCATTGCAGGTATGGGAGTATGAACACTAAGACTCTTCTAGTTCTACAGTTATGGATGATTATGAACACAGTTTAAACCTGAGGACAGGTTGTTAAGGTAAAATGGTTAAATGGTTTTTGGGTCATCTGCTTTGCAAATGTGCTGAGGCTGCGCTGCAATCATCCAAGAAACTGTGCTGATACAGGACTGATGGCCAACCTTATCCCTTTTTTGCAGTAGGAGGTGACACCAGGGTTTGTTCCTGTTATTCTCTGTCACCCCAACCCAGACTTACCCTACAGTTGCCACCTTCTGTCTTGTAACCTCTAGAGTCCTTGTGCCCACTGGCTGCCCATGGACAGGGTGGATGTCGTGACTCTCAACCATGTAACATTTTGACATGCAGTGCATGGCCATGCAGACTGATCAGAAATATGATAGCTTCCAAAATACCAGTGATGGAAAAAGGTCCTGGTAAAAACTTAGCTCTGTTGATCATTGCACAAATCATAACTCTACAGATATTGCAGGTTCACCACTGTTCCAGAGAATGGCACGTTGACTTGGGCATGTTTAAATATCCATTTTGAAATTACATTCCCAGCTTCTTTCTATTCACATTTGGTGGAATACAGTCTGTCCCTTAAATGTCTTATACAGGAGATTTTCCTTTTAAAAAAAAAAAATATTTAAAGTTTATGTAGTCTAACTACCTTTTCACAATGCAGTAGGAGAATGGAAGTACCTCCAATAAGGTCGTAATGCCATCCACCTTCTTAAAATGTTCTATATTAAATCAACTATTAAATCAAAATATCATGCTTTGCCAATAAGTTATTAAGTGCCCAAACAAGTACATGACATTTTAAGGAGGCTGTCTCAGACAAAACTACACTGTATCTCATATTTCAAAGATGCTTTAAAAAAGAAGACCAATTATTCTGTCAGCTTCATTGTGGAAATCCAGAGCCACTCTGCCTATTTCATTCAGACTAATCCTGGGCCCTTCATTTGGGCTGATTGAGCCCATCAGAGTCCACGGAAGCTGCCTTGTTGAATGCAACAAGGCCTGAATTTCAGCTATAGCATACAAAATTGATAGGTCAGACAGGCAATGACCAAGGCAATGTCCACACAGGAGCACAGAATTAGCTAGTAATACCTGATCATCATTAATGCATGTTCATTTTTTGCTAATGCTGATACTGTGATGTGATAGCTCCATTGCAATGGTCGCTGTTTCTCTCCCCTCTCCGCAGGCTGAAATTCGCTTCCCCATCTCCCTCCCACTGCTCATAGCCACTTTTTCCGGAGCCTCATCGCTGCAGTTGCTTCTCTTGTCTTGCATTTCCTTTTGTCTGAGACATCACATTCCTGCCAAATGACCTAACATCATAGCTGGGTGCCCAACGAGGTGCTGGTTCTGTTGGAGAGGATACATTATAACTTGAACAAAAACTCTGAAATTTGCTTATCTTTGCTAAAATCCTAGGAAATGTCACTGACACTCCACGTCTGACCTACTATACTTAAGCATCTGTAAATTTGATTAACTTTTCTTTCTTCATACTGAAACACAGCGTGTAACTGCTTGGAGCTGTTAACAATACACTGAGGGTTTTTTCCTCCTTCTGTCTCTTTAAGGCTTTGCAGCTTTAGTGGTTCTAAACCCCAAAATGTACAAGGAAGAGCAAGTATATGAGCAGATAAATCAATGAAGTTTATGTCCACTTTTAATAACAATCTCCAAAAAGGGAGAGATGAAGCAAAACAAATGTAAAGGCAAGCAAAGCAGTATCTCTTGTGTATGTATTCTCTAATTCCAGAGGGAGATGTCACTAATAGTCAGTAATAACTCTCATTCCGTGATGCTCATTCAGTTTCTCTGAACTCACTGCAGCACTCTATGAAATGTTTTAGAATACATCTTATTAGCCTTGTGTAAGAAAAATGGGTGTTTTCCTTCCAGAAAAATTAGTGACACAGACAGGAAAAGGGAGTATGCTAAAGAATCACCAATTTTCAACCAACCGTAATAAAAAGAAATACTAGGTATAAAAAAAAAAAATCTTTCTAGAATTAGAAAAGCGAAGGTTTTGATTAGCAAGCCTTTATGTGACTATATTTCTAAACTAGAAATATAGAAAGAACTATAGAAAGAACTAGAAAGAACTAAATCTGGCCAGGAACACTAAGACAAACAAAAAGTCCTTCTGTAGGTATGTCAGTGAGAAAAGAAAGACTAGGGAAAATGTGGGCCCTCTCTGGAAGGAAACGCAAGAACTGGTTACGCGGGACAGAGACAGAGCTGAGGTCCTCAACGACTTTTTTGCCTCAGTCTTCACTGGCAAGGACTGCAGCCACACTGCCCGTGACACAGAATGTAAAGGCGAGGATTGGGAAAGAGAAGAACCACCCTCTGTAGGTGAGGATCAAGTGTGAGACCACCTGAGGAACCTGAAAGTGCACAAGCCCATGGGACCTGATGAGATACATCCACGAGTCCTGAGGGAACTGGCAGATGAAGTCGCTAAGCCACGAGCTATCATATTTGAGAAGTCGTGGCGGTCTGGCGAGGTTTCTGCCAACTGGAAAAGGGGAAACATAACCCCTATTTTCAAAAAGGGAAAGAATGAAGACCTGGGGAACTACAGGTCAGTCAGTCTCACCTCTGTGCCTGGTAAGATC
>NW_009647680.1:6782763-6814588 GCF_000708025.1 Charadrius vociferus
CGTGTCCAGAGGAGAGCCACGAGGATGATGCGAGGGCTGGAGCACCTCTGCGATGAGGAGAGGCTGAGAGAGTTGGGGCTGTTCAGCCTGGAGAAGAGAAGGCTCCGGGGACATCTTATTGCGGCCTTCCAGTACCTAAAGGGGGCCTACAGGACTTTTTACGAGGGCATGTAGTGATAGGATGAGGGGGAATGGCTATAAACTGGAAGAGGACAGGTTTAGATGAAACATTAGGAAGAAGTTTTTCACTTTGAAGGTTATAAGGGCACTGGCACAGGTTGCCCAGAGAGGTTGTTGAGGCGCCATCCCTGGAGGTGTTCAAGGCCAGGCTGGACGTGGCCTTGGGCAACCTGGGCTGGTGGGAGGTGTCCCTGCCCAGGGCAGGGGGGTTGGAACTCGATGATCTTCAAGGTCCTTTCCAACCTAAACCATTCTATGATTCTATGATTTCGCAATACAAAAATATAGAAAAGAAAAAAGAGCTATCACTTTATTTTAAAAATCCACATTCTAAATTCTCCTTTTTTTTTGGAGCACTGGGAACTTTTAGACCTTTGCTTCTTGAATTAATAGAAAAGCTGATAGAATTAGTAGATTCTTATTCTTTACATCAATCAGCACTACTGTGGCATGAGACTGCCATTAATCTTAGACATATTTAATGAGTCAAAAAGTGTGGTGAGATTCAGAAATCTTGGGTTGCTTTTCAGATTTTAAAATTTATTGATTCTTGTTATTCTTTGGTCATTTTAATATTTTCAGGTAAGAGCTTTAAAATTAAATGAAAAGTAGGAAAGCAGACACTGCCCCAGAGTTGGGTCCCTTTGGCACTTACATACGCACCACTACTTCATGAAAGATTTTATTGAAATAATGTATAAACTGTCACTCTTCCTCTAGGTTCTTTCTTCTTTTCTTAGTGGTTTTTCTGTTGGGTCACTATCAGGTTTCATTGCTGTTGAGCATTCTAAAGTAATTTTAAAATGGTCCAAACCAAGCTACTCTGAATGAGTTTTAATACTGAAACATTTTTAAAAAAACCCTCTTCCGCAGTCATGGGTGAACAGCCACAATCTTCTCTTTCTCATCTTTGAGCTACCACCTATATCATCTTAATTAGCCTATAAAAACCTTCACACGTCCTACACGCCTGTTAAGCACAAGTCAAGAAGAACTTGACAATTACACAAAGAGTACAGTCAGGCAAGGATGACCAACCAACTCAAGGATGCCCAACCTATGACCCATGGACCAAATCAAAGCCATCAGACAGACTCATACAGCTCACAACCCACTCACTGTCATCCTCTTCTGTCAGCAGCATTGGAGGAAGGCAAACTATGTCATATTAGAAAGAACTCTCCACGATAGTTGGTCTGCCAAGGCATGTAACCCCACAAACTGGCTGGGCTACTTCTGAAGTAGATAAAATATTTCACTATTTTAATTTCTTAATAAAATCCCCCCCAGGTCTGCCTAGGTCGCAGGTCTGTCTGGTTCAGAATGTTATTTTTGATAAATATCCCTCTCGATTTTGATCTCCAGTTTAGGTTGGAATAGGTTGAATAAAACATTTCTAACTTCCAGTAAAAAACAAACAACAGAATTTTTCTGAAATTTGTATGAAAGTTTGTAGACAAGCACTTTCCTTACAATTTTTCCTATGGAAATAGTTGGAACCCAAGTATTTAAAACAATATGAAGCTAGAGATAAGCCCAAACTTCAGTGACTGTCATTGTCTAAGTGAGAAAAACAGAAAAAATAAATATCATTAGCTACTTTTATTGCCTTCCAATGTAATATGTACTATAAAATCAGAAGCTCAACCCTCATTATCTGTTTATATAAAAACTACCATGGGCATGGTTACTGGTCACTTTACTAATTACATTTATGCCATCTTAACAAAATCAAATAACACACATCCTTTTTATTATTAACTTTATTAGTAATTAATCATGCATGATTTCATGTTATTATCAGTTAGGGGTTTTTTTGAGTTTAGTAAGAACGGTACTCATTGCTGGTAACTAGAACAGATAGCAGAAGAGTTAGGCAGAAGTTAAGAAACAGTTCAACTCCGACTTATCTACATGCAGCCCATAAACTATCTCAGCAAGTTGTAGCAACATTAGGTGGTTTTCCACTGGGTAAAAATATTGCTTTGTTTTCTTAGTGAGGGAAAGTTGATGCTTTCTTTTTGTAAATATTGTTATATTCAAGATACAATAAAGAAAGATAGAAGGCTTCTAACAATAAAATATTGAGAAATTAAAGCATTCTTGTGTTATGGAAGAACAAAGATGGCCAGAGCTCTGTAGCTGAGAAACGTTGATGCACCTGGGGCAGCTGAATTTTTTAATTATGGGAAAAGAGACTTCTGAGCTTATCTTATTCTTAATGGATAATGTGATACTCAAATTTATCTTAATGCAAGTTTTCTCAAGTGCTTTCCAACAGACATTGTCATTCCCAGAAATTATAGTCAAGAAGATTTCATTGTTATTGCTGCTTTAACAAATTAGACAATCTAGGAAGTTTTCTAGCAATTGAGTTACTTGCAGATTGACTGCTGATTGCTCCAACTCTCATAGTTTAATGGGTCTGTGACCATAATGACCTTACAGATATAGCGCTTCAGGACCGCCAGCAGTCTCCGTCTCAGCACTGAGAGAGAGGTGACTCAGCAGCCAAGTCAAGAGGCGCAATTCACTGGGTTCCTGACTTATGTTTTGCCTTTCAGAGAGTCACCTATGCTTGAGACGAAGCTGTCACTGTGCTCTTGAGATATTTAAGGGAAAGTCACCTATACTCAATTTATCAGAGTGTTCAACCAAAGGCTTAAAAAAACATGGTGTGAGAGAGACTTAGGAGAGATGGCATGTAAATATATCTGGTACTCATATACTTGCTAAGGTGGCAAAACCATCTTGCACAGGCCACCTTAGGAGATAACTGGGAAGAGTTAGATAGGCTTCAGCAGCAAGAAAACATGGTGAAAAATATCCTTGAAGGCTACAGAGCATGACACTTGATTTAAGGAGGTGGCAGCCATGTAGCAAAATAGGCTGCAGTTTCCTTGGCCCCTCTTCACCTCATCCACAAGAAATCTCCTAGTCCCCTCCAGAAAGTTCTGATGATAATGCAAATAAAAGTAAAATACACATTCCTTGAGTCTTTCACCTACACTTTGCAGAAGTGGTGAAGAAATAAAGGAATTAGTTTTTACTTATATTTAGCAACTTTTAACAGCTGTACAATGAATCATCAGCTGCATTTCAGGACAGTCTATCTGGAGTGCAAATACCAGGGTGCAACTTCCGACACTTCAACTTTTAGTCAGTGCAGGAGGTGTTTTTATTTTTTTATTATTATTATTTTAGGCTACATTGAGATTACAGAAATGCTGTGTGGTATGACTACTTCTGAGCTTTGCCCCAACGCCCCACTTCTCATGTTGAAGTCTTTTCAAGTGTCCTTTCCTATTCACAGGAACTCTACATCCAGTATTAATGAGATGACAAATTCACTGAAATGTTTCTAGAGGAAAAGAATATTTCACTGGGAAGGTATGACCGTACCTTTGTGTGAGGCAGCTTTCTGCATAGTGTGAAAGAATGAGAATTCTCATTACAATCACTATTTGCACAACATCAGTCCAGTTAGCTCAGTAGTTAGAAATAATGGTCATTGCTTCCATACAGAGCTGACATCTACACCCAGTGTAATTTCAGTCTAACATACAAATTGCAACATAGATCCTCGTCTTTCAGAAGCACTTGTTTGTTGCAATGCTGATTCAGCTCCTCTAATTCTATAGATTAAGTACATGCAGTCAGAGCTTATTTGGGATAACTTCCATTAAAAGAGTTACAAGGGGTAGAAAGCAAAAACTATAAGATGTCTACAAGGAATAACTGAGTTCTTTGCGCAGAACCCTTAGGATGCAAATTAACACTCAGCTGCAGTTTCTGTAAACCAGTGCCCAACTGTCAATGTGTTATAAACATGTCAACATGTTATAATACTTCCTCAAATCTGTACTTGCTGTGATAAGTCTTCGGTAAATTCAGAGTAGAATTTGTGGATCTCATTTGTTTTCAGCTAATTGCACTAATTAACTGATGATAATATGGTATCATACAGTAGCAAGGATGTTACATAAATAGTGGTTCAAGGACATTTATGATTCTTTCCAAGGACTTAGCAAGACAAACTAGACTAAACACCACAGCTAGAATAGGACTGATTTTTTGAGAAACTTCCTTTTTTGGAAAAAGCCTATAAACTAATTTATACTCACTCTTTGTAAACTCTTTGAGATAAGGAAATCTTGTATGCCAAACAAGTATTTTTTTGGTCTGTAAACAACGAAGAACCTATACAGCCCTATATGATAATTAAAGAAAAGCAACTATGCAAGATTCAGGTATAATCACCGACATCAACATTATCTGTTATCATCAAATAAATAACTGAAAGCTTCCCACAGCTTTAGGATTTCCTATATCTATTTAACTAATGGAGAATTACAATATACAAAGGTGGCTTTATTTTTAATAATGTAATTAAGCATCTCTCAAGTTAAGCAGTACCTAGAGGTATTCATGTTCATTTCTGCAGATTTTATACCAATCTTTTGACCATTTCCCTCGTCCCGTAACTATAGGACTCACCTGGCTACTGTGTCCCAGTTTTGTGTGCCCTACAACAAGAAAGATACTGGAACAAGTCCAGTGGAAGGCCAAAAACATGATTAGAGGCTTGGAACACATGATACAGAGAGGTTGAGAGAGGGGTTTGTACAGCCTGGAGAAAAGAAGGGTAAGGAAGAAAACTTAACCTAAATTACCTGATGGGAAGTGATAGAGAAGAAAGAGTAAGACTCTTCTCAGAAATGCAGAGCAAAAAATACAGAATTCAACAGACAAAAAGTACAATAAGGGTGGTCAAACACTGGAACAGTTCACCCAGGGAGGCTGTGAGCTCTCCATCCTTGGAGATATTCAATACTTGACTAGACAAGGCTCTGGACAACCTGATCTAACTTTGAAAATGGATACGACTTCAAACTCCAGAGTTGTTTTGACTTTGACTGAGGCATTGGACCAGATGACCTCCAGAGATTCCTTTCCACCTAAATTACCATATGATGCTATGATTTGCAGAAAAGAAGAAATTTGATTTCTCCTTTTAACCTGAAACATTAGGCTTTGTAATTATTTTTTTTTTTTTTAACAGGGAAATGTTATAAATCACCTCATCATCTTAGGAAAAAATCTTCATCAATGGAATTTAAAATCTGAAATTATCTCAAACTTTCATTCTTTGAGCCTATGTCCTTTAAAGATACATTCTCCAATAGTATCACTGATAGTGATATCTTCACAGCATAGCAAAATATTCATTTATAATAAAAGAAAATTACAGAGGGAAAAAAATTAAAATCTCATTCCTTCAGGCATTTTTCTGCATCAATGGAAATAGTGGCATTGAAATTTTCCAACAGTCCTGCCAAAATGAGGAAACAATGAAAGATTATTTGCATAAATCATATCCTGCTAGGTATAACATAAAATGCAAACCCAAGAAACAGGCTTCTGCAGAAAGAATTGCTTTTATTCATAAAGTTTTGCAGACTGTTCTAACAGTCAGTGAATTCCATTTCTGAACACAAGAGAAAATAAATGAGCACGCAAGTTTTGCACCACTGCTTTTGAAGCAAGCCAAAATCTCCTCAGAGAAACAGTGGCAAGTCAAATATTTGTGAAGGAGATGCAGCACTTCCCTTAACTCCCAGATGGTTGGAATCCAGATTTCCATACATGAATTGGAGTAGAAAGAGGGTTACCATGACCAACAGAAGCTTATTTCTTCTCTTGACCAGTGCACATTATATGTCCCTTTCTACGTTCAAGGCTGTTCAATGCAGTCTGTCAGTGTTTCTCTATAGACAAAGGCTCCTCTGCACCAGTTCTGACAAACAGTGCAGAGCCCAGCCTGGCAGCCAGCACTCACCAACTTATAGAAAAAAACTAAGTTGCAAATAGAAATCATCAACAGGGAAAATAAAAGTACTAACAGAAATGAAGAATAGAGATGCCTTAATATATATCCAAGGAGTTGAAATCTAACGTAAGTCAGCCCTGTGGTCTCTTTTGTCCTGGAGCTAGAGAGCCTAGCTAAGCTACAGAAATCTCATTAGTGACCAATGGTACAAATAATCAATGTTTCCTTCACTACAGCCAAATCCTTTCTTTCCAGATTACAAAGGCTGTTCTCCCTGGTGCAGAAAACATAAAATTGCCAACCACTACCAGACCCGCACAGGATACAGCCTTGGTTGTTGGCAGAGATGGTTTAATGAATTTGTAGATTTGTCTCTTCATTATCCCAATCCCCCTGATGGTGGAAGAAAACCAAAAGCCATCTGAACCCCTGGACACTGATCTTGGCATGACATTAATGTTGGACAGTTTTATGGAGCACCTCCAGAAGAGTCATGCATCATGTGATGCAGGAATGACCTCTGCTGAAGCTCAGGCTGTGGGGAAGGAAGAGGGAGATGGTGGTCGTGAAATCCCAGGGCTCCCTTCATCCTTGCCCAGCACTGGGCAAATCCATGCCTGAGGTGATGACATTTAGCTCCATCTGCCATGAAGCTCTTAGCTTGAGTTCCCAGGCACTCAGCCTGCTGCCAGTGCAAAGCCTGGAGCTCTGCCATGTGGGAAGGAGAAGTCCATTACGCTGTGAAAATCGTTTTCATATCTCCAGAAGCCAGCATTTCCCATGCCACAGGGAAGAACATTAGCTGTATCTGCTCCATTCATTATTGCAAAAAACATGTAAAAATGAAAGAAGCTTAATACCCAGAATCCCCTTTTTTTTACAACTACTGCCATTTTAACTACCCAATATAATCCATTGTATCTAGGTTAAGGGTTAAATGCTGCAGTCAAAAAAATTGAAAAAATAGTGCATAAAATAGATATTTTAATTAAAATGTTAACATTAGAAAAAATACCCTCATCAAAAAATAGTGTAAGAAGTCAGAAATGTCAAAAAACAGTGATGAAGAGGAAACAGCATTTATTGATGTTCTGTTTCGTGCTTGTATTGTCTTGTCTTGCTGTCAAGATGAGTAGAATTTCTCCTTTAAAAGGAAACCAAAGATTCTTAAATCATTGCACCTTTCCATTAGCTGGGGCAATGAGAAAAAAATGCAGAAAATAATTTGGGATCTGCACAAAAGATACAAAAGTTGTCATTGCTATGGGATAACAGGGGAACGGTCCATATTCAAAGCAGAATATTAAGGAAGGTGGCAAAAAGAACCTCTTTGACTTTTGTGTTTTAATATATTCATTGTAATGGAACAAAAAGAGGGACTTGTATTTTGAATGTTGGAACTCAAGTGAGCCCAAGTCAAACAGCTGCTTTATTAGCTCAAAACACACAAAAGAGAGACAGAAGGTGTGTAGTTGGTGTCAAATGCTGCTGGCATTCTGTCACATTTATAAGTCTTAATTTACATATAAGCACCTACTTGCACTTTATAGGTGCGAAGGTCAATTATTGCAAGCATAATTAACATCTTACTGCCAAAAGATGTTAAGCTATTTAGGCAAAATGAAGATTTCAATAACAGAGCATGATAACGAGATACTATATTAAAGGATGAGTAATAAAATTTAGGATCTGAAAAACTTGGCTCATTTAGAATATTGTTGGTTCCAAAGGAACATAATTTGACTTAATAAAATCAAAAGTAATAGAAATGACTGTATTCTGTAGCATAACTGGGGAAAAATGTGTGAAACTCATTCAAATTAGCATGAAAGAAGCTTGAAGAAAATGTTCCACAAAGTAGAGAAATTGATGTATGTCTGCCTCTGAACAGCAAGAGGAGGAGTGCGGGGACTTTTAGGGGCAGATTTTCAACACCTGCAAGGAGGTAACCAAGAAGGCAGAGCCAAGCTCTTTACTGAGATGCGTGCTGCGAGAATAGACTAGAGTCATAAAATGAATCGCAGGAGGTTCCATCTGGAAATAAGGGCAAAAAAAAATTACTATGAAGATAATGAACTGGAACAGGGGTCCAGAGAGGCTGTGGAATCTCAGTCCTTGGAGGTTTTCAGGATGTAGCTGGATAACCCTAAGCAGCCTGCTGTGATTTCAGTGTTGACCCTGCTTTGAAGAGAAACAGAAACCTCACAAGGTTCCTTTGAGTTCAGCAGTTCTGTGACTAATGTGGTGATGATGAAAAATAAAAAGCACTCTAAAATTGCAATATTCAAAATAGTGCCTTCGACTGTGTTTCCCACAGCATTATCCTGGAGAAATTGGCTTGGATGCATGTACTCTTCACTGGGTAAAGAACTGGCTGGAGGCCCGGGCCCAAAGAGTGGTAGTAAATGGAGTTAAATCCAGTTAGTGGCTGGTCACAAGTAGTGTTCCCCAGGGCTCAGTATTAGGGGCGGTTCTCTAATATCTTTATCAACAACCTCGACGAGGGCATCAAGTGCACCCTCAGTAAGTTTGCAGATGACACCAATTTGGGTGGGAATGTTGATGTGCCTGAGGGAAGGATGGCCTTAGAGTGGGATCTGGACAGGCTGGATCGATTGGCCGAGGCCAATGGTATGAGGTTCAACAAGGCCAAGTGCCGGGTCCTGCACTTGGGTCACAACAACTCCATGCAGCGCTACAGGCTTGGGGAAGAGTGGCTGGAAATCTGCCCGGCAGAAAAGGACCTGGGGGTGTTGGTGGACAGCCGGCTGAATATGAGCCAGCAGTGTGCCCAGGTGGCCAAGAAGGCCAACAGTGTCCTGGCCTGTATCAGGAATAGTGTGGCCAGCAGGACTGGGGCAGTGACCCTGTACTCGGCACTGGTGAGGCCCCACCTCGAATACTGTGGTCAGTGTTGGACCCTTCAATATAAGAAAGACATTGAGGCGCTGGATTGTGTCCAGAGGAGGGCAATGAAGCTGGTGAGGGGTCTGAAGCACAAGTCTTATGAATAGCAGCTGAGGGAACTGGGGTTGTTTAGCCTGGAGAAAAGGAGGCTGAGGGGAGATCTTATCACTCTCTACAGCTACTTGGAAGGAGGTTGTAACAAGGGGGGAGATAGGTCTCTTCTCCCAAGTAACAGGCGATAGGACAAGAGGAAATGGCCTCAAGTTGCACCAGGGGACGTTTAGATTGGATTTTAGGAAAAATTTCTTCACAGAGAAGGTTGCCAAGCATTGGAACAGGCTGCCCAGGGAAGTGGTGGAATCCCCATCCCTGGGGGGGTTTAAAAGATGGGTAGACATGATACTTAGGGACATGGTTTAGTGGTGGTGTTGGCAGTGTCAGGTTGATGGTTGGACTAGATGATCTTAAAGGTCCCTTCCAACCCATTCTGTGATTCTGTTGAAAGACAGTTGATGCATATTACATGTCTGTCTTAAAAATGGAAGCGCTAGCAGTATTTATAGTCACAACCTATAAAGCACTTCTCAGAAATGGTAAATAAACTCTGTGCCTGAAGGAAGGAATAAAAACCAAAGGCCTGTATCTGTGAGGCTGATCAAGGAGTGGGTGTTTAGCCAAAATAATTCCCATATATTCATAACATGACCGTATCATTTTTATTGACTTTAAAAAAATCCATAATAGCCACTAAAATCTTACAGAGCGAGAGAAAACATGAAGCTAATGAATAGTAAGTGATTAAATATGCGTTTTATTTTTTAAAGAAACAATGTAAAGCTGGATTTAGATCTGGATTGCTTTCCAACTCAAAGCCTATTCACAACTTCAAGATTAGATTATCTATAAAATCTTGTTTCTGCAACTTTGGAAGAACATTTAAACATCTTTCATGTATTAAGTAATGTCTCTCTGGCACACAGCTCATCTATTTCAGGCAAGAGGATGTACCTGTGAGGAACACCAGTTTTGTCATAAGCATGAAATTATCATATGAGGATGTCAGAAGTACAAAGACTGTTGTCATGAAAAATAAAGGGTATTGCTCACAAGCCATGGAAACCAATGAATCACTACAGTTTGGTGTTTTCAGAACACAAAACATAATGGAGTAAGTCAGAAGTCTGGATCAATCAAGTGAAGATTTGGCTATTCTGGACAGCTTCCTTCAGTTATTACCAGTGGCTGCTTTGACTCCAATGTCACCTGGACTATTAGAACAGAAAAAGTGAAGATGCCTCATTATCCCTGGCAGTTCTGAGAAAAAGGACAAAATATATTTTTATATACCAGGCATTCAAAACTTTCATAGAGACCTCTGAGAGTAAGAACACTAGTAGTTACAACAGCAGCTGTACATCTTAACATAGTTCACACACAATGTTTTGAGCACTATAATCCATTCTACTGGAAGACCTGATAGTCAAGACAGATATATATTTTCTTTTCAAATACCACTTTTTTCAAGCAAACAAAAGAAACTTCATATACCTTCTTGTCAAAAAGATGATCTGAACATCTGAACTGGTCCATGATTGTAATAAAGAAGTATGATTGATGATGATTATGTGTCAGCCTTTCAAATGAGGGGGGGGGGGGGAAAGCAGATTGACCTCTATACCTACATTAATATTGTTAAACCTCTATGGATAGTTATAGCCATTAAAAGATCCATATATACACCCTTTCCAGCTAACCTGAAAGTTTCTTACATATTCTTATATTAATCAACCAATAAAATATTTCCATATTGATTTAAAATTCTATGGTATTATGGCTGCAGCTGATATTCAGGTGAATCTATTAGGAATTCATAGTGGAATATAAAAAACTATAGTGCAACTATGTGAAAGACTGTAAGAAGTATATGTTATATGTGGTCTTTCTTTGGAAATTTATAAAGGACACATCAGCAGAAACCAGAGATTTTCAGTTCAACAGAAATTAAAGAAAAATTTTGCTAAGTGCTTGCCCTAGATTTGATGGAAAACAGGTCTTGCTAAACTTGATTTCATCCTCTGTTGAGTGTACAACTTTGGCTGACAAAGATAACTGTCAAGTGTAAAATATTCAGACTTCTGAAAGGCCTTTACATGAGAACCACGTAGAAAATTTGCAGTATTAAATAGCATTAAAGCGTAGATTTAGCACACAAAGAACTGGTTAGACAATAAATATAAAAGGTAGTCAACAGTGGAGTAACATGATTTGAATTAAAATGTCTCTAATGTAGATTTGTAGCTATAGCAGCAAGTCCTGCACTACTGAACCATATCATTAAATGGTTTGAAATACATAAAAGTGCTTCTGATGAAAATTTTGGATGACATAAGGATTGGCGCGGTTGAGAATACTGAAGGCAGAGCTATAGAGGTCCATTTCCCCAGAAGGCACGGGATTCACCTGACCAAATAAAACTGCCTACTTAGTGGACATCTGAGCTGGTCACCTCACTGTAAGAGCCACCTATTTTTTATAGTCAAAGGAAAGTAATAGGCACTTTTAAATGCCTATCATAGTTCAGATTAGTAACACCCTAAAAATGTCTATTTCTCTCTACGGATGCTAAAGAAAAAATAGGCTGACTCATGATGTTGTAAGTATTTGAAATTAGTTGAAATTACTCCTATTCAGTATCTTTTGCAGTACAACTATGTTATATATTTAGGAATAAAGAAAATAAAGTCTACAGAAAGAGAGGGTGAATATTGCAAAACAAGGACTCTAGAAAGAATTGAGGGATTGTGGTGGACATGCAAAGAAACTCCTACCAGGTTTATGAAACATGAAACTATGAAAAGTAAGACATGAGCCGGCAATGTGTGTGTGCATCCCAGAAGGCCAAACGTATCCTGGGCTGCATTAAAAGCAGCGTGGCCAGCAGGTTGAGGGAGGTGATTCTGCCCCTCTGCTCTGCTCTGGTGAGACCCCACCTGGAGTACTGCATCCAGCTCTGTGGTCCCCAGTACAGGAAAGATATGGACCTGTTGGAGCAGGTCCAGAGGAGGCCACAAAAAAAATGATCCGAGGGCTGGAGCACCTCTGCTGTGAGGACAGGCTGAGACAGGTGGGGTTGTTTGACCTGGAGAAGAGAAGGTTCTGGGGGAGACCCTATTGTGGCATTTCAGTATTTAAAGGGGGCTCATAAGAAAGACGGAGAGGGACTTTTTACCAGGGCCTGTAATGACAGGACAAAGGGCAATAGTTTTAACTGAAGAAGGTTAGGTTTATATTGGATGTCAAGAAGAAATTCTTTACTCTGAGGGTGGTAAGACACTGGCACAGGTTTCCCGGAGAAGTTGTGGCTGCCCCATACTTGGAAGTGTTCAAGGCCAGGTTGGATGGGGCTACGAGCAACCTGATCTAGTGAAAGATGTCCCTTCCTGTGGGAGGGAGGTTGGACTAAATGATCTTTAAAGGTCCCTTGCAACGTAAACCAGTCTATGATTCTATGATTATAAGTTTATTTTGGAAAATTTGAATTTAATCCAGTTAGTAGCAAAGGGCAGTGCAAAAGCAATTTAACTTAAGTATAGTGCACTATAATGCCGATGAAGGGATACTGCATAAAATTAAAGTTTCTACATTTTAACAAGGACATTGTAAAACAAGACCTAAAGAATGAGAAGAAAGAAATGATTCCAAGGATGGAGAAAGTTTTTCTTTCAGTAAAAGGCTAAAAAGCTCAAGCTGTTTAACTTTCCATCTGATGACTGAGAAGTTATTTGAATGCAGTGTTTAATATAGCAGAAAAAGCCATAACAAGAACCACTGACTGTAAACTGTTGCCAGACAGCTTTACACTGGAAATGGGGCACACACTAATAGTGGGGAAAGCAGCCATCAGAACAAACTGCCCAGGGAAGTGATGGCTTCTCTGTTACCTGATACCTTTCAAGACTGAAGGCCTTGCAGGGAAATATACGCCTTTCAAATACAAATGTTCTTTAGTCCAGTGCAAGTTTCTGGCTTAAGGAAACATGACTAAATTTAACAGCTCTTCAGGCAGCCTGCTCTTATAGCTCCTCTTGGCCTTAAGCTCCCCAAGTCTTGCTTCCTCTGGCTTGATGAGTGGACAATAAAGATCAGATTAGTACATGTGTACTGCCCGTGTTTCACTTATGCCACAAGATCTACTGACACCAAATCCCTGAATTTACACGTGAACACATTTCTTTCCAAAATTGTTTAACAAGGCTCTCTGATGAACGGGGGCTTTAGCAGCATGTGCCAAAGCATGAAGAGAACAAAAGCACAGCTAAAACCTGCAACGGAAGAATATAGATGGGTAGACGAGAAGTGTTATGTGATCATCTACACAAACACAAAAGAGCACCTGGAAGAGTGACAAGTGGGGAAACCCCTGAGTTTGCATCTGAGAGGATCTGCTGGATTGTCAGACCGTGAAGATTTGCAAGAACTGCCATGGAGATGGTTGTGATCACAATTCAGTATGCAGAAGTTTCCCCCCACTCTCTGACATCAGTACTACACAGGTACTTGATGTGATGTTAAGGATAGCATCATAATTCTGGACACTAGCATTGCTGAAAAAAAAATGAATAGCGCTTTCTGAAAGGTTTGGAGTTTTAATCCCTGTGTCCTGGGTAAGACTGATTTAAAATTTAAATTTCATCAGTTGATTTTCCTGGCAGTTTCACTTATTTTTACTTCTTGTTATGAGTTACATGCACTTGAAATAGCTGATTGATCCTTTCTCAGATAGCTGTCAGATTCATTTCAGTGCCTGGAAAAGTTTTCTATATATACTTATGTCTCTCTAAGTTCTTATACTGATGACATCACCCGTTAGTATGCATTAACTCACAGAGACAGGCATTCAGATTATATTGCTGTGTGCTCAGAGATAGCCAGGCAAAAAAAAAAAAAAAAAAAAAGTGATTTAAATTCCACGTGGATATTGAAATTGTTCATTTTAACGGAAATGACAACAAAAGTTAATGCATAAGATTAATCATGTGCTTGTGTGTCTTTCTATGTTAATTCTTTTCTATTGTGCATTCGTTACAGTGGTTGGCTAATGGGAATCTTGAAACTTTCATACAAAGAGTTTCTTTATTTTGTGGATACTGAAAAGGAAAGTCTGCAAAGACAGGAGACTGAGAATAAACACTGAGTTCATGGCTCTCCAGTCTGTGCTTCCAAAGATAAGCCATTTCAGTGAAAAAATCAATACCCTTTCCCCTGGCTGATGCCACTACCCACTCTGTTAGCGAAGACACATATTCCTCTGCACTGACTGCCTGAGACACTCACTAAGAGGAGAGGAACCAGTTTCTTCTTCTGTAGCTTATCAGGTCCTATTAAGAAGAGGTTTTTCTTTCCACTGATTCTCAAAAAATCACTTCTTCACACGGCCTGTAGATGATTTTGTGCTTCTTAGGCTGGTGTAAAAAATCTGTTGGTTCATAGCATCAAACCTCAGAATTCCTATGTGTGAAGTATATATAGGCTATGCACACAGTCTGTACTGTTGCAGGATCTGAAAATGATACCAATAACAGGCAATATTCTTTGCAAGTAACATTTGCTTCTAAAACACTCAGGCCATTAAATCTGAAATCAGCAAACAGAGATAAAAAGCACGTTTAAGAATAAAGGACAAATTTAGTTTATGAACTAAGAAATGGTTCCAATGGAGAGAAAAGTATGGCAATAAGTCTAAGAACAAAGGACATTATAATATCTTTTCTAAGGAAAAAAAAAAAAAAAGCACTTTGAGGAATACAGATCAGGAAAAACACGAGATATAAAGGAGGTGGTTACAGAAAATGCACTACACCATCTGGATAATGTTTGACATCAGCAAAAGCAAACAAGAATCTGAAGGAATACATGTTCCCAATTATAATTGCACATAATATATCATAGCTAGTATAATGAAGACTTCTGTACTTAAGGTTGGTTCCCAATTTCCATGTTATTCCCCACTTTTTCAATTACTTGTAACATTTTATTTCCTTTCGGCAGCATCACATCCTTTCTCTCTGACTAGTACATTAAGAAAGTTCCTCTCACTAATATCTCAGAAAAGTGTTTCACATGGAAGAAAGATCATTTCAGAAATATCACTGGAATAAAGAGGTCATACCAAATGAGAAGAAATTTTGTCCAATCCCACTGCTGTGGAATTGTCCTCCGACCAGGACTTCCATAAATATTGTCAGGGCATCAGGCTCAATATTGTGATTTCTTTTTGGCCCATGGAATAATTATATATAAATTACACTAAAATATCAGAGAGTTTGGTTTTATTAATTACCACAACTGTTTCTCAGTATGATGTGCCTGAGACACCCTTGCTAACAGGGCAGTCCCAGTCTTTCTGGCAGCAGCACTGAAAGGAGGATCCAGTATTGCATCCTGAGGTGTCCGATGGCCTAGACAGGCTGAAGGCTGGATGGAGGTTGCTGTTAGAAAATTCCACGTTTATGAAAATGATCTGAAAAGTGTAAACACTTTATTCCCATATCTTGGAATAGGGAACCATATGGAGTTTTGGATATGTCATATAAATTGGTCTAGCCACTAGACTGAGAAGCTGTATCATTAATTTAATCTCGAGTCCTCACTAAGATGAATATTAAATCATTTCTCTTCATCAGTTCACCCAATATGTACAACAGCAGTAAATTAGATATATTTTAATTGACTTATGCTTTGGGGAACTGCTAGCGTGTGGTTTTTATGAACTTCCTCACTATGAGCAGACAGCATTCACAAAGTAAAGTGACGCATTCTGAGCTCCTTCACAAGATTAAAAAGAAATAGTAAGTCTGGGTGAGATTTTGTAGTTGATCAAAATCTCACTCAAAGGACAGAATGACACAAACAGCAAGCAGAAATGTCCAATTAGCTGCTCATAAAACACTGCTGAACTGCTTTGATATCTTGTCAACGTAGAGGCTAAGATGAATATTGCTCTTTGAGCATTTTAATGGATATTAACACGTGTACTCTGTGACAAATTTGGACACCATCATTCCCCTGCACCCTCCCATCCCTGTATTTTATGGTATATGCAGAGGTGTCAAAGAATATACAAATACGAGAATATGCTTCTAAAAGACAACTTAATCTGCTGGGCATCTGTACAGATATAACCAACGTAAAAATTAAGTGTTATTTAGCTAACAACAGACTTGTATCAGCATTTAGGCAGAATGCTACCAATTGCCTGAGTAAGCAGAAAAGGGATTAGTAAGATTTTGTCACAAGTTTTAGTTGTAAGTCTGTCATAATCAATGTCCATTGTTTTTTAATTATGGCGTTTGAAACCAAGCAAATGCAGCAATACCCAAATGCAATTAAATGAGAAACAGTTTTCTTTCATGACAAATGATGAGATGGGCAATGACATACTTAATTTGGGAAGATACTTTTATCAAAATCTAAAGTGTAATTTATGAGGAAGATGAAAAACTCAAATGTTGTCCACCAGTAGAACAGATTAAATAGTGTGCATCTGACTGAAAATGTAACATGTTTAATAAGGCATTGATTAGAATTTCCAACAGAAGCTCCATTTACTCAAAATATTTTAGTGCATGGGATATATGTATTTGATATGCATGCATTTCAAATTATTAGACCAATTTTCATTAGCAGTCCCTATATCGGCATGCTTTTGAGTGCCAGAAATGGTTTACTCTGATTCATTTTTTGCGTCAGTATATAATTTGATGTCAGAATTAGCATTGATTTTTTTTAACCTCTTCCCTTTCACAATATACTTGCACTGAGGTTTGCTTGATCACCTCACCAGAGTGAAGTTGGCAATGCTAAAATTACTCAGGAATCCTGTTGCACTCCAGCTGACGGAATAAGACACATGAACGGGCAATAAAAAGCTGTGGGAAGTCAATTTGTCCTGGTTAGTGTTGGGAGAGGGGAACTGGCTCCCTGAGCTCAGGGGCAGTGCAAACCTATGACAGGGCTGTGCATTGCCCTCCTCATTGGCTCTGGTACAGTCACACGGTTCCCTCCAGGAGAATGCTGGGAACGGCATATTCAACACTCTACTGTTTCCTGAATATTCTTCTTAAAGACAAACAAAATGTTTTTTCTAAAGTCTGATAAGGCAATACGTACAGAAAGAGAGGTACAGCATTCACTAAGTAAATACTAAATCAGTGCAATTCTCTACTGCCTTTTTTTGGAACAACCAATGTCAGTGTATTAATACAAGATGAAAACAAATGACCAGACTAGAATTAGCCATCAATTGGAAGGCCTTAATCTCTCTCTACATAGTACAGTATGAAAATACTAAGCTTTGTGACAGCAATGACTAATTTTAAGTGAACAGTTTACAGCTAAACTAGCAAAGCTGCAGTATTCAGCAACACTCCACTGAACCTAGTTTAGTGCACCTTGTAAAATTTGTGCTTACTCCACAAAGCTATTTATACTTCCTTCACATTAAATACCCAAGGACCCATAAAAATATTGCTTTTAATCTGTGGGACCCTCCTACATCTAAAAGTAAATTTGTCACCTGGTAAATCTAGATTTAAAGCCAAAGGCTAATAATATTAAATGGGATTAAAAGTGAATTCCATTTTAAAAGAATGAGATACCATTTGTCCAAAGCCTTACTCTACTTTTCATCATGATGAATTGTAAGAGAATTGACACACAGCCTCCGCCATGTGTCTCCTACAAACAGATTTTCATATTTAATCAGTCATTGTCACCCTTTATTCCCTGGAGACAGCTGATTTGAAAGTCCTGGTCCTCCAGCATCCACAGAGGCTGTAGGTACTTAAAACCTTAAACTACAGCACAATAGGTAACTCCTTCTTTATTTTTGTCTCTTCACATTTCTCACTATGGTAAGAAAACCATTCACGTTCCCTTCCTCAAAAAAAAAAATAAAATCTAAGAAATACAAAAGCACAAAGATGCACAAATAGAAAATCCCAGACTTTATGAAGCTCACCCATATTTTTTCCCAATTTACTTCTGAATCTCCCTCCTCTGAATGAGGTACTGTGTTATGCCATTAGATCTACAGAGAGCCTAGGCATGTTAGGTATATACAATACCATGCATATTTATGGTACTCTGTCACAATAAACAGATGGTTTGTGTACACACAATGTCATTTTGTGCTCAGCAATTCACAAAAAGCCTGGAAAGAAGATGAGGTTTCACTATGATTAGGGCTGTTGGTCAACAGCTAAGCATTTTTCAAGCATCTTTCTTCATCTAAGCATCTTCCAAGAAACTAAATGATCACTTGCTCTTCCACCTGAAGTGGAATGTAAGCTTTGTTTTGCCTAAGACCAGCAGCTCAAGTAATCTAGACTGTCACATCTTGACCCATCATCTCCATTTCCATTTAACTCTTCATTTGATTTCAAATTCTCAGATCTGTAAATGAAGCGCTTACAGTGGTAGAAAATTTCTGTAATATAAGCTTGTAATAAGGATGTATGACAAGTTCAAGACAAATGTTTCAGGCATCAGATTAGATGATTTACATTAGTTGGGTTCTAATAAGATCAGGTCTTTAATCACTTATTTTGGCAGTTTCAAATGCACAAAACTGGTTATTGCATAAAGTCCAGGACACAGTGTCACAGTTTTCAAAACAGATAACTTTGCATTTTTTTTTTTATTTTTTTTTTAGCAAAGAAAGTTCAACAGTAAAAGGCTCTGGGTTATTCTGCATTATTTCTCCTTTCATCAGATGACTGTCTCAAGTAAAGACAATACAGGACTGAACCCCAAATTCTCCCTCTCCCAGCAGCGTAAATATGCTGGACTAAGCAACTTCTTTTCCAGTATAGGGTTATATATTGATTTGTCTCATAGAAACGGCCAGTCTCTACGTACTCAACAGAAAGAAGCAGCTTAACTTGGGAGTGCTTCAGAACTGTGTTTTGTTGCATAAATAATATCTGAAAATTGCACTATCAGTGACATCACTATGATACAAACAGTTTGTAGCATGGTTTTACCAAGAGACGGGATCAGCGGGAGAGAAGGCAAAACCAGAGTGAAATGGCCAAGTATTTCAAAGTTACCAGAAAAATGTAGCTTAGCACTGTAGGAGTGAAAATGAAACAGAGGAAAGGAAAAGCTGAACGAAGATTAAGAGTGACGGAGGTGTGGCTAGGAAACAGGGGTTAGGATTTTTAAATTCGGATGCCAATATCGTTTTGTTCTTAGTCTATGATTTCACTCCTCAAAATCAATGCCTAATTAATTTCAATGAAAGTCACAGCATCATAGAATTATAGAAAAACAATTTGGGCTCGAAGTGACCTGTGTCGTGCAGTCCAACTCCATCTGTAATTCAAAGTTAGGGCAGAGGGCTCAGGGTCTGTATTATTTTAGAAATAATTTCAGCCACTTATTATTTTAGAAACTTTCAAAGAGAGCTTTGAAAATTTAGGATCCAGAAATTCTGTGGAGTTTAAGCTGAAGGACAATTTAAGCTAAGAAATGGGCAATTCTTTTGACAGAATTTCTAAGCAAAATGGAAGAATCTGGTCATTGGAAATTTCATTCAATGAGCTGAATTGCATATTTCTAAAGGGACAAAGGCCATCAGAGGTCACTAAAAGGGGCAGAAACCCTTTGAATATGGGACAGAAATGAAAAATGAGCTGTATTTTGCTTGCATCTGTGAAGTTATAAATAAATAACTGTAAGAAGTTTTATCTGTCAAAACAAAAACTACAATTTTCAAATACCTATGGCCAAAGTGATCTATAACTGTTCTTAATAAGTAGAATACATTACAATTTTTTGTGTGCGTGGAAGATCTAAGTCAACTCATTCAATGATAAAACTTGCAGCAGTACTGAAGGATTATGTAGTAAAGAAGCTATACATATTCTATCTCTCAAAGATATATCCTGCCTTGTAGATAACCAAACTATAGTAGAAGTATAATTTTCTTAATTCTCTGTGTTTTCTCTGCTTGAATTAGACAATTGAATTTATTTTTTTATTTTTATTTTTATTAAATAAAGTTGGAATAAAGAGCACGTTTGGCTCACATTCAGGATGCTGAACATGAAAAGGTATCCTAATTGTCTGTGTTGATGGGATTCAACTGCTTCTTGATGTCTAAAATTTCTACAGGCTTTAGCTACAGATTAAACTAAACTCAGTTATTCCTCATTTGTAACGCGATCAGTAACAATGTTTTTTTGTAAGGAACAACAATATTTTTTTTCCGAACAAAATAAAAGTGTTATTTTTCTGTTATTGAAGGTTGGATGCAAAAGGCATTGAAGAAAAAAGTCTCCCATGGTAGAAGCTGAGGCCAGGCAGGTTAATCAGTTTGCTCTTTATTTGAACCTGTTTTTTTTTTCCGATCTTTAAAATTCCCCAAATTGTCTAATAATTCCCATGTGATTTTTCAAAAGGCATATTTCATTCTACTTGCCCGATAAAAGGTCTGAATAAAAATGTTTGGTTTTTTTTATTATTTAGAGTCCAAAATCAAGAAAAAATTTAAAGCAAATATTTTCTTTTCAGAGACATATTCACTTGATGTTATGGAAAGTTCTACATTTCCCTATTGCACCAAGAAAGAAAAAAGTACAATTTGATATGAGTTTCCATGAAACACAACTCTGTACTGTAAAGACATAATTTTATCATGATCACTTGTACCCTGGGAAATACTTTTTTAAATAACATATGAAAAAATTCCACTTGTAGCTCTAAACCTCCTATAAACAGTTTATATAAACAATCAACAGGCTTTGCGCTATCTACAGAAAGAACATGTATTACCAATAAAATTAAAGACACTGTTCATATAGTTCATATTTCACAATTTCTTCATGTTCTTCTGACTTGGTGAAGATTTACAAGTATGAAGCAAAGAGAAAAATCATTTCAATCCCTTAGCTGGAGACTGAATAAATTAAAAAAATTAAGTAGGACAGGTTACAGCAGGCGTCAATGTAAAGTAAAGGCACACAGGAGTACACTTTAAGATATAACATACTTTTTTTTTTTCAGAAAGATTTTTCCATTGCGATAACTATTTTCCTTAAGCTACAAGTTGAAATATGACTAATATTTGAATTTACACCCAGAGCTAAAAGAATTACATCAATCATTCCCAATAGTCAGGGATTTCCCAACTTTCCTACTTTAACAAATAACAATATTTTAAAGTTTTAAATGGGGATGTTGTCTCCAGAAGTAATCAAAGCACTCATGTTTCTTAAAGAAAATTACCCTTACCAGCAAAATTTTGAAAAGATCTGAAAACGCAGAGAATTCAGTTTATGACTTCTGCCTCCTGAATTTTTCAGATTTTTCTCATCTCCTTACTGCTGTGCAATGATGATTTCATGCAAAAATTTAAAGATTGTCTAATAACTTGCAAGATTACAAAGATTGCTGCTTTTTTGATTCTTTAGCCTTAGAAGCTCCAGGTCAGTCTTTCCGAGTTGGGAAGCTCTTGTACCTCTCATAATAACTATCTGTTTATCCAACTGAAGTTGACTTTATACCTAAGTAATCAAGATATCCGAGATGTTTCAAGTAGACAGGTTATAAGGGACCTGTGTGTGCTTTAGCCCTATCCAGAGCACATTGATATTAAAAAAAAACATAAATGAAAATAAAAAAATATTATGTCTGTCATGAGGGAAAAAAACCTCTCAAGAAAGTTAAGAACAGTCTGATATTATAACTTGACCACATAAACTTCTCTGTGTAAGGATGGGAATGCAGAGAATTAAAGTCTGAAAACTCTTTAAGTTTTAGTGGCTAGGGATGAGAAATAAATTTCCTCTTCCTTAAAACGGGCTGGCTTCTTTATACTGATGTAAGCCATCTTTCATCCAAGTTACCAATACACATCTCACTGTTTCCATGTGGTAGATGATATAGGGACCGTAGGACACAGGAATGGATGTGGTCTCCTCCAGGAGGAAATATGGAGTATATAGAGCAGTGCAGTGAGGTTAAGGTTTACTCCAGAAACTAGGGTTAGCGGATGGTCAGGACCACATATTTGGTCTACAGGAGGCTATGGGAATTTAAGCTGACACAAATAGTCATCACTTTTGGCTTCGTTTCTCAAGAATGCAGAAAGTGCCTTCAGCAACTGCACAGCTATGGAGATACCTCTGGGGCCCCTCAAAACTTACAGGGTTTTGTACAGAAAGGACTGTGAGACTGACTCCACCACTGTCTCAGAAAACAGTTATATCTGAGCTACCAGCCTCAATGGCAAATCTTTACCTAATGTCATATAAAATAACTGAACTAACCCCCCCTAGTTTTTAAAGTTTATATAATGGAAATGACAACTGACCCAGCACCACAGAGTAAAATTAAAATTAACAGGAGACTTTTCTGAAAAATGTCTGTGGTGCCTTGGGGAACAATGTAGGTCACAGCATCAATTAAAAGCAGAACAACCTCTTCATTGCCTCCGTAACATTTAACCCCAAATCATTTTGTTGCTGTAAATTAAACAACCCACGCTGCATTACATCACAGGAGTTTAAAAAAAAAATAATCAAGAATAACTAGTTTAAAAACTCATTTCAAGCTCCAGCACTCACTTTACCCCATATAACATGGACAAGCAATACAGAATACTGATGTTACCACAATTTTCCCCAGTTTTGTTGAGCAAAACCGCTGTCTGTATATTCACAGTGTTCTTTTACATTATCTGGATATTAGTATTAGACCTCTGATGGAAAGTAAGTGAGAATTACTTAAGTGAGGATTAAAAACAGCAGTTACCTTTGCTGTTGATTGCAAAGGAGATGTAAGATTGTTCAAGACTCTAGGGTTCAGTCTTAGTAACTGGAAACTCTAGTGAACACTCTTCTATGCAGGAAAGTGGAATATAGAAATAAATCATTTCAGATAAAATGTGCCTGCAGGGGTCATTATAGACAGCGTATTTGATTGCTTTTCTAATATTATAAGAAATATAAAAGATGACTGTTAACAGAAGCCACCCAACAATTTAAAGACTTTCACTTTGAAAGAATTGCCCACAAATAGTGGCCCATTTTAATATCAATAAATTCCTGCTTCTAAAAAACAAAGACAATTCTCAGTAGCATTCAAGGCAGAAGAAGGATATTTGTTAATAAAGCCTCTCAAACGTTGTTTACCTTTGTAACTGTTTCTTCATCTAGAAATGGTGGGCAATATCTTGGATTCATTTAAGTCTTTTAAAATTTTATCATTTGCTTCAGTGGGAGAGGAATCAAATGATTCTGCACAGGTTGTGAGTTTGGAAGGTCAGCTACATCGTGGTGGTAAACTGGACTGCCTGAACAGTATCTGACAAAGTCCACGAGAAAGACCACAAAAGAACATTAACTGACACCATAAGGAAAGGGAAAATAAATTTATAAAGTGCACCTCCTACTCTTCTACTACTCATGAGTAATCATAAATAATGAAAAGATACTGCAGGCAAAATTAAACCTCCTGATGACACCCATGCAATATTTTCAGCACAAAAATTCTTTGCAGAGAAATGAGTAAGCTGATAATTCTATAGGGTTACATAGGTAAGAGTAAAGACTCTTTTCTGAAAACTTAGCAGGGGAAAAAGCCAAACAGCTATGTTAGTTAATAAGTATGTCAGTGAGTACACAGAGGTAGTGGATGTGTACATCAGAGAAATTCTACTTTAATACAATCCGGTTTTGAGACTCAATCTCTGCCTATGTTTTCTACTGCATTGTTCACATTGCCATAAGGAGTACAGGAGCTCAGATCCCTTTTCCCAGCTGAAAAGTTAAGATTATGCAGAGAATGTGAACTTCTGATTAGCCGTATATTCATTGCTGTAACATCTCAGTGTTAGTGTCAAGGACTGGAATTCCACTGGTGAAGGCTTTCAGCAAATCAGAAGTTAAAAATGGAACAGCCAAGCTTCAGAGAGTCTACAGAGTGTAAATCAAGAGACAACAGACATCTCTGCAGGATCTGACCAAAGTCTTAGACCCCCCATTACCTAGCCTTTGAATTTTGTTTAGACATGAAGACAGATTTTGCCGGTGAATGGAAAAAAAAAAAAAAAAAGCATGAAGATAGGGTTTTTTTTAAAAACTTCACAAGTGAGTAATGGACCCATCCATCCTTGTCTAACTGGAGAGGAGAACCACTTTCTCCCAGTGAATGATATAAAGTAGGGTGGGAATATGCAGAAGTATTTCATTTTGGGTGAAAGTCAAAGCAGGGAGCTAGAAAAGAAATGCTACCATGTGGTGTAATGGGGGATAACAACAAAAAAAAAAGCTAATTTTAATTATACTCTCTCTAGGGGTTGATCAGTGCACCTATAGACTTGTAGACTAGGGGGCCTCAGGTTCTTCTTATCTCTAAATGTTCTAGAACATTATTGTATGAGAACATATCATTCCCTGCTCTGAGAATATACGTAATGGTTGTACAATAATGAATTAGTTAAATGTAAAACAGATAGAAAAACTCTAAAGAGTCTTCGGTCTGGGGGCTTCTTCTCAAAGCACTTTTCAAAGGAAAGGAAAATTTTCTCTCTTTTACAAATAGGAAATCAAAAGCAAAGAGAATGAAGCAAGCCACACAAAATGACTTGAGACTAGTAGCAAAGCTGGGAATTGAAACAACATATCTTAAGTCTAGAATCTCACTTTAAAGATCTTCAACCAGTTATACAAAACATCGCTGAGATGTAGATGGCAGACAATCACACAGCACTGAAAAAACATCAAAACCTCTCAACCAAACCTGGCTGTTTTAATAAAAATCTAGCTACTCCACGTCACAAATCAATGAAGGAAAATTAATTCAGAAATCAGTGATTTTGGGAGGACTCAAACTTCTTCCTCCACACCTGTAGGCCGGGAGATGGATGTAGTGACCACTTTATGTGACGTGGTGTAGTACGGAGTTAAAAAAAAAACAAGAAAAACAAGGAAAAAAAAGACATATCTCCAACAAAAGCACAATAAAGTGAACCTAAGGATCTCATAACATATTTTGACTTTTTTTCACTGGGACATTATTAACAGAAGTGTGGATGACAAGGAATACAGGTGTCACTTATTTTTTGTGAGAAGCTGTTCAGATAAGCGGCCAACAGCAATTATTTCTACTGAAATGTCAAAAGGTAGCTTTATGTAGCAAGCCTTCCAGCTTCTAAATACAGCCTGATTGATTCGCGCTTGCATTAAAATGCGAACTGCAAATCTCAGGCCAAACAAAATGTAAAATGCGAAAAGCAGTGCTGGCCCCCATTCATGCACAGGAAGGAAGTAAAAAGGAAGTAAATGCTCTCGTTAGACCAAGGAATACAGCTCCACATTTCTTCATTTGAAGTAGCGGCTGGGAAGAAGGTGATAAACTGCATTAGCTATGTGGGTTGAATCTCCCTCAAGTATGTCATCTAATCCTACATTCTTGTGGTGAAGAAGTCCTTGCTGACTCTGCTGGAGCAGGGAACAGTCATCCACAAGATTCAGGGTTTCGGGAAGAAAGTATCATTCGATCATTGAGGTTAGCCTCATGTACTGCAGCTCATTACGCTGACAATAACTTGTCTTAAACTAAAGTGCGCATATCTATTTCAGAAAAGCATCTAATCTGGAAAACATAAATAGATTGAGATCTACCACTTTGCCCAATAGTTTGTCCTACATATTCTCACTGCTGAAAACGCCGGCCCAGTGTTTGTTTGCTTTCACCCTGGTACGTATGCTGCCTTTCTCTGCTACTCTGAAGAGTCTTCTTATTCTCAGTCTCCCTGCAGCAATGCACTGTTGTTAAGTCATGTCTCTCTCTGTAAGAATTTTTACTCACTCTGGTGTCTTTTTTCTCTCATTTTATATATATATCTCTCTATCTTTTAAAAGTATAGACTCCAAAACTTGGCACGGTATTTCCATAACCTCACTGTTGTTGCGCATACAAATAAAACTACCTCCTTGTTCTTAACTTTTAGTCTTTTTTTTTTTTTTTTTTTTTTAACATTCCAAGTTGATGATACAAGCCCTGCTGAGTTGTCTAGTCTTTCCTCTGGAACTTACTTAGTGTCTCTTATTTCCACTGTAGGGGTCCCCTCTGTGTATGCATGGCCGGCATTGCTTCCTTCCAGCTCTGTAATACTTCTCTTCTAGGGAATAATAATTTTGTTTGAGTGGCCTCTGTTTTACCAGGCTAGACTGTAAATGGATTGTTCTGTCTGATTGCTGTGTCCTCTTTTTTTTTCCTACTTTTTCAATCATTGCATCATCTGAAAATCGTACTGTCCAAGAATTCATGCCACCTTCCACACAATTTATGAAAATATTGCAATAAGTTGCTCACATCCAGTTCTAAATTGTGGAAGATTATCCCTCAAAATTTCCATGTAACGGATATTTCTTGTTGATTATTACTTTGAGATCTCAGCTAATCGGTCCTTAAGGAATATTATTTTGATAAATTATACTGTTATTTATTTATACCAGATACAATGTAAAATTAAATCAAATGCCTTACAAAAGCCTAAACAACACCTTGAACCATTCATCAAGCAAACTCACATTCCAAAATGAATTTTATCTAACATAATTGCTTTGCTCTAAAACTACATTGACTGTCATTATTTGTATGCTTGCTTTCTCAGCTAAAACCTCATTAATCTTTCCAATATTTTTTTCCAGGGCTGACATATAGCAAACCTGCTCTGTAGAATTATCTTGAAAAAAATAAAAAAACCCAAATCATGATACTCATAATCTATCTCTAGAATTTAAAAAATATTCCAACAGATCTCTTTATCCTTCTTTTTTAAGACTCTTAGGTGAAAATTATCAAGTAATGAGCCTTCTGATATACTTATTTTGTCACTGGCAGATGTTGTTTAACATGTTTTTAAAGATTCAGTGCTGTTTGCATAGTAGGGACACTGGATCTCCTACCACCATATGGGCTTGTTGAGGAGCAAACAGCACTTCCCTCCTACTGTGTGCCACTCAGTATTGAAGAGGTACCAGAGTTTTTGTTCATCTTTGCATGAATAAATGACACAATTAATTAAACAGTGATTGACTAGCTTCACTTTTCTTCTTTTTGTTGCTGCTAAAAAGCAGAAAAATATGGTTACTTGCATCCAAAATACACCAAGAAATCAGCTTCATTAAACCTTTCTCGAAATCTTAAGAGACAGAAATTGAGTGTCCAGATATATAGTGTAAGAGTTATTATCCATTACACTTGCCACTGAATTCACCCTGGGTTGCCACCTTAAGAACCACATATTTTTGGTGCTTATATTTAGGAAAATTACCTACACATTCTAAGCCATTATAAAATGGTGCCCAGCTGGCAGGGAGCTGTGCTAGGGTCACTCAGAATTGTCATCTGCCCTAATTATCACAGTGTCTTGTTAACTCTGAAATCAAAGGATAGCAATTTGGACATCAACAATGTATCGCTTTAGACTACTTTTACCAGAAATATCCCATTAGTGTGCATTATCCTGATATCTTAAACTGCTTTCTTTTCCTCCTGAGATTGCAAAGGACCCAGCTGGCAAACAACCAAAATATCAAGTTTCTCACACATCTATTATCATAGTGGCAGGAGGTTGTACACTGAAAACTGAGAACACAAATGCAACATAAACTAAACTGAATATTTTGATAACAGAAATTTATGGAGGTTAGTATCCTGGTACGATAAAGTCACTGACCTTTTTGTTCTATTTGGAGTTTTTTTGTACTACTGTTTTCAATGACAACTCCTCTATCAAAAAATCTCTTTGACACAAAAAGAAAAAAAAAAAACAAACAACAAACATCTTCAGCAATGCTGTTGTGTGTCAGGCTCTTCAGGTCCATGATAGCAGCACTATTCAACATAAATATACTTAGTCTTCCTGTCCTATATCCCAGGTTGGTCCTGCCTGTTACACCTCGGAGACTGATTGTATCTCTGCAAGGCCAACGGGCAATAAAAAGAAATTTCAAAAAGATAAAGGTGAAATTTTCCTGACCACCTGAGATATTTAAAGTCTAGACATTTATATCTAAGTTATTTGACCATAAAAAATGTCTAGACAATGGACAAGGACAATCAATTTCGGGGCATGATCCACCTTTGTCTAAAGGAGACATCCAAAATAGGTTAGAACTGCATTCAGGAAGAGTCTCTCCATTGACGCCCACGGCAATATCATTGACTTCTTCAGATGTCAAAAGTCAGGTGAGGCCAAATTGTTTTCCTAATAGCCCGATCTGTTTTCAGTTTGACCAATACGCAGCTGAGGCTTCTTACATGCCACAGCATCTTAGCAATCATTGAGGCATTCACACAAATATTTTTTTTCACTTGAAACAGGTGGTTTTGAGTCGAGGGGAGCATAGGTGAGAAAAAGTGGCAAAACTATGAAGCAGCAATCCAGAAACTATTTCCTTTCCTCACTTACTTCTCATAGCTAAATTCACTACTCTCACCTGTGCATTAGTCCATTCCATTTCAGGAAAAGGTCCCAGCTGAAGGCCTCTACCTGTGGGATTTTCTTCCTCTTGGCCTTTCTGGAAGTACATAGAGACATCTACTCAGGACACGTTCCAAACTTTGATTTTTCATTCTGTTTGCATATGGTGCTTAGTTGTACGTTTTTGCTTCCCAGGTTGGTTTTTTGGGGGGGGCTGAGGGCTCATTTTTGCTGTTACTGCTTTGGGAAATAATCTGGCATGCCATCTACTCCCTTCAAGCTGTAAACTGGTGTTAATACATGCTGAATTGCCCAGAGGCTTTTTAACAAAAATGAAATGGCATTATATTATATAATATTCAAAATGTGGGTGCATATTATTGATTATAAATATCTATGGAATAGCTATTTATATTTCAAGGGACAACAAGCAAGGGTTATATATTTTACAGGAATTATCACTGTACTACTATATTTCAGTTTATTTTTAGTTTGTAACATCTACCAATTTGAGGTAATTATTAGCAAATCAAGAAAAAAGTCTATAAGGAATAAATAAACATTCTCTTGACAGTCCACCTCTTTCTAGCTAAAATTAGAAATAATTCTGTTGCTTCTAAATATTAAAACCCACTCTAATTATCACTATGAATTTATGAAATTTTAAGAGTAGGAAACTATACATTTGCTTTTAATGTACGTCAGGCTTCATTTTTTGTGAAACAGAAATGAATTCAGGCTCCTGCCTAGGCATGTGTCAATGCTGTTGTAGAGAATACATGAGTTCTTAACAAAAAGTACGGAATAGTCCTGTCAGTAAAAGGGAAATTTATGTTGTGGGGATCACAGTTTTTGTTAACAGCAAAACCACCATGTCTGTAGCTATGCATCCAGTAGCTTTTTTTTTTACAGAACATTTAATACCTAAGGTACTGAAAAGCATTTTTATGAAGTCCATATTTGTTACAATGCTTATGTAATGCTGACCCTCACCTTGTAGTATATTACTTTAGAGTCTGTTTGTATCTATATTACTAAAGAATAGAACTTTTTAGAAACAAAAAGGAAAAAAAACACACACTTTCACTCTCACCTTCAAGATTAAGTCTATTTTACCAGCTAGCATGAAACCACTAGGCTAACAAGTCATTCAGGGAAGTCTTAAGACGCTGTCAGTGTAAAGAATGGCTACTAATTGCAACCACTTCCGAGAATAATATTTTTTAATGTTAAATATAGTCTAAGGAAAAGGAAATTTTAGCTCTGCTTAAAAGGATTACTGCTGTCATACAACAGTATTCTTAAGAACTAAGGCTTATATTGATGCTGTTAAACTTCAGGCATTTCGATGTGTCATCAAGGAGCAGAGTACTTTGAGCCATGGGAAACTCCTGCGTGTGGTTCAGAGCTTAAATGCACTGAGTCACTCTTCGGAGGGTGCATTGCCACCTCAGTGAAGTGGGATGAATTGAGGTCTGAACGAGTCGACCTCATACAACCAGGATTTTTTTAACATGACAAAATCTGGAGTAACTTCTTTTACAGTGTAATGAGTGGCCATGGATTCCCACACATCAGGAACAAGTCTACCAGGAGCGACTGGGAGACATTAAATGGACAAGTCCACCAGGGCTGATGCATTTTGACCACAAGAAGGCTCTGTGTATGTGTTCTTTAGTATGTGGATTTAGTTCTGGAGACTTTTGGAAAGAAATGTGTAGTTTCATAAACACAGATAGAAGAAATGCCCACAGAGCAGTAAGCACTGCTCTGAGGGAGGAAACATCAAATGCAAAAATACAGACTAAGGAACATCTCTGCGGAGACCATTAACCAAAGAGGAACCAAGAGTGAGGATCCATTGCAAAATGAACTTCCTTCAAAATATGGATGATTGCTGTGTTTAAGGACATGGGTTATAACTATTGCGCTGTAATCGTTGATGATGTGACACCAGCAGAACTGTATCATTTTGGGGGCAATGCTTTTTCAGAAAGGTATTGAAAAAGCCAAAGGAAATCTACAGTAGAGGAAAAAGAGTGATGAGAGATTCAGAAATCACAACCTAGGAAAGACTGAAAACAAGATACTACATGGGGTTAGTGATCAGTTGTCTTCACTGAGGACACAGTCCAGATAAATCACCTGAAATTTGCTGCTGTGAAAAAACCCTGTAACTTCTCGAGTGCTGAAACTTTGAAACAAAATCTTTCCAGTCTTGCATGTTATGACTCCATAGCTTTCATCCATGGGAAGGTTATTCCTTCCCATGTAATTTACCCTTCCAGGTAATTTCAGCAATTTTAATTGGGAACCAGATGATTAATAGCCAGCTAACAGCAAAAGGCACTTTCCTCTGTGCTAGTTAAAAAAATAATATATATATACTTGCTTTCGAATCAAGATTGTATGAGTGGCACTAACTGGATATACAATGTAAAACTGTAATCGCCTCTGTAAAAATAGGTTCTTGAATAAACTCTACTCAAATGGAAGTGAGATAGCGTGTATAAACAGCATTCTTCATAGGCATCATATTGTATGTTACAAATGCAAAAAACCCTAAAGATGAGATTGAGTTTCCCAGATAAAGTTGTCTTGTGTCATTAGAATCATAGAATCATAGAATTGTCTAGGTTGGAAGAGACCCTTGGGGTCATCGAGTCCAACCATCTACCCTACTCTACAAAGTTCTCCCCTACACCATATCCCTCAACACCACATCTAAACGGCTCTTAAACACATCCAGGGATGGTGACTCAACCACCTCCCTGGGCAGCCTAATCCAATGCCCAACCACCCTTTCTGTGAAAAATTCTTTCCTAATGTTCAGTCTAAATCTACCCTGTTGGAGCTTGAAGCCATTCCCTCTCGTTCTGTCGTTAATTACCTGTGAGAAGAGACCAGCACCAACCTCTCTTTCAAATAGTTGTAGAGAGTGATGAGGTCTCCCCTCAGCCTTCTCCTCCTCAAACTAAACAGTCCCAGCTTCTTCAACCACTCTTCATATGATTGGTTTGCAAGGCCGTTCACCACCTTCGTTGCCCTCCTCTGCACTCGCTCCAGCACCTCAAGATATCTCTTGTATTGAGGTGCCCAAAACAGGACACAATACTCGAGGTGTGGCCTCATCAGTGCTGAGTACAGGGGCACAATCACCTCCCTACTTCTGTTGGCCACGCTATGTCTAATACAAGCCAGGATGCCGTTGGCTTTCTTGGCCACCTGGGCACACTGCCGGGTCATATTCAGCCGCTTGTCAATTAGAACTCCCAGGTCTCCTTCTGCCAGGCAGCTTTCCAGCCACACTTCCCCACGCCCGTAGCGCTGCATGGGATTATTGTGGGCCAAGTGCAGGACCTGCCACTTGCCCTTGTTGAAACTCATACCATTGATGTTGGCCCAATGAT
>NW_009647680.1:6814801-6858068 GCF_000708025.1 Charadrius vociferus
TTGTGGCCCTCCTCTGGACCTGCTCCAACAGGTCCATGTCCTTCTTATGTTGGGGACTCCAGAGCTGGACACGGTACTCCAGGTGGGGTCTCACGAGAGCTGAGTAGAGGGGCAGAATCGCTTCCTTTGACCTGCTGGCCACGCTTCCTCTGATGCAGCCAAGGATATGGTTGGCCTTCTCAGCTGCGAGCACACATTCACAGAATTCACAGAATTGTTAGGGTTGGAAGGGACCTCTGGAGATCATCTAGTCCAACCCTCCTGCCAGAGCAGGGTCACCTACAGCACGTTACACAGGACAGCGTCCAGGCGGGTTTTGAATGTCTCCAGAGTGGGAGACTCCACCACCTCTCTGGGCAGCCTGTTCCAGTGCTCCACTACCCTCAAAGTAAAGAAGTTCCTTCTCATGTTAAGATGGAACTTCCTATGTTCAAGTTTATGCCCATTACCCCTCGTCCTATCACTGGGTGCCACTGAAAAAAGACTACTCCCATCCCCCTGGCATCCTCCCATTAAGTATTTGTATGTATTAATAAGATCCCCCCTCAATCTTCTTTTCTCTAGACTAAAGAGACCCAAGTCCCTCAGCCTTTCCTCATAAGAAAGGTGCTCCAGTCCCCTAATCATCTTTGTTGCCCTTTGCTGGACCCTCTCCAGCAGTTCCCTGTCTTTCTTGAACTGGGGAGCCCAGAACTGGACACAGTACTCCAGATGCGGTCTCACCAGGGCAGAGTAGAGGGGGAGGATGACCTCCCTCGACCTGCTGGCCACACTCTTCTTGATGCACCCCAGGATGCCATTCGCCTTCTTGGCCGCCAGGGCACATTGCTGGCTCATGGTCATCCTGTTGTCCACCAGGACTCCCAGGTCCCTCTCCACAGAGCTGCTCTCCAGGAGGTCAGCCCCCAACCTGTACTGGTGCATGGGGTTATTCCTCCCCAGGTGCAGTACCCTACACTTACCCTTGTTGAACTTCATAAGGTTTCTTTCTGCCCAACTCTCCAGCCTGGCGAGGTCACGCTGTAAGGCAGCACAGCCTTCTGGCGTGTCAGCCACTCCTCCCAGTTTTGTGTCATCAGCAAACTTGCTGATGGTACACTCTATCCCTTCATCCAGATCATTGATGAATATGTTGAACAAAACTGGGCCCAGTACTGACCCCTGAGGGACACCACTTGTTACTAACCTCCAACTAGACTCTGCGCCACTAACCACAACCCTCTGAGCTCTATCTGTAAGCCAGTTCTCAATCCACCTCACCGTCCATTCATCTAAGCCACACTTCCTAAGCTTTCCTGTGAGGATGATGTGGGAGACAGTGTCGAAAGCCTTGCCAAAGTCAAGGTAGACAACATCCACTGCCCTCCCCTCATCCACCCATCTAGTTACTTTGTCATAGAAGGCTATCAGATTAGTCAGACATGACTTCCCCTTGGTGAATCCATGTTGACTACTTCTGATAATCTTCTTTTCATCCAGGTGCTTTGAGATGACTCCCAGAACAAGCTGCTCCATCATCTTCCCAGGGATGGAGGTGAGGCTGACTGGCCTGTAGTTTCCCGGGTCATCCTTCCTGCCCTTTTTGAAGACTGGAGTGACATTGGCTATCCTCCAGTCCTCAGGCACCTCACCTGTCCTCCAGGACCTTTCAAAGATAGTGGAGAGAGGCCCAGCAATGAAATGAAATGAAATGAAATTTAAATACAATTTAAATCCATTGAGCACCAGTCTTTGAGACCTTCCAGTCAGCCAGTGCTTGATCCATCGGATCGTATGCTCATCCAGGCCTTGTGAAGCCAGTTAGATGCACTAAGGAATCAGTTTTTCTCCAGCTGCTGCTTCAGAAGGGTATGGGTTTTCCTGTGTCATTTCTGACAGCCACATACACATCTCAGATCCTGCAGGACATCTAAAATAGCACTAGATGCCTATTCTAGAGGACTGAATCTCACCTCAAGACAAAGACTTTTTTTTAAGGAGGTTTTCTATTTGCTAATAGATGTTGCCATTGATACTAGTTACTACATACTTTAAATACAACATTTGGGTGTTTAATGCATAGAAAATCTAACTCTCCCTGCTCTTTAATTAAAAAAAAAAAATAAATAAATCAAGTCTTAAGCTACCTTAAATGTTATGAGCCACCATGACAGTTGTGATCCCTTGGGAGAATTCACTTTTAAAAACCCAGTCAAAGTTTTGCACAAGAGCTAGAGAAACTGGTTTCAGTGTTCACCACTTTTAGAAGTGTTTATATATGCCTATATATAGGATCACTGTCTGGAAAGCCTTGTTAATCTGTGGATTAAAGAAGGATCAATTTAGTGTGATGGAAAAAAAAAAGGCAAATACTAAATACTAGGAAGTCCCTTGGTCCAACAAAAATTACCTTTGTACGAGAACATGATACAGTGTGATACAATGAGTCAGCCACACAAAGAAAACTGAGGAAAAAAAAGTTTTCTGTTTAAAAAAAGTCTTCATAAGGTGAAGAAGTTCTCATGAAAATTTCAAGGAACTACAAAGTTCCTGTTAATCTTATGTAGAGGGCACTGAAGTATTGCTATGCCAAGTAACAGGAATAAAACATGAACATAGGGGGGAGAAATGTGTAACGAAAATTATGATAGTGTTTTTAAATAAAGCAATAAAAATAGTTGCACTTACAGGAACTTCAATATCCTGAACAGTGTCTGTGATCACATTGCTAAGTTCAAGCCTGATCCTTATGCCAGTGGTGTAATTCCTACATGAATTCTGCAGAATTTACACATATTCAATTACAAGTCACTAAAATTGACATTTAGCATGAGGTGATGAACTTGTGTGGCAAATAATTTTTTTTTAAACTAAAAATTTCAACTATGCCAGACAACAAGAGGAAGGCAAGTTTCAATGAAAAGCTCAAAAAATACAGAGGAGGCTACAATTTCCTTTTAAAATTTGAGTTATTCTCCTTATCAACTTAACAAAGAATAATAAACAGTTGATACCACATCGGTCCTAAGTCCAAAAACACTTTTAAAACAGCCTTGTGAATGAAATGAAACTCCAGGAGGAGCAGATGGGTTTAACTGCTGTTAAATGTGGAGTGGTTTCCAAGAACATGGTGTATGTAATAATAAATAGCCAGAGACATAAAGTTTCCCCAGTAGCTTAAATCCTGAGCATACAAGCTAAGTGAGGGCTTTCAAGCTTTGGCTCACTGCAACATCCTTACATTTTTACCCTTGTCTACAGCAGCAAAAATGCTTGTTATTGACAATGTGTGTCAGCAACGGGTGCAATTAAAGCAGCGCTGAACACAGTTTTACAAGCAGGCAGGTTTAACATGGGCTTTCTGAAACAAGAATAGTTCTTGGCTGTGCTTGCAGGTTAATCACATTCAGCACCAGCATATTCATTGTCAGCAGTGGATAATTATGCTAGTGTACACAATGCCTCCGTTTGTGCATATGTTTTACATAATAACCATGTTATGAATCGCCTCCCTTTCTATTTCTTGATCGGGATGTGGGAATTGGGATGGTGTGCTGCATCTAGGATGCCTGCGGGCAGGATCTGACTGCCTCCGTGTCTCACGCCCTATTGGTTCGAAGCAAAAGTAAAGTCCCAAAGGCCCGGGAAAACAGGCAATAACTTTTCTGTTTGTACTTAAGACAGTTCTTGCTTCATCTCCTAACCCACCAAAAAAAATGGCTTTGTCAAGTGGCAGTTATGAGTAAGTGAGAGCTTCTGCACTTCTTACCGTGTATCATTATATCATTGACTGACACAAATATATGTGACATGGAATAAAACTGGAACTTATAAAACTATACAGTAATGCACAGAGGTACAGACAAAGAAGGGTTCAAAAGCAGGAGCACAACAGACAGAGAAAAGAACATTGGCATTGAACCCCAGAAAAAATCATTGCTTTTGTCTTCCGTTAAGCCAATTGCCTCTGTAAAAACAAAGTGTTTTTGAAGAACCATGGAAAAGAGCATCGCTGGGTCCAAAGAAGCCTCTGGAGTTCAGTGCAGACCTAAAGTTTAATACATGTATCTGCCTGCATAGATGCGTTAAGGATGATTCTGGTTAGTTAGTATACAATATCAGTACCTGCTTAATACTATCTTGGATGAGCTGGAGGGAAAGGGAGTAGTGAGGGAACAAGTGACAGAAGAGAAAGGTGAGGAACCAAGTCAAAGATCTGTGTCAGACAAGACCAGAGATGTCAGATCTTCATACGGGTTACCAAGTATATGCTTGCTCTGTTGCTAACCTACTACTTTTCCCTGCTATTCTAGAAAATCGTGTTTTCTAAACTGCCATCCCACAAAACACCTCTTTTTCCAATTAATTATATCCATAAACCCAAATATTGATATAGCTATTTCAAAAACACACCTCTCTATTCCTAGTAGTGTACTCCATTCATGAAAGCGATAAAATTAATTCAATCTACTGATGCTTGTGTGGCATTCAGTGATCACTTGGTGCCCAAGGGTCTTCTAAGAGATCTTTCGCATCCCTTGTCTGGTACTTACTGCGAGGCTTAGAAACAAGAGATTACTCTATTGTCTGGGAAATTCAGCCATTAAAGCAACAGTCTCCAAAGCACACCTTTCATTCCCAACCCAAAATTAATTATTAAAAAGCACCAGCTGTATAAGCTAACATACTGTTGGTCAATCTAATAAGTAACCTTACCAGAGGACTATAATTAGTTTGGAGGTTTCTGGAATGGTTGCTTCTGTCTGACGTATCTCAATTGAAATATCCTTACTACTGCTCTCTAATGGATGTAAAACCACTTGGTTTGGTCGCTCCCTGCTCAAGCTGCTGCCTGTGCTGGTTAGTTCAACCTGCTGCAATACTATGACACCGCTGCTCCTAGAAATGGCTGCATCACCAAAAAAAAAGGGGGGCTGAGTAACAGGCCAAGCCTGGACCCTTACTGTCCTCACTGTTAGATGTTACGTGAAGCCCTGGTTGGTTTGGGTCACAGCCACTTTCTACTATAAGAGGTGGACATACCATTACCTGAGGAACAAGTACCCAAGACTTCAAATTGTATCAATTATTGTGCCATGTCTATTCTCCTTTCCCATTTGCAAGTCTCCAAGGACTTTAGTGGTGGTTTCTAGCAAGGCAAATACACTTGTTTTCAAATTTCTATTAATCAGACTTATCAGTGATGACAACCTCACTTCACTGGAGAGAGACATGCTGGAATTTGAAACTGCTGAATATGGATCACAATCTGACTGATGTTGCAATAGTGGTTTTGGGTTTTCTTTTTACAATATTTTCACCAGCCATTTAGACAGGGAATTATGAGGATAAGAGATTTCATGATTAAACCTAACCTTTATTGACAAGTACTTGAACACACGCTCGGTAAATTGTGGTCTGTTCTCAGATATTACTCAGCCCGTTGTACTATCTCCAGCAAAAATGCATTTGATATGCATGAGCTCCTCTTTTACAGGAGCACCTTCTGATAAATGCTAATAGTCAAGCACAAATACATAGTTTTGTGAGATTTTTTCCCCCCCTGAAAATGTAAACAAATAAAGGCTTTTTTTTCCAGGGAGCTATTTTTTTCTAACAATCAACATGAACCTCTTTTGCATATTTTAGGCTTGCATGTACGGCAAGGCTTCAGGTCAACAATACTGCTCTTCAGCTGAAGCCAATTTAATATATTTCACACCTTCTCTTGTGGGTTGTTCACTCTAAATGACGTTCATTTTAATACATTTTTTTCTGCAGCATTTTGGAGATCATCTTTTTGATGACCAGCTCCTATCTGCTCCAGGAGTCCTTCCCAAAATTGGTAGTAAGGTTTAAATACATGCCACTGCCAAATGTAGTCATTTTCCAGTGTCTTACCTTGAATCTGCTCTGGCATCCTCTGTGCTTGTCTCCTCTGAGACCAGACTGGTTATTAAAATCCAATTATTAGGAAACGAATTTAGGCTTCGGACAATTTTTTCTACTAAACCTTTGTCAAATGCATGAGAGATTTTGTCTACAACCAGCAGCTCTCTTACAATTTTATATTCAGTTCACGAATTCATTTAAAAAAAAATAAAATACTTCTTTGTGTGTGGAAAAGTGGGGATTTCCCAAGTCCTTTTGGCAATTGGTTTGTAGTTAATATTAACTTAGATTGGCTTCCCATGAGATATTTTCACCCACCATCTAAAGTCTTCTGTGTTACAGCAAACTGTTCCATCTTTATCACCTGTAATGCCAAATCTATTTCCAGGCTTCACAGAGTGGAATAAGAGGATTGAAAGGAACTTAGTATTTCAATTATGAAGATCATAAATGAAATAAGATCCTCGAATTCTTTCAGCTTCCCAAACTCTATAGTAAGACTAAAACATTCATGTCCCTGTGTTGCTCTCCCCTCAAAGAAACCATGTGTGTTGAGGATACAGGTGCCAACATGGATCACTGTTATGATCTACCACTACTCCCAAAAAGCAAATAACATAACATATAACAGGACTTAGTTCAGCTTTGACTGAGCAGCCCACTTTTTTTCCAGAGAGCTTCTGATCATGGCTTTCTAACCTTTCTACATCCTACTGCTTGTGAGGGTATCACAGGTGTGCTTCCTGGTGAAACATTTTGGTTGTCCAGCATAACTCCAATGACATTAGAAGGAAGGAGTATCTTCCAGGAATGGAAAAAGCATGTTTTTCTAAGGCATCTGCTGATGCATCAAGCTCATACAAACATCTGGCATAAATGTTACTGAAATTGTCATTCCCTTCTTTTTTTTTTTTTTTTCTTACCAAAGCTAATAAATGTACTTGTTCTGTTGATTCTTAGGCTACAGGATATTTACCCAAATGCAAGAATCAGGGATTGGTTGGTCTCCATCATCTCTTCTAATGTCTCTGGAGACTATAATCATGATTATCTGGTGAAATGAAGGTGTTTATGCCATTTTAGTAGCAGAGACTTGTCTGGTCTTCAGCTGTCACTGAAGAAAAGGCAGAGGTTTCCTAGGTGTGGTGCATATCTACCACAGACACATTGGGGGATGTCTCAGATGTCCAATGACGTTTAAAATGCTGCTAAATGACTGTGTTTTGGTGGGTTTATTACTCCTGGAGAATATTTTTCTAGTCTCCAGTCTGCTTAATTTATTTCTAGGAACATACTTTCCTGATAAGAAAAAGGAGCTCCTATTTTCCGTTAGTAAAATAAGTATATTTTCCTTAGTACCTTTACAAGATGACTGTCTTCCAGTGTGCTGATGATCCATCCAGTTAGTTCAATACTTCTTTAACGTGGGGCCTTCAAGGTAAACTCTGCTCTTCAGAGTCCTGTCTCCCCGTTCAGCTTTTGCACAATGGTGTGGCTCTGCTTCTTTAATGGCATTAGGTGCAGCACATCACTCTTTTACTATCAATGCTAAATTTACTATTCAGTATCCAAGCCTGTGCTTTTCTAACAATGGAAACGACTGTTTCTGGCAACATAACGGTGTGTGTGCCATGCCCAACTTTGTAAACGTCCCATTTACTTCCAGTTCAATAGTGTATTTATCTCCTAATGAACTGCTGCTCATTGCTCCTACGAGGATTCATCTGAGTAAAACACATCCTTGGCTCTTGCCAACTTTTGCAAAGGAAAATAATCCATCCTCCTTCTCACATATTTCCTTTTGTGACACCCAGTGGGTTGGCTTCTGTTAACTAACTCTGTTTCTGCAACTCCACATGCTTTTTGCTGCAGTCAGAGTTGTGATGCCATGTACTTAGCTGTTTTCTCTAACAGTGTTGAGGTTCTCAATCAGGATTTAATTATCCACCCATTACCCTGAGTCTGGACTTGGTCCCTTCTTTTGTTTGTCAAATTCTTACATCTTTCCTTTTGGGATTCTTAGTGACGTTCCTGAGTTTTGTTTACCCTCCCAATCACAAGAGCTGTGCTGGGATGTGACTTGGGCATCCTCAATCCCTCCTCCACTATTTTCTGCTAGAGGACAGCTAAGCAGGCTTGACGTGCTCTTGGAAGAGCTCCAGCTGAATGACTGGGAGAAAACAAACACAGGGTGTAATACAGAATTTATAGTCAGCACGTGTTCATGGCGCACACCGAGGATCAGTGGTGTGGGGTGCACAGGAGACTACGCTTACATCTTAACACACATGTAACCAACATGACTTCTCATCAGAGACTCAACCCCTGAGCAATGCCAAATGGCTCTTCATTCACAGAGTTACCTCAACCTTTTGTATTTCTAATTAAAAACACTATTGATATTTAGTGCTTATGGGGTATAGAACATTCCATATTCTTCTTTACTTCAGTTTTACAGTCTTTTTGCCCTAGGCAACAAACACTATCAAACGTATCAAGGATTTCAAACCAGCGATTGTAAGAGAAGTTGCCCTTTGCTGGCATTCACTGCTTGCAAAACTAGAGTGGTGTTGCTTTCATTGTCCTCCACCTTCCTGGAGAATTTCAGCCCTGCTGAGGCTGGCTTTGAAGTGTTTCACTCTCCTCTGTGTATTTTCTCCGTTCCTTTTAACTCCTTCTGCGACTCATGCTCAGCAATCCCTTAGTTCTGACAGCACTCACAAGAGGTGTCCTTCAGATTATGTTTGGTTTCAGCTAGCCGGGAATAACCAAAGAAATCTGATGTCACCTCCCATGACCCAGAGACTGTCTCACTGACATGAACACAGAGACATTCACTGGTTATCTGAGAGGACTGATCTAAAAGAAGTCTGTCATGAAGCTTGTTTCAAATAAATCCTACCTGGTTTTAATGTTTCATTTCAAACCTTTCTTTCTAACAAAATACAGTAAATGTTATTACAAACTAAAGAAAAGTAATGATGATGAAAGTTATTTCGGTAGTATGACCATGCTGCATCTTTGAACGCCCTCATGGGCATAAATATACACTCCAGCTTTTGTGTTATATATAAATAAATGAAATACACCAATTCAGAAATACATTGGCAAGAAATCTTTATGCTGTGCAATTTTAGCAGCATGCTAAGTATTAGACATTGACCTCATGACTCACAGGAAACAAATTTGTATTTAAAGAACACAAATAATTGCTCTACCTCAGTAGGTCCAGGTTTCCTATATTTAAGGGAGAGTCACTCCTTAAAGACATTCCCAAATTTAATTATTCTAACATTTAATCCCCCCAGTGACAACAAAGCAGAATTATTATGAAGTTCCTATCTTAATATTTCTCAATTCTCGTTAGATGAATGCTTGCTAATACTTATATCTCCTTTATGTACTCACAGCGCTTAAATATACTTCTTCTGTCTTTAAGTTTATATCATTGGGATTTTAGAAACCTGCAAGTCTTCATATTATTTTGTGAGTCTACTCAGAATATATTTATACATACATTATGCTTATGTTATGTATACATAATGTTATCTTTGTTGACTTTATGGAACAGCTCAGCAAGAATATGGTCGTGTTTAGTAGATGCAGGCATGTGTATATATTTTTACAGGAAAAATGATACACCCTCAGTTCTTCCTCTAAAGTATTAATCCTCTTTCTGAGCCAATACCCTGAAGAATTATGTCACTGAAAATAGAGTTACAGGGCAACCACAGAAAAAAAAAAAAAAAAAAAAGAAGCTGCAGTTTGGAAAAGTACTTTACATAATACTTGTAAAGCTCACAACCACGAATGTGCCATTCACTGAATCTCATGACAGTAATAAAAAGGTATAGTACCCTTTAATGCCTTCAGCATCTAGACACATTTCACAAGAGTATACGTGTTTTTTTTTTTCCCCAAAACTCTCCTTTATTCACTCTGCCTGCACAAAATAACTCACATTTCTTACAGCTGTCAATCTCTCCCCGTATCAGCACTAAACACCTCCCTCACCCTAACCATCAGTCCCCTTGCCCTGCTAAGACCTTCATTTATGAGAGTGATGGCTGATGTGTACATTTTGGAAAAACTGAACGTGGACAAGGTGGGGGATGGAGATGAAGAGATTAAGGAGTGTCTCATGGGAACACCTGTGGGAAATGCCATTCCTTCAGATGATATGGGAGGATGGGAGACAATTCTGCTATGTCACCAGACCACTGCATCCTCAGTAATCCTTGATGGAGAAGGAAATGATGCCTACCCATTAAAAAAAAAAAAACAAAACCAAAAACAACTTTATGGGTGAAATTAGCTCTGCAGTACTAAGTGGTAGCATCAAAGTGCAATGTGTAATCGAATGTATCATAATAGCAAGTTCATCTGAAAAAAATGGGAGCCAATTTCATCTTACTAGTTTATAGGATTCGTGACTGCAGGGTGTCTGTCACAATTGTAGCTAAAATTGAAAAATGTTAAATCAGATTTGTGACAAGATATGGATTGTTCAGGCATTATGTTTTAACATGAATACTTATCAGACTGGACAGAAATTCAAAATCTCCTCTACATTGCAACACTTGGCTAAAGAAACAGCAAAAATAAATTACTTTTAAAGATGAGATTTCTGGTCTGATTAAAATCTTCCTGATCAGCGAGTCCTAAATCACTCTGACCATGATAATGAATGATCTTATTTTACAAAAGCATACACACACATCCACTGCACACAGGAGACAGAGCTAAGGTTGCCATGGGAACTTTACCTCCAGATTTTTTGGTTTTGTATAATTAAAATAACACAAGTCTAATGTTTTAATAATTTAGTTTTACCTTGTAATTAATTGTGTTCATGTTTTCTTTAGGCAGGAACTCAGTTTATGTGATGAGTACAGCCCAATGCAACAACTTCATTCAACATTTCCAAAACTTGGTTTTCTAAGCAGGGGATATTTTAAACTGAAGTCACTGTGCAGGAATAACTGCAGTATAGTGTAGAAATAGCTGCATCAATGCTAAACCAAGTGGTTCAGCTGCTGATAAGGCAACCTCCATGGCAGCAATGAACTTAGCACAAGCTGTGTCATTGCACTGTAGGCTGTGCCACTTTTTGGCATAGGCTGGCGCTGAGGGATGGGAAGAAGCAGAACACTTCTGGGACCTGATTCCTCTCCCCCACCAGTAGCCATTGCCCCCCACACATTTAATCCATAGCAGTCCCCAGCCTTGCTTGCCAGGGTTTCCCTCCACTCACTGTTTCTTTGTTCATCCCTTTTCTTCTCCTATGCTTTTTCAGGCCAAGTCACAACGTTGGCTGGATGTTCAGAAAACTTGAGTTAGCTGTGAGTGTAGGAATACACTCAGGCTCCTCAGTCTAAACTTAGGCCCTGGGTTTTCAGAAGAGGTGACCTACAAACCTCATTGATGTTAACAATTGAATATGCAGCAAATAGCCTTCCTCAACAAGACTTCCTTCCAGATGAAGGCTTCTGTGTCTTGCAGAAGTTGCATGAAGATACCAGAAAAGAATGGTCATTGGAGTCATCTGTCTTTTCAGTAAAGGGAAACTCAATCTTTTGTGCTAACAATCTCCAGAGCAAGACATAATATTAAAAAAAAGCAGCAGCCTTTCCCCCATGTTTGAACATGTTGCTTCCTCTAGAGACTTGGTCCTTGCCCTGGGTTGTACGCAAAACAGAGAATACTGGCACTGAGCAAGGATTATTGATCTAATTGCAGTAACAGTGCCACTACTGACCCCTAGAACATTAGCTTCATAGCCTGCAGTTGATATACATGTACAGATACTGCTGTCAGTGCTGCAGACGTGGAAAATGAGCTTTCTGAAGAGCCAGATGGAATATTTAAGGGGAAAGGAACTGAGAAAAAACAAGTCTTTGGCACTGTAATGAAATGAGACCTTACCGTATAGATCTGTATTGAGGAAGGAGTTTAGTTAAATTATTCAGTATAAGTCTCCTCCCTAAAGGAATAGCACTTAATACATGTTAAAATATAATTGTATAATTGGAACTCAAGTGTTTGGGTTATGTAAAAGGTGCTGTAGGCGTATCAGCTTAGACAGAGGTAATTAGATCTTGTATATTAACATTTTTCCCTTAAAGGGATAATCAGCAATATTTTTAGTGGTGGGGATGTTTAACTCTGGGAATTGGGGGGGAAAAAAGGTGCTGTTTGGACCTCCTCATTTATCTCTGTGTTTGCTTTGTTCTTACCTCTGCCACTGACTGGACTGTAAGACTATTACTGCAGTAGATTGCCTGTTTAATGAGACCCCAGCTCGGTGCCCACACAATGGCAACACTGCTACTGCTTTTGGTGAAATCAGCATAAAACTGAATCGCCTGCAAGCATCAGTCACGGTGCTGAAAATAGGACTAGATTGTAGCATTAAATAATACAATACTTGGCATGTATATATAGTAACAGGTCATACACTGAAGCCACAAGTCTGTTGCAAGGCCAGGAATAGAAGAAATCAGAGCTGTGATCTCTCCTTGAGGCAAGGGTTAAGATTTTATACCGAAAAGAATGAACAGCCCCACATCACTGCTTACCTCAGTCAGTTTGAAGGATGCAATAAAAACAAATATGATTTTACTCATAGTAAGTCAAATGACAATCAATGGCTTTTGAGTATCCAATTGAAGCCCTTGAAATATCAAGTGGATGTATGGGAGGATAGGTTACAATTTCATCGTAGGATGAAGACAAAATGTCACTGACTTCTTGGGTTTTCAAATACGTTGCAAAGCTTTCTAGAGAAGATGACACGTTTATTTTGAAAACAGTACACTGCACCTCTAGAAAGTAGAACAGCAGAGCAAAAATTATAGCTTTTGACTTTTTTTTTTTTTTTAAGATAAAAGAAGAGATGTACAGTTCCTGAAGCCAGGAAAAAAAAAAAAAGCCAAACAAAACACCCACGTACAAGGGCTACACCAGGTATTTTCTAAATTCATTACTGTTATCCATGCTTGTCATTTCAAATACAAGAAAAACATCCCATGGAAGAAATTCCAGGAGAAAAAAACAGACCTTAAGCTCCTCCTTGAGAAGTTTGTACGAAACTTTGGAATCCAACAAATATTTAAACTGAAATTAAGATAAGGCAAACCTAAACTAGAAATATTTCCCCCATTTTGTATCTCTCCCTCCATGCAATGCCCACTGACGACTCCTTTATTCTACTGTACTTATACGAGGCTTTTTGAGGAGTTTGAGAGCAGTACAGATATCTTGTTTTTAGGTAATTCAAAGCCCCTCTTGGTAAGTGAGGGGAAAAATACTGCTCTTTGGCTTTGCTCCTAAAGTCTCAAAAGATCAGGACTTGTGGATTGAAAGATTTGGGTAGCCTTAACAGAGGTCTCTTTTCAATGCTCACCTGCACTAACATGAGAGACAAGAAGAAGCAAGGAACAGTCACCAAGCCTGATAGGACACGCTTTCCTCTCTTCCCTTGGTTCAACCCACATGATGTTTGTGACAAGGAGATGGACAGCCCTTTTCCAAAGGCATTCCCAGCACAAATATTAAGCAGCTCTATCAATTTTGCCCTAAAGCTAGTGACTGGAAGTTCTCAATACACATAATAAAGGAATTTTTTAAAAGGCAGACATTCAGACCAAAAATACAGCAGCAGTTACAGAGCCCCTTTAAAAATTCAGGGCCTTTTGCACTTGTCAGCATTTCATGGTGCATTTGTTCTAAAACGTGTTTCCTGTTGTGGGATTGCACCTGAAAATGATGTCTGCAGACAGCAGCCGAGCACAGCAGTGCATTTGGGAGCGGGGAAGAGCAGCAAGTCAACATGTTTCTAAGCAGCCTGCACTCTTTTTAGGGGTCAAGCGGGAGCTCAGCGGCAAGCTGCTAAACGGTCGTTTGTATCAACTCTGCAGGCAAGGCCAATGGGTTATCTACAGCCAAAGAAGCGATGAAAACAGCTGTAGTTGGTAGCAAATACAGCCAGAAGGCCACCACCACGTGAAGACAAGTTGTTTCCAGCCACAAAGCTGCCAAGTCCTCAGGTGTCTCTGCTCATATTTATGGTGTTTAATGTTTAGTGGTAACATATTGAAAAAAAATAAAAATTAAGTGCTTTGCTCTTCTTTTGGGATCTCACCTGCTAACCCGTACATGTGAGAGATGTCTACAACATCTTTCTCCTTTGGAAATGGCACTGTAACTTTAAACATCATTATATAAGCATGTGTCCGATCAAGAATTGTTTTGCTCACACACTGTAGGCTCAAGAACATTATTATAAGACGGAGAAATTAACTTCTTTTTCAAAGCTTCACACACAGAAAATGTAATTTGCAGAGTAACAAGTTCAAAAACTATTCAGCTCTTTCTGGTTTTCAGCACCTTCTCTTTTTTTCCTGCTACAGCTTCATTATTTTCTTATTCTTTGCACTATACGTCAGTCTTTTTGGATGAAAGAAACCATTCCATATTAGTCACACCAGAAAAATGAATTTTGCCTTGCAGTTGGTGAATGAAGATTATCAGAACTTTTATTCACATGCAGAAAATAACAATATAATAGCTAAGGAACACCAAAAAAAGCTGTGTTTACTCTAATTTATCACTTTTGCATGTCTTGTCTTGTACTCAAAAAACACATTTAATTCATGACTACATTAGTCCTCTTTGGTAAATTTTGTGCCAAAACTTGTTGGCCCTAAGTGCAACTAAAATGTGGTACTTACTTTGTACGCATTTGATGCTCGTGGAGCTTTTGTCGAGCTAATCTAAGCATGATAGGCAAAGCAAGAGAAGCCAATCTTCTGGAGCCTTGCACCCTTTAAAAAAGCAGCAATATTTTCAGACCAAATAAGCAAATTTCTTTACATACTAACCCTGACTTGAGGTCTGAGAAAATTTTGCACATAAGCATCTCAATAAAAAGCCCTCACCCTCATTTCTGAAGCTAAACCACACCAAAGGATAGATGTCTTAGTAAGTAACGTGCCTTGGTCTTAACATCAGTCATTTAGGTGGTTTAGCCAAATCCGGAATTACTAATATAGAGGTATTTTACTATGATATGCTTTATCAGTCTGATTTTGGTCTCTGCATCGGCTTCTCACCATCTAACTAGGCGAATAAATTATGTAGGAAATTCAAAGCGGAAATTGCTCCTTTTCCCTTTCTTGGCTTATTTTATTTTTAGTTGCTCTTAATTTAAGGCGTTAAAACCTTCTTAAGAAAGAAATACTTTAAATACGTTAGCAGGATTTAACTTATTAGAGTTTTTGACAACAAACAGTGTTATTATTTACTGCACCATTCAAAGTCCTGTTTGACTTCTCCCTCTTGCATAAGAAATTTCACGGACGTGTCAACGTGCATTTTCTATATAAGGCAAATAGACCTCTGTATCACAAACATTTTTGACACTTTCAAATGCAGTTTTACAGCCTTAAACAGACATTCCACTTCTCCCACCCACCCACCATCTCATCCAAGGCCTACAGTCACCAAATTTTCAGAATTTAAGAGTGGGAGTATTGCTAATGTACCAGGTAAGTGAAGAGCTTAGTGACCCGTTTGTGCGTATGTACATATATGTGAGAGGGTATGGACATGTTTCCCTGTTCCTGTCTGCCAGAAATGCCCTGTTAACTCCAGAAATGCCCTGTTAACTTCATGCTTCTCAACCACATCCACTGACCTGGGGTCTAACAGTGAATTTTAAGTGGGAGCCAGCAGCAGCAAAGAAAGCACTTATGCATATTTGAGAAGTAAAGCAAAGCAAAACAGGAAATAAGGTGTAGGGCTGAATAAAGGAAGCGCTGGAGGAGAAGTACTGCGTGGTCAGATACTTAGAAGGTGCTTAACTGCCATCAAAAGCCAAGGGGTACCTAAGTATCTCAAGGATCTCGACCTTAGAGTCTCACAAACTCTACCTGAACTTTTCTACTAACAGAGTTACTGAAGCGCAAAGGTGAAATCCCAGCCCTGCACCAGCAGCCCCCACAATCCGAGCCCCTGGCAACACTCCCAATTTTATCAAACGGGGATAAATTGCCTCTCTCCACGTCTTTTGTTGGATCAATGGAAGAACAGGGAGTAACGCTCACGTTTAGCCTCCTGTCCCTTCTTTTAAACACCGGATTATGCTTCCCAAATTTCCTTCTCTTTTAGCTGAAGAGACATTTCACCTGCCACTGCTGAAAAACCAACCTGTTTCCTCTGCAGAGTGAGGTGTATGGCTGCATGCTAAATCCCCTCTCATTTCTCCCACTTTCAGTGAAATTTGGATGAGGTGATTTATAGAGGTCCTTTCCAATCAACATTTCTGCGATTCTGTGATTACTTCGTACACATTCTAATATGTGTACATGAGCTGACCCTTTTCTATCTGCACTCAGTTCCTTTATGAATGAACTGAAGGCAGTAGAAGAAAAATCATCAGACTACAGAACAACTAATTCTCATTTAATAAGAGAAATTTTATTCACTCGTAAGGCCCTACGCTGTCTCTCCTTGTGAATGCAAACAGTCAAGAATTAGCTGGTGTTTGCAGGCAGAATGTGGATTAGTTTGAGAGTAGCTCCGTTTCTCTGGCTCAGCACACTGAGCATTTTTATTGCAGTTACACAGGAAAGCGTTAGTTGCTAATGCTCTGTGAAAAGGTGCTGCACTCCAGCACCAGTAAGACATTTACACATTGGATGCATACAGATTAAACAATTGTAGACAGCAAATTAAACCTCTGTTTTAGGAAGCCAGCTCCATCACAAGATGCAACAGCCTGAGGTTCAGTCCCCAGCTCTGTGGGGGAGATGATGCTCCTCTATCCCTTCAGCTGTACCTGACCCGGGGAAGCAAGTGTGAAGCTCAGGGGCCCTACTACAACACTTCTAACACAAAAGCACCTTCTTCAAAACCAGATTTTGAAATTCTCCGAAGATTCATCTCACAAGTCTCACTTCCCTCTGTCTCTGTTAGCTTCTGACGTCTTTAAAGGCTATTGAACTTCAAGACACTGGAAAGACACGTCCTTAATGCTGGAAAATTAAAGCCCTGCATGCCTGGAACTCGCGTGGGGGCTGATGCATATAGTAAAGAGTGCAAAACACCAGGGCTTTATAGGAGGAGGTGCAACAGGCTCGTCTGTAATGCGTACATACACACAAAATTAGATCCGCAAGCGCATTTTCTAGGTCATCTTCTTCTCCTTCCTCTGCTCTCGCCCTCCTCTCTTGAGTTTTCTTAATTGTTCTGGGAAGGAATACATGTTTCAAAATGTATCACCAGACTTTGCCTTATGAAAACATATTGTCCTGGTTATTTCATATTGTGTATGGAATATTAGTTCTTAGTTAACTTTGCCAGTGCAAAAATGTACTGTTTTCTTATCCTGTCAAATGTTTAGTTCCTACCCACCTAATTTATCATCTTCCTTAAGCCAAAGACCAGAAATCCAAGTGCAAACACTAACACAGGCAAGGGGATGTAATGAGTAGGAAAGCTATAAATTTTATCTGTTTTATAGGTACAGTGCAAAACACTGTTACTAACAGTACTGACAAGACCTTCAGTCACAGCTCTGCAGATTGTTGTGTCCTGGATTTGATAGGACTCTATAGCGCTTTGCTTAATTTATTGTAGACTGAAGAATCTGGGATTTAATGTGTAGTTTAAGAGAGCCATATGGCCCTCTGAACTGGGCTGAATGTCCCTCCTAGCGATCAGCCTAACCAGAATTCCTGAATGGTCACAAAATTTGTGCGATGCAGTTACTAATTCGCCTCCTTGCAACAGGTTTATGTTCATCTGCTTGTCACCTTCCTGCCTCATGTATCATCCGATGACTATTTTTAAACAATCTTCGCAAAATAAAAACTCAAATAAGCAGAGCTCTGGAAGTGCTTCTCCCCTACAGCAACTTTATATAATAAGTTAGATGATAGGAGCACTACTTGGACGGGTGGAGATAAGATCCTGTCAGCGTTTTCATTTCAAACCCCCCTTTTCAGGAACTTGCAATTCAACCATAACAATTTGCTATGTGCAAAAATTGGGATGTGAAAACTCAGACCTGGAGGGAGAACTTTAAAAAAAGACAAATGATAGTATTTCAAGGTATTCATGAAATAAATACTGTGGGGAGGGGGCTGGGCAGCAAAAAAGGAGAAAATGCTTTGATTTTCACTAATATATTTCCATTTTCACTTGTAACCTCCCCTACCTTAGCCTCGCCATGGCTTTATGTCGATCGTTAAAACCAATGACGTGTTGTACTTACACTGTTCATTTCATTTCAGTGCTGCATACATGCAATAATTATTAATTCTCAATATCCTCTGAGGCAGGTATTACCAAGTTGATTTTCTAGAAAGAGACACAAGGCACAATTTGCCCCAGGTCACAACAGGAACGCTTTGTGAGAGCCAGAAATAGAAATCAGAAATGTTCCCTGTCCTAAATCATGGCCACAAACCCCTCTCTGGCAGTGACTGTTTTCTCACTGGTTTATGGAGGTGATTATCCTGTTATTGAACTGTGTTTAATACTGACTGAGATATCCCTGGTATAGATAAGAATTTCAAGGCACTGCCAGCTGACGATACCTCTCAGAAATAGTGTAAGAGCCAGGACTAATATACTTTAGCAACATATTTTAACAGGTGGTTGTTATAAGCTATATACCAGTCTTACAAGGTGGTAGACAAGCATGCATTACTAATTTAAATGTCTTTAGAGGTATGCAACCTTTGAATTCACTGAATTTAAACTTCTTTCTTACTTGCAGGATCTGTAGTTAATACAGTGTGGGTGGAGATAGCTAAGCTGGTGGGGAAGTATTCCATGGTGGAGTGCCCCTATGTGCTGGACGCAGGGTCTCTTGCCTTCTGCTGAGTTCAAGGCAGGTTTCTTACGGATTTGGAAGACGCAGGGAACTACAGGCCGGTCAGTCTCACCTCTGTGCCTGGCAAGATCATGGAGCAGACCTTTCTGGAAACTCTGCTAAGGCACATGGAATATAAGGAGGTGATGGGTGACAGACAACATGGCATCACCAAGGGCAAGTCATGCCTGACAAATTTGGTGGCTTTCTACAAAGGTGTTACAGCAGCAGTGGACAAGGGAAGAGCAACCGATGTCATCTACCTGGACTTGTGTAAGGCGTTTGACACCCTCCCACATAATATCCTGGTCTCTAAATTGTAGAGACATGGATTCGACAAATGGATCACATGGTGGATAAAGAATTGGCTGGACGGTCACACTCAGAGTGGAGGTCAACGGCTCGATGTCCAAGTGGAGACCAGTGACAAGAAGCGTTCCTCAGGGGTTGGTACCGGGACCAGTGCTGTTTAACATCTTTGTGGGTGACATGGATGTTGGGATTGAGCGCACCCTCAGCAAGTTTGCCAAAGACACCAAGCTGTGTGGCGCAGCTGACATGCTGGAGGGAAGCGATGTCATCCAGAGGGACTTTGACAGGCTTGAGAGGTGGGCAAGTGCAACCCTCATGAGGTTCAACCAGGACAAGTGCAAGGTCCTGCACATGGATCGGGGCAAACCCAAGCACAAGCACAGGCTAAGCGGAGAATGGATTGAGAGCAGCCCTGAGGAGAAGGACTTTGGTGTGTTGGTGGTGGAGAAGCTCAACGTGAGCTGGAAATGTGGGCTTGCAGCCTTGAAAACCAACCTCATCCTGGGCTGCATCAGAAGCAGTGTGGCCAGCAGGAGGAGGGAGGGGATTCTGCCGCTTTACTCTGCTCTCGTGAGACCCCACCTGGAGTACTAAGTACAGCTTTGGAGTCCTCAGCACAGGAAGGACATGAACCTGCTGGAGCTTGACCAGAGGAGAGCCACAAGGATGATCCGAGGGCTGGAGCACCTTTCCTATGAGGATAGGCTGAGAGAGCTGGGGTTGTCCAGCCTGGAGAAGAGAAGGCTCTGGGGAGGCTTTATAGCAGCCTTCCAGTATCTGAAGGAGGCCTACAAGAAAGCTGGAGAGGGATTTTTGCAAGGGCATGTACTGATAGGAAAAGAGGTTATAGTTTCAAACTAGAAGAGGGTAGATTTTGATTAGATATCAGGAAAAAAATTTTCACTCTGAGCATGGCGAAGCACTGGAACAGGTTGCCCAGAGAAGCTGTGGCTACCCCATCTCTGGAGGTGTTCAAGGCCAGGCTGGACAGGGCTTTGAGCAACCTGGTCTAGTGGGATGTGTCCCTGCCCATGGCAGGGGGGTTGGAACTAGATGATCTTTAAGTCCCTTCCAACTTAAACCATTCTATGATTCTGTGATTCTATGATTGGGCTTGCTGCTCTAACACAATATACCTGGGTATATTCCAGGTGGACTGTCACAGGTGTGGTGGGGGTAGGTCCAGAAGAACCAAGCCTGACAGAGATATTGTGGGCTCTTCCCTATTTGTTAGATTTTTAAATCTCCGAGTCATGAGACCACGTGCAACATCCTTGTACTACATCTACTCTGCTAAATAAAGCCATTTTTTATCATGCTTCTTGGTTCCCAGGGCATGAGGTTGAGAGAGGGTCACGTCCATCTTACTACTGAAGTAGCATTTTTAATGAATTAAACTGAGCAGATGTGTTGCAGGCTTTCAAATGTCATGTAAAGGCAAGGGGCAGCAGTGGAAGGTGTTTGAAGATATAGCCAAGAGGTTTGGCTGTAGGCTGCAAGTAATCTTCCCTGATCCAGTCTCAACCATGCTCCCTCCCTCCAGTCCCTTGAGTGAACAATCCTTCAAGCCATGCCTACAAATTTTCTTGAAAAAGCTTGGGAGCACCCCAAAATACAGCCGTGGGCCAAAACTAACAATTTTGCAATTTGCAATCAGAAGTTGAGTACTTGAGTATACTCATTAGCCCTCTTTTACTTAGCAATATAGGTATATCTTAAAAATTTTGCAGCTGGCCCAAGGTCTGTAGTTACAGGCCGATTTCCATAGGGGATGAGCTCACATCTTGCAAAGAAAGTGACCTTGTAAATGTCTATATTGCCTTCAGCAGGCAGCTACTTGTTGTCATAGGCTTGGTACCACACTTGCCATAGCTACGGAGCCTCCAGGTGATTCATTGTGTGGACTTCAGTGCTGACACCAGCTTACATCTTCCTCAAAATTCATATTTGGCATATTCCATCTTAATTACACTGAACAGCTGTGAGCATCTCCTAAAGGAAATCTCCCCAAAAAGATGTGTCAGGATTCTCAGAATCCAGGTTTCTGAAATGTCAGTTTGAAGAAAAATTGAAAAACAAAAATTTTCAGTTTCACTGAAAGTTAGACATTTTCCCAGAAAACCTGCTTTCTGGTCACATACAACTTGGTGGGGATCATTGAAGTAGCTAATGGGTGAAACTCCTCATTGAAGCTGGGTGAAAAGGGCCATTTTTACCTTGCGGATTCATAGTGATACTCTCAATACACACAACAGCTAAGCGACTCAAAAGAATAGCCCTTACTGCCATAATACTTCATCAGATCATTCTCCTGGGATCATATATCGTTAACTTCTACAGGGAGTCACAGGAATCCCCATCAGTAATCTTGCTTCCCATTCAGCACAACCCCCACCTAGTCTCTCTTGAAAAATCCCGTCCCTAAGGATTTTTAATATTGCATCAAATGTTTAAAGATGAAGGAAATATAATGAGAAAAGTGAAAGTAATAAATACCTATATTTTAATAATGAGACTATTTCTGACAGCTACACTGGAAACATAAAAGCTACTTTTCAAAGATCAGGAGAACTGTTCAGTGACAGTTTTCAGTTTTATTGCTATTATCACTTAAATATATTTATATAACACCTCTTTGCCACCATTCTCTTCTATGACATATTTTACAGTTAAGATGAATGTCTATATATAGCCTTCTCCTAGTCAATAATTAGTTTGTAAAATCAAGCAGCTCATGTAACTGTGCATCAAGTCATTCCAGTACTTACATGTTTCTATTTGAAAGCACCTAATTTTGTGTAATTATTACAGATAATTTAAAGCAAAAATATATTTTAAAAATTAAGTATCTGAGCAAACCCTGAACTTCTCCTTCAAACTATTCAATAACCCTTAGCTACGTGCCTCCTGCCCCACTTTTTCCATAAGTATACTTCATTGACATATTTCTAACCCGGTGCTTGTGAACCACCACAGTCAGCTCTGCTTTATTACTCGCTTAAAGAAGAAACCCATTTCCCACCATGGCTATATGCTCAAAGGTACAGTACAGAGGGGATTCAGAGCGTCCTTTAGCTTCAGGTGAATTTCAAATAATCCAGAGTGATGAAAATCAGACTCCATTGCTGTGCTACCAGTAAGTATTCTTGTTGTGATGAGAGGAGCATGCACAGCAAGCACCACGGGCCATCCAGTCCAGTGCCCAGCTCCTGAAGGCAGCCAGAAGCAGATATTCTGGCAAAATGTGCAAAAAAGGCCAGTGATTCAAATGATGCAGGGACTAAAGATCCCACCTACAGAAGAAGTTTCTTTCCGTGTATACACTTTAAAAAAAAATGACAAACCACTTTATTAAAAAAGCCACTTTTAGCATTGTTTTCTTAATTTAAACTATCTGCACATTTGTTATGGAGTGGTTTCTCGGGGAATCTCCTACCAGCCACCCGTCTCCTTCACAGTGTACAGGGAGCTCATCGGCAGGACAGAGGCAAAAAATGAGACACAATATTCTCACACAAGCAGAAATATTTTTAACATCTGATCTTGATGCTTTTAGAAAAATGCCTGGGCATCGCCCGCCCAGACGTTGGCCAGTGCCAGTGAGTGACAGCTAGTGAGTGAGCTCACTCCAAATAAGACTGAAGTGGTAACGCTTGTTTGCCTCCCCTGACTAGTGACTTAACTCCTACGTGATTGAGAAGATGGGTCCATCATTTCAGAGGATTCATGATCTAACAATTTTTTTTTCCTTTTTCAATCTAACCAGACCTCATCTGTGTTGCTTTCTCTTCTGCTTGCCTCCTCAGGACCCTTGCCCAGACCACTGCCTTCTCATCCTGCCCCTGAGCTGCTGTCTCTGCATCATCCTTCCCCATGCCTTTCCTCTGCTTGCCCCAGCTGGATCTTCCTGCTGCTGCCTCCTACGTCTCCTTAGGCTTCTGCCGTCCTTGTGCCTCCTGTAATACTGAGTTCTACAGTACCCACGTGGAGTTCAAGATAACAAACTCAAGATCACTTATGAAGTTGCAGCCTACTCACCTCTGATACCAGAGTACTTCACCAGCGCAATGCTCCTCAACAGCTGGGAACAAGAAGTTCTGAAAAGTAGGATGCACTTTATAAACTTTTCAATACTGGGAGGAGTTCCCAGCAGGGTCCCACAGCCCTATCACTTGCTACTTTGGCCTCAGAAAGCTTCAGTCTGGTGGTCTTTGAGTACAATGTATAGTTCATCTTTTTCCCACACATGTTGATGATGGGTGGGAACTGCTGGGGAGGGCTTGTACTTGTCCTTATGCCAAGGGTGTTAAGTGTAGGGGGTTAGGCAATGCCTAACAAAGAAAAAACTTATGGCCAGCTGAAATTGTTTGGGCTTACACGCCATGTCTAGCTTGCATAGATGCTAGCCAGAGAAGAAACCGCCCTCTGCCTTGAGCGCTGCGCACTAATGCACGAATCTTCTGTGACACAACTGATCATACTCAGAGACTCTTGCCAGTGGCAATTCTGCAGCCCTTCTGCAGCTCCTTCTATTGCCGAGCATTTTTATTTTAACACCAGAGTGGCCTAACAAGAATAATATGTGGAAGTAGGTTTCTCCGTGCCACTGTCAAACGTTATGCATAGCGAGTGGCAGTAATGTTCCAGCTGACTTACTCTGTTGATTGTCTATGAATAGGCAGGAAACTCTTTCAGAGAGTTCTGGAACCCTATACGAGATATCAGTCTCTATAGATGGATCACAGAAGTCAGAATGACCATGAATACATGGTATTTTTACATCTGTCCAGTTCTGGCCCCCCAAAAAATCAAAACTGAAATATGTTGGTGGACTCAGAAGTTATGTCCACGTCAGCAAGCAGCAAGCAGGAATGAATCCACAGAGTGAAGAACCGGTAAGAAGGACTCAACCACAACATTACACATATGATTTGTGTTTTACTTTGAAATAGTGCTAATCTGTTTTTATAAACTGAATACCCTTAAGATTTTGCAGAGTACTTGGTGTGTTCCTGGAGTGCATCTCTCTGCTTAATTTCATCAAAAAGGCATCCCATTTGTGTACTCCAAGCCTAATGGAAAACAAAGCACGACACATAGGTAGGGCTGGGAAAATTAATTTCAAAAGGTCATTTATAGTTCGAATGAATATTCTATCTGAGTTCATCCAGAAACACCCTCAGACTGTCCCATGAAATGTAAAATCCCACTGGAGTTCACGGAGATGCATCAAGAAGCTAAAGCATGCAAGGCTTTGAGTATGGTCTACTGTGTATCATACCTACTTGGAGAAGAATTCTCCTGTCATGTCAAATTACTGTTTCTTACAATAACCATGTCCAGACTATGACAATATAGAGACTATTCACAACTAAGAACTAAGTGAGGCACCAGAGTTTGTTCAAGAGACTAATAATGCCCATTCAGAAAAGTAGTAGTTTTCTAGTAGTTTGAACATGATAAAAATAATAAATATGAATTTCAAGACATTCAGTAATATCCCTTACTATTTGTTTTAAAAATAGCACCTTCTGTATTGCAACAGTTTTGCAAAACGTAGAAGTTTGGGCAGCTGAAAAAACAAGTGGTTTTACTTTTGTGCTCACCTTGGATAGTGGAATAAATCACTATTTGGCTATTTCAGCTAAAACAGAGAAATAGTAGGAAAAAACCCACAAAATCAGTTATTGTGCTGGAGTACTGGTTGTGATAAACGTGCTACAAGGAAAGAAAGGAAACAGGGAAGAGAAGGAGGTGTATATATTATCCATTTTAGAAAAAAAAAAAAAACAAAACCCAAACTTTTAAATTATGCTATCGGTGATATAAGAATAAACCTAAATCAAAAGGAAAATAAGATTTATCAAAATACCCGGTCAAGGTAAACAAACAAGGAAGTCACTCATCTCTCAGTGGAATCTCCTCAATATCTATTTTTGATACACAGAGGTAAAGGACATAAGGCAGAAAAACATTTCCATGTGAGTGTCAGAATTGTGGCTGAAATGAAATTTAAGAAACATCTCAGTCAATCTGAAATCCCTTCCTGGCACTCCTAATAAGAGCAAAATGAACAGGATATTAAGAGTCGGGAGATAACTCTTCTGCAATACTGAACCAACTATTACAGGGCCCAATTCAGCAAAGTGAGTAAGCTCATACTGACATTTAAGTGTGCATTTAAGCCTCATCATCTTCAGTGAGAATCTGATATATGCTTTGGCACTCCTCTCGATGGAGATCTGTGAACGCGGGTCTATCTCACACACAAGCCGTACTTTAATCCACAGGCACCAATCTGTCCAGTAGCTGTAGACCAACTCCAGGACTCGGGGGATATACATTCATGTCCCAGCCCCGTGAGGTTATGAACAAGACAGTTCTGCAAAACACCTCCTGGCACCTGAGGGCCATGTTTTAAAACCTGCTTATCCCCTCTCTGCTTCATCTCTGTACCCCTGTGATGGAAACACACTGTTACTTCCCTACTAGAAATGGGAGAATTGTTTAAATATGTTACAGTAGGTTATAATAGTGGCATTTCAGGTAGACATTACCCTGCCTTTCAAATTAAACTGCTCTCTGAATTCTTTGCAGTTTCAAGGTCAAGGACCATAAAACTGGGCATCACTGAAAGTAAAGGTCCAGGACAAGGCCAACTATCAAAGTTCAGGAAATCAAGCTGTAAAGGAAAGCTTCCCGCAGGCGCAGTTAAGACTCCTCCACTGCCTTCTTTGCAACATATGGTGTAGTAAGACATGCACACCCTCTTCCTGCCCCCCCAAATTAACTCCCTGGCACCACCTGTTAGGAGTGAGCAGACTGTAAAATATTGAATTGGGAACAGATAAAAATGGGTGTGATGGTTCTGATGTGGTGCATTTCACTCGCTCGCTTCTGTGCCCATAGGAAAAGAAGACTGTGTTTGGCACAAAATTAAAAGTAAAAACTGTAAATCAAGAGTGTGAGCAATACTGCATTCCTGTAACTTGCACTGTCCTTTCAAAATGAGCTAGTTAATAACCTGACCTGGTTCTTTTATCACTTGGAGATACTTGCCTGGACTTTGAATTCCTTTGTTGTCTACTCCACTATCTATATTTTAAAACTCTCCTTCTATTCTGAGGACCTATTTTCTTCTCTGCCACTCAGAATATAAACTGTCATTCCAGTATATTACTCTCCTTCCCGAGTTCAAGAACCACGTGACTGCAGAAGTCATAATATTATGAGCACGCTTAGATCCATGATTTCATGCCATGTAACTAAAAGATTTCCTGAAAAGAAACATCCTTACTTCTTGTTCAAACTTCTTGGCTTGTGAACAATGGATCTGCACCCATAAATCTAAAAATATAACCCAAACTGTCCAAAGCAAAAAGTCATGTATTTAGATATGGGCTGAAGAACAAATGGAAATGAGAAAAAGGTATTTCAAGTGATGTGATGCACTGGTGTATGTATACAGAATATCTCATGTATGCTTGATGGTGGTATCAAAGGGTACTAATCTGACACGTATTGAACCAACGCAAGATAACTCAGTTCGCTCGTGCTCCTTCTCATCTTTTTGAAAATGATCACTATCCCACACATTCACTTTTCATCTGAGAAGTAGTTCATACACCACCACCAGAAGATAAAACATTGACTGTGACTAACTTAATGAGCCTGAAGCGCTAAAGAAAGAGAAGGAAAAAAAAAGTTTGAAATTTATGATTTTTATTCTCTTCCTTCTTCCTAACAGGATCTGGAAATCATGAAAGAACTTGAGTGCATCAAAGAATATCCTTTGAAAATCGTGCTTACAGGCAGGAATACAAATTGGATACTAGTCCCTAGGCCACTGGCCTACCTTTGTAGAAGGGTGGCTTGCATTTAATTTCCCTTGGCTAACAATTCACCTCTATTAATTAGAATTTAACACTTGAAAACAAAAGGGTTTAAGTTTTTAAAGTTAAAATAAAAAGGACATATGAATTGTTCTTATGAAAAAGATGCAAATTAGAAAAGCTTTTAAACTGTTAAACTCTTGATGCTATTTATATCACTAGTGGCATCATGACACAGCAATTAAATTATAACCCTTTCGCTAATAGAACATATTTTTGCCTATTTAAAATGGAAGCGAAAAAACAAGAAACTTTAGTTTGGGAAAGTCTCTAGTAACCAGAGATGTAGGCAGGAAGTAGTTTGAGGAAAAGGGGAGGCAGAAAAATAATTTGTAAATGTTTGACCGTAACCTAGTTTGAGTTCAAGTATATCATATGAAGCAGTAGATGATCTATCATTAACCTCTAGCTGAACTACGTTTAGGGAGCATTGGGTCATCTCTAACCTATTTCATAAAGTTACTTCATTTTATTTTGGCTAGTCTGTCACATAGGAACTCCAAATATTATACTGTGTTCCCTAGTTTGTGGACTGTACAACTGAAATATGGTTTTTGTAGCTTAACCATTTTTGAGGATTAAAGAAGTTACACAGGTGATTTAAAAATAATTACCATCACTGCCATTTTTATATAACTGCTTATTTCCTACTCTATTTAAACACAGAGGACCAGTTTTAAAATCATCCAGTATTTAAGGATAGCAAGGAAAAGGAATGGGACAAAATCTGCAACTCCCATGTAAAACCATCGTGATTGACCCAGTGAACCAAGAAACAAACTTGTTTACCCAAAGATAATAAGTTTTAAAAACATGCCATCACTTTTGAATTATTCCAGTAAAAGAACAAACAACATCAGTTATACTCTAATGTCAAGTCAGGATGTATATGGGAAAAAATATAGTCCAATCCAACACCTTTGTTAAAGAAATTAGGGTGGGATTGCATTACACGGCCAGAAAAGAAACTTCTCTGGCTAACTGCGCCACCTTTTGATTTAAATTTAAAAGAGAAATTAAATGATTGTCCAGTCCCTAGAAGAAAACACTTATTTAGAGATATTCCTGTAGACTTAAAAATGGGTTCAGGAGCTTACTTTATTTATTTCTTACAGAGAAGTACAGGGCTGTATAGTTTAGTATTGCTCTTATGGTTAAAAACCATGTCAGCAATATAAATGAAAAAAAAATAATATTCAATCTTGCTGGTTTGTGTTTTTGTAATAACAGTATACACATCAAAATCAATAAAGCTGGGCAAATGGCAGAGTAGTGGTTTAGTAATCTTAGCACTGTTAGCTAAGTATACAATCAACTCTAGAACAAATGCTTCATAATCCGTTAGATTCTCCTCTCTAAATCTATACTCATACAACCCTGGGAAATAAGAAAGCTTCACTTCTGATTTTTTTTTCCTAACATTTAAAACGTATCGGCTGTAAGCCCTAATTTATAGCAAACGTATCGCAATTTGCACTGAAATCTCTAGTCAGACACGAAATTAAATAGCACAGATATTCAAAGGAGTTACAGCATGCATTTAAATACATTAACCACATCCTACCTTGCATCCAAACATCAACGATAAAGTGTTGTTGGTGCATGCAACTTTGCAGTGGCAAATCATTGGTGTAAAGCAGTCAGGATTTTTAACAATAGGGCACATTCCTTTACTGCTGCAGTAGTGGCAGCCTACTGAAGGCTAAAAACAAGTAGCTAATACAGCACATGGAGAGGCAACATACGCTGCTCAACAGCTAGCTTTTCTCTTGCTGGTCAGAAGCAGCCTGCTTGAATCTCTACCTGTGTCCCATTCAGCCATCCCCTTCTTCGTTGATGAATCAACGATGCAGCATTGATCACGAATCTCAGGATTTCCCTTCCTCTGGGAAATTAGTTTTTACATCGGGGGGGAAGGAAAAAAAAAAAAAAGAAGAAGAAGAAAAAAAAGAGAGAAATGGAAATGAGGGGGACTAGCAGGTGTGGCAGTATTAGCATGTAAAAGGATGTAAACGCCTACTCATAACAATCACATAAGATTGTCATGCTAGCTGAAGTGGGCTGAAATTATTCCATCGGAAGAAAAATACTGCAGCTCCTGATTTGGTAAAAAGCCAGTGAGTTGCTGCAATACATAGTCATTGTGGGGAGAGAAGAGAGAAAAAAATTACTTATCTAAGAAGCCAGAATCCTCAGCCTTTATCAATATGCATTCCAGTAAGGATTCCCTTTCCAGCGCCTCCCCGAGAAAAAGAATCAAATCGGTGGCAACTCCGGAGAAGCGATGACCTTTGCTTTCCCCAAAAAGATGAATCTCAGCATGAAACAAACTGTACTCAAAGCTGAAAATCCCCGATGCTGGGAGTTTGCAATCAGAGAAATACAAGTAACATTTATCCAATCCTGGCTTGCCACATGGGAGCTTTCTCCAGGCACAAATTTACAAATAGACAGGTTGAAGGATTGCAGGAGACACTGAATAAAGATGTGAAGTTGCACGGAAAATGCACCAGCATGAAGCTTAAAACGCAACCCTCCTTAAACTCTGCTTTTGAGGCAGTGTAACTACTGACTCCAGCTAGTACTGATATCCTATAACCTGCAAACGGCTTGCTGTATTTCAAAAATGCAATAATTAAGGAAGTTTGGGAGCAGAACGCTGGTTTGGATTCGGTTACAGCTGTCGCTGCTCCTTCAGTTAAAGCAACACCAGCTGAAAATGCATAATAAAGCATTTGGATGAGCAAACCGCTAGCTGTGCTTTTTAAGAGGATTATTTATATCAGAAGTTGGATGCATATATCCTCCAGTTTTAGGTTCGGTCATGGCAGACACACAAATATAAAAGGAAAAGGCTACGGTATAGAAAATAAAGCCATATCTTCACCGATTTCACAGCTGATAACAAGGTAAAACCAGCAGTTTTTTCACAGCGACTTGACCCTGCTTTTTTTTGCGACTCACTGAGCTCTGCCCATCAAATTAGAAACTCTTTCTAAAGAAATGAGAGCAGCTTGTCTCCCTGGCAATCACCAGTGAGTTCTTAAGGCACAACTGAAACAATTTTCTGTAATAAACCCGAACTAGAATTTTGTTATACAACAAAAGGGAGAAAATGGCAAATGGAGGTCTCTGTGTGCAGCCAGGTCGAGCAATATAGAGGGTGAACGGTACAGAATTTTTAAAAATATCTACCTGAGACTGCAGACCCTAATGTAGGAGACCTCCTTTATTAAGATTTTGTGTTTATGCAAATGTATATGAGTCTGTGTAGTGCATGCCTGTATAGATCTAAATTTTGAGTAGAATTCCTTCAGTACAGCTTACCCTCACTTTGTAAAGTTCAAAAACATAAAAGAAGCATTCTCTTAAACAGCTCTGATCCTACTCCTTCTTTTGCACCATACAATAACTTTACTTTTATCCAATTTTTGTGTGTAGCTAAATTTCCACTTGGTATAATATTTTCTGATTGTTGTTTCTCACTCTATATTTTTGAACTTGCAAGAGCCGCAGCTCAGTAAAATGACAGTACTTTCTAGACTGACATGACAGATAGAACTGCTCCACAGTTAGAATTACAACCCAGTTCCATTTCTGAAGATTTATTTCTTGCAAATAACAGGCTCTTACAACCCATTGTCCTCAATTCACTCAGCTCATTATTTTTTTTTTCCTCACAGCCTGGACACGAGCGTTCCATGTCATGGGAGTTCCCCATGCGGAGGCCAATCAAACAGCTACCGATAATCTAAGTTTGTCTGACCTGTTAGTCCAGCACTTTTTTCTGACTTGCTGTGCCAGTTATCATCTGAAACAGTGACTGAGCCTGTTTAGAAACATACTACGGTGACAAACAGCAGCCGTAGCATTGCTGAATCTTTGATCTGTTTATTCCTAGCTTGCCTGTCTCATTATTAAGCTATATGTTATACAGATTTTCTTTCAAGTACTGTCTCTCGCATAACCAGCACTGGTGTAAATATAGAAAAGTGTAGTTTCCATGACAATACATTCCATAGTTACAGCCAGCAGCCACTATCATTAAAACATGAATCACTGTGCTACCTTAAGGTGTGAGCGCACTACATCACTGGCCTTAGAAGCGTTAATTTGGGATGGGGGTGGCATGACAATATTTTTAGGAGACACTACTACAAAATGCCAGAAAACTGTGCTGTTTAACTGTTTTAGCTATTCTAATATCCACCCATCTTAGACATTTAAGCGATCAGTAACACTCTCAATCTGTCCTAATCATTAACATTTCTAATGTAAGAATACAGCGCATCTGCACTTTTCAATGTTTTAAACACGATGTCCTGATTTGAAAATGGACTCATAATCATACAAATGTGGTTTCCGATTAATGTTCACAGGGGCTAATTAAAATCACCTGCATTTAATTACAAATTCAGATTTCAAAGAAGGGAAAGAAAACCAGCCAGTTAGCCTCTTGGATCTTTTGGATCTGACTGCATTCAGCTGGCTCGTGCTCTCAAAAGGGAGGACATATCTGTTCATTAAAATTCCCATTTCTTCCCCAGTCCCTGATTTTCAAAACGAGACTAGTGCAGACTTTCAACCAGAACAGGTTTCGCTTGTGACTTCATTTCAGTGTTAGGATGCATCAAACACCAATCACCCGAGTATTGCACAAGGCATGAAATGCATCCCTTCACACTTAAACTAATTGTTGCTTTCAAGTGAAAAACAGTTACCTGAAGAGCAGTCATTTGGTAAAAGATCAGAAAAGGAAGATTCATTCCCATGACAGAATGGAATAATAACTCATATCGCAATTGGCCAAGACGTTTATTTCAATTAAGTGACAACCACATATAGAAAACTGCCATAAGAAAACATTTTCTCATAGTTCCTCCTCTACCTTTTTTTTTTTTTTTTCCCCAACAGCACTCATTGCAGGCACAGAAGTAAATTGCTAATTGCCAGGAAAGGCATTTAAATCACAGCCATACTGCAGGAGTTCTTGGAAAATCTATGTCCACATTTGCGCTCTGTCTGATGGGATACACAGAAGAACATACATTGTGGGTTTTACTGTATGAAAAAGAGAGTCCGCACATCTGCTGAGTTTTGTGAGCCCTCTACACCTTTCCTTGGACTTGTGCGCACCGATCCAGCCCACTTGCTGGCAACTGCTGTTCTGCCACAATGAAGTGCACCTCTTTGGCTGTTAGCAAAAAGGAATGCTCCCAGCAAATTGTGGTGTAGTTATTGTTAAAAGCTTTGAGCACAATGACCCCACCAGTGAATAAAAGTCACTTGCTATTGTCTGAGCTTGGTCTTTGCAAAAGTTACTCTCTCCCTCACCCCATGGATTTGGGAGGAACAAGAACTGTTGCTCCATTTATCATTTCCATTTGGTCTGTTCAGCTGGTAAAATTGCTTGAGTTTTGGTACTATAGTACGTATTTGTGTATTTCCCATTCCCTATTTTCACTACTACACTTTTTGTTCAGTTGCTCCACCATGAGACATTCCTCTGACCCCTTAACACATCCATTAGATATGAAAAGATCAAGATGATCTATAGACCCTTGGCCAAGCTATGTGCATTTTTACTTTCTTCTAATCTTTTGTTAGAATTCAGAATCACCTTCTCCGTTGCTCTTCTCTGAATTCCCTGTACACTAATCAAGCCTCCTAAAAACTAAACCTGTCTCTGACAGTGATTAAAGAGAAGTTGTCTTCTCAGAAAATCATATTAGATGAAAGAAAAAGGGAAAAGGCTTGTTACACCACAGGCAGCACATACAAAAGGAACCAGAGGATATAAATATAAAACAAACTTGAAAGATCCCCCATCAAAATGGAAATGACTGCACACAACCCTGTCACATGTTCCTTAAGAACAAAACAGTCTCAAACATCTAGTCAAAACCAAAGTTTTAACAGCTGTCCTGTCATTTGGAGGGACTCTACTTAGGGCATTTCAAGGACCTCAGCTATGTCTATGCTATATGTGAGCTGGTCATTTTGGGGAATAGAATGAAGATGACAAGTTTTTATTTTGCTGACGTTTGTCTGTCGGTGAGTATCAAAAGCCTGGGCTTAGTTTGCCTGAAAATCCACCTGCTTTTGGAACAATCACCATTGAAGCCCCCCCCAGGAAAGACCTTACAGTCACTAGATGTTAGCTCAAGAGCAGCTAAAATCAATGGAGGAGCTGCTATTTTGTGATCTGCCCACACCTCACACAAAGCTATGCTTGAACCTGCACGAAGGCATAATATGAGATTGAATTTTCAACCCTGCTTTTAGAAATGGGGGTAAGGGAACTTTTTTGTGCCTAAAGGCTGCAGGACTAGACTAAATCTGGCCCAGTCCTGCCATAAGAACAAGATGAAGGACCCACCTCTTCCACAGCCATCAGCAGCAGCTGCTACATCTCACACAGTGGCATGTGGCAGCTGGCTTGGCTTTCCCAAATCTCTGCCTATAGACAGGGCTGAGTTGCCAGTTGGCTCCTGCCAACAGCAGAACCTGCTGGTGGAGAGCTGCTTTGCTTCACCTGGCGCTGACAAGGGAATGGACAACTCATGGAGATAGAAAGTTCTTCTCAAGTACCTTAAGATCACAGCATGGAGGCAGAGGACTGCTCGGATGCTCTGAAAAATGCATCAAGGATTCAGATGCAGTAGGCAGCTTGGAAAGCATTATATGACTCATATCTCTCCACCTGAAGATGGAGATAATGCCTTCCAATTAAATGCCCATACCTCTACATACACAGTCACATAAACAGTGATTTTAATAAATGGGAATACTCTTACAAAAAGTACTCATGTTCATAAGTGTTTACACATTTAAAAGTGCCACATTACCAGCTTCGTTTTACATGCTGCTGGAAAGCAGATCTGCAGAGAGGGAGCTGGGAGTCCTGGTGGACAGTGACTTCACCATTAGCCAGCTATCGGCACTTGTGGTCAAGAAGGCCAATGGCATCCTGGGGTGCATCAAGAAGAGAGTGGCCAGCAGGTCGAGGGAGGTTATCCTCCCCCTCTACTCTGCCCTCGTGAGGCCACATCTGGAGTATTGTGTTCAGTTCTGGGCTCCCCAGTTCAAGAAAGACGAGGAACTACTGGAGAGAGTCCAGTGAAGGGCTACGAAGGTGATCAAGGGAATGGAGTACCTCTCTTACAAGGAAAGGCTGAGAGATCTGAGTCTGTTTAGCCTGGAGAAGACTGAGAGGGGATCTGAACAATGCTTATCAATATCTAAAGGGCGGGTGTCAAGAGGATGGGGCCAGACTGTTTTCAGTGGTGCCCAGTGACAAGACAAGGGACAACGGGCACAAGCTGGAACACAGGAAATTCCATCTCAACATGAGGAAAAACTTCTTTACTTTGAGGGTGGCAGAGCACTGGCGCAGGCTGCCCAGAGAGGTTGTGGAGTCTTCTTCTCTGGAGATATTTAAAACCCACATGGATGCGTTCCTGTGCAACCTGTTGTAGTTGACCCTGCTCTGGCAGGGGAGTTGAACTAGACGATCTCCAGAGGTCCCTTCCAACCCTGACCATTTTGTGATTCTGTGATTTTTAACTAGTGGAAAACTGAATTATTTCTGAAAATAATTTTGATCTGTTAAATCATTTACGAAGCACCAACTGTATATAATGTTTTAAAATAACCTCTTTAGCCAGGTATAAATCTAAAAGAAAAATGAGAAAAGGGAGAAAAAATTACTCAAACTAAACATCAGCTTGAAGGAAAAAAACCAAGGATATCACTGCCAGTCCTCAATAGTTACAAAACAGCTCTGATTTTCTGAAGATTCCTATTTATATCTTGTGTTAGAATTTTTAAGATTTTATGTGACAAATTAAACTGAAATAAAGCCCTCGTCCTGCAGACACAGAGTGAAAATACGTGCACAGCACATTAGAATATATATGCCCCACTCTTATGTCCTTATGTAGACCTACTGATTTCTTCAAGTGATTATAGTGTAATACATGTGCTCCTAAATGAGCTTGAAATTAGCAGTTCAGCCACCACTCTCTAGAGTTCACCAAGGACTAAGAGCTTCAGTATTTACCCAGGCTGCTGGGGCAGAAGGGGGGGTTAGTCTACATTGAATTTTGTGATACTACACTGTTGTGAGAACTAAACTAGCTAGCTCAGTTATGTCAATATAATCTGAAGTTATTGCACCTTACACGTATTTACCATATGCATTAAATAGAGGTGTGAGCCCGGCCACAGTCCTACACATGGTCACCAGCTCTGCACACACATCCTTTCTGCTGTGTGCAAGTGGGACTCCCCCAGTAGGAAGCACAACACTTAGTAATTTTCCATTAATTTTCCAGTCTCCCCTTGAACCCATGTAAACTTCTACTTCCATAATGTCCTCTGGTGAGGAGTTCCTCAGGCCTTCCACTTCTCCTGTGATGATCTGTCTATGTGTGTTTTTAATCTTGTTCCTGATGTCTTTATCAGCTGTCCCAAAATGTTGCAATGGAAGAAAGAAGGAACCGTTAACTCCTATTCATCCTCTCCATGTAACTCGGGATTTTGTAAACCAATGCTGTATCCTCTCTAACTGGTCTTTTTTCAATAATGAATAGTTGGAGACTAGTAGATCTCAGTCTTTGTTATAACAACAAATTTTATATATTTGAAGATGGTCATTGTTTATCCCAACTTGTTTTACTTAATTCTTTTAAACTTCACCATAACCCATACACTATAAAATTCCCTTGGTCCTTTCGTCTAAAATATCTCCATCCTTCTCAAAGTGTGCATCCAAACTGTGACATTGTCCAGCAGAATAATACATCCATCTCTTGCTTACAGTAATTCTCTAAATATAGCTTAAGTTTTTTAGATTAGCTTTGCAATAGCCTCATATTCTTCACTGAAACTCGCTCTGGGATGCATTTCTACCCAACCCCCCTTCATCCTTCTCCGCTAATCAATATGCATTTGGTATTTGCACAATTGGATATCCCTTCCTACATGCAATACTTCACATTTGAATTTCATGCTATTTCTTTCAGGCCATTTATTTATATTCAACTTTACATGTGCCATTCCTCCAGCAAATTCCAGGGTGCTCAGGGTATGAACTTTAACAAAAAATACTTGGAAGCAATTTTTCCTGGCATTTAGACTTGCTGGAGCACAGAGTGTTACGTCCCCAAAAAGAGGTTCAAAGGGGAAGTCCACTTTCAGGAAATGTGTCTCTGGTTACTGAGAAGCTACGTACACTGCTTAAATCTCTTTGCTTTTCAATCATATGAAATTCAAATTTTGGTGATCATTAGTGGCCCATATAGGTGGGAAGTCTACAGGGACTATATCTGGCTGAAGGAAAACACAGAGCCTATCTCTTTTAAGACTCATGTGTGAAATGTTTTTATGATCTAAATAAAAGTTAGGGGACAGAAAAAATCACAAAATCAAAAACAAATAAAAAAGCAAGTAAAAAATCATTATTATTTCCTTGGCCATTTCCTGAAGGTGTTTCATAAGGGCCTGGCATTAATTTTCAAATATGGTTCCCATAATTTGCTTTTATTGGAAAGCCAGTGCCTATACCACCATCTCTATCACTGAGCAATTCAGACTGTTGCTGGCAGCTCTGGAGAGGAACCACCGGAAACCAGCCTTCATTTCTTGTGTCATATTGTACTGCTATTCAGAGAGGAATGATAAGCCTAAAGGAAAAGTACTTGATGAAAGCAAAAGTAAAAATAAAACTGATGATGCATCACAATACATGAGAAGTTTGGGCTTTTTGGCACTTTGGAGAAATGAATTTTTCACAACATTACTAGCTTTTTACAAGAATGTCTGATATCTTGATTGCAAAATGTCATTAAACAAAGCTATAATTTCAGAGAGACAGAAATAAAGAAAGGAAGAAATGGACCGAGCCTGCAACTAAATCCTGTTTTGTAAAGTCTTAAATTACTCGCTCCATATTATTACGGCTAAAACTTACTATGGGTGAGGGTGCAGGGACCCTGGCTGGGTGCTAACCAGACACATGTTTCATGTCAGAGGTGAAACCAGGCTGTTGCCACATGTGCTGGAAGCAGGAGAACACCTTTGGTTGCCTCTGTGAGGATTCTCTTTTGCTCAGAAATTCTCCCTGATATACAGAGAAGGAAGTCCTGATAAACTAGATGTTTGATTATTTTTTTTTTAAACAATTTATCTCTACATAAATGCATGCATTTTTCCCAGTTCCCATCAAAAGTGAGTATTTTCCAGCAGTTCGCAGCAGTCAGGAAGATTGTCACTGATTTCCCTCAGATTTTCTTAACAGGAAATTCTGTGTTCATTTTTTGGCAAATGCCACTCTTCTCACAGCTTTTAGCATTTAATGGCTTTCCAGCTATGAAATTCTCATTCCATGAAAAAAAATAAGAACCAAAAAAACCCCAAGAAAAACCCAAACCCGAAACTTCATTCACTGCAATATCAGTGGAAAGAAAATAAGAGATGCAAATACAGTCACATCTAAATTCTATTATGAGTTTTCCGACAAAACTAAAAAAAAAACTATAGCTGATACTGACGATGACAACACCTGCTTAGGCTCTCTGTTTGCAGCTCTTCTAACTCCACCGTGCTCAGGCTGGGCCATGGATGTTGGCCCCAGACACAGTAGGCACACAGGATCCCCTTATGTGACCCTGACAGTGTAATGGGGAACAGAGATTGCAGATGCAAATGTATCCATCCCACATCTGGGAGACAACCATTTTCAACAGGGGAAAACCATCGATGCCCATCTTTTTCTTTTTGGAAAAGGGGCTGCCCTTGACTCCAAACCCCACAGAGATGCCAACCAGCTGAGCCCCTAATAACAGCAAGGGGCTACTTGAGAAAAATGCCTCTGAAAGACTTTCCCCCACCCCAAAATGTTCCTGTGTGTCTTCCTCTGTAGCCTGATCAGTTTTTCACAGTGGGAAAAGAAAAGCTTACCCAGTGAAAGCCAGGAGAGTGTTGATTTTGTGTTTTTATTATTGCGGAGCAGACAATATCTTCTCTCTGCCTGCATGGGCTGATGCCCACCATTGTGACTTTAAAAACAAGACTGCAAAGGCTTGTGGGTCACACAAACCAGATGGAGGAGGAGAGAGCTTAATCCTGGGTTGCCTGGGAATCCGATCAATCCTCTCATTCATGGGACCTTCTGGACTGGGCACTCTCATGGCACAGGCGCTTCCCCAATGCTCGCAGTCCTTGCTCGACCCTCTGCTGCAGCGCGTTTGGGGAGAAGCACGGGGCTGATCACAATGGTTCTATTCTGCTCCTTCCCAGTAGGCACTGACCACTCGCCCTTTACTGCACCTTTCTATTTCTAAGATGGCATTAAAAAGTCAGGGCAGGGATTTTCCACCCTGCTGGCACCACACAAGCGCCTGCTGTCCCCGGGGTTGTGGCAATACTAGCAGGGTCTGTTACTGTTGGCTGAGGTGAAACAGTCCTGTAAACTGAAGTCATTAAGGAAAAGCACGTTGCCTCCAGCTCTGTGTCGGTCGGGAATATCTCCTACCTCCAATGCTCCACCACCCGGGGGGAAAGGAAAGACCATCGTCAAATGAACATTATACAGAGGGAGTGACTCCTCCAAAGCGTCCATGGGAATAATAAGATGAAATAAAGCTAAACTTTGGAGAGTTATTGGAGTGTTCAGTTTGCAGTACTTTAAAAATGACATTTTTAATGCCTCAAAGAAGAGGAGCTTAGTGGAAAATCAATGCATTTCTGAGGGAAAGGAGCCAATGCAGCTTAAACGGCTCCCAGTGGCAGCAGGCCTATGAGAGCCTGCAGAACCCTTCTGAGCTAATCCCTTGGCTCTCTCTGGTGACCAAAGACCACCTCCTCACCACAGGGTGAAAATTCTGCTGCCAGGCTCCAGCATGGCCTCAGGACCGTCATGCTGCAGGCATCTCCTATGTCATTCAGGAGCGCCTCCACGGAGGTGATGCTAATGCAAGGGAACATGCGCAAGATCAGCTTTGGGTATGGGAACAGGAGTTTCCCTCTCCTCCGAGTAACTAAATTAATGCCAGTCAGCCAAGAAAGAAGTAGAAGAGAGCAGAGGCCCTGGGCTGTTTGACTCTTGCCTGGCTGAGAGCTGTTGTGAGTCAGCTGGAGGCAGGGACGGAGAGGACCATAATTCTCAGGATGGCAGCATCCTTGGTGCTGCCCCGTCCAGGTGTGGGAAGGAGCAGCTTTGTGGCAGTGGTAGCTTACCTGGGGAGAGCTGCCCTCCTGCTTCTGCTCAGTCTGCAGTGCAGCTGACTTGTCTGGAGCAAGCTTCCAGGAAAAACAAAAAAAGCAGGCTGGGCAAAGTCTGCTCACAGGCTGTGCTGCAGCAGGAGCATCCATCTTAGATCCAGTGGAGGAGGAGAGCTTGGACAAGCTCCCTTTTTAAAGCAACAGTGCTCCTACTGAGCATGGCGAGGAAGGGTAGTGCTACGCCACGACAGCATTTGCGCCGGATAAGTGCAGAGCACTTTATAGGCATTAGCTAATTGATCTTCGCAAAACCCCTTTGAGCTGGGCAGCTAAACATCATCCGCCCAGTTTTACAGGTGCAGAAACTGAGCTGGGCTAAAGTTACCTTGTACAGAAGTAGCCCACAATTTTAGGGTGCCTGAGCCAAAAGGCTTTAGGTCTGATTTTGGGGGTGCAGACTGACTTTGGCAGCGCAGAGCATCTGTAACTCTACTCGTAACGAAGAGTTCACGGCTGTTTTCAAAAGCCAACCCCAGGGGTATTTCAAGTGGGAAATCCCAAAAAGAAGGCACCCCAAATCACTAAGCCTTTAGGATAATATTGGCTTTTCTGTCTAAAGATATCTAAGGAGAAGATTGTAGAGTCAGGTTCCACTAGATTTTGTCTCCTTGATCTCTCTTTATGCATCTGGACAGTCCCCTTCCCTGTGGGCTCCCCAGGGACTCCTGGGGACCTGTGTGCAGAGAGTTGGGGTTTGAGAGGGAAAATAAAACTTTTCTTCCCCAGGGACCATTTAGACTGCATGACCTGAAGGAATACAAGATGGGACACCCTGGATGTGCAGAGACATGGGACACACATGGGACGTGTGCTGGCTGTATGACTGGGAGCTGACGTTAACAGAGTGGTATACGAGGTTTGTTTAATCTACTCTTTATTACCCTCAGGGTATATTTTTGTTACATGGCAGACCCTTAATAAACATAACACTTTTACCTCTAAGTGTGCTTGACCAAAGAGCTATAAAAGAGCCCTCAGAGGCTGTCTCTCTCCCGACTTGCTAATGCTGTAGCAGTAGTCTACCAAGGCCCAGATTTTTAAAGCTAGATAGATGCAGCCTGGTACTTCGTGGGATTTTCACTTGTAGGCTGAACGAGTTTGGAATTAAAATTAAAAAACAGGGCAAGTAAGAACACCCACTAGTGCCTACTTGTGATTGTAGGTACATAAATAGCTTTAAAAATCTTGAGTTTATCTCATGTAGGGCTCCAAACTGAAGAATTCCCTTACAGCTATAAGACAACAGCTGAGGCTCTGGTTGTCCTTCAAATTGTACTTCAAGGTACAACCACATATTCATGCAGCCTTTTTCTTCTCCAAACCTTCCAGATGTGTGAGAGTTGCAAGCTGAGTATTCTCCAAAGGGACAGGCCTAAAGTAATTCAAAGTCCTTCGTTAGGCACTCTGTCAATGCCGTAAACATCGCTATTTAATTGATGTACTGTTTTTATTATATGTGCCCTCAGGGAGTGTGCTGACCAGAGCCTCTTGTAAATTGAATAAATAAACAAATAAATAAGCAAGCATCGTCGCCTCAACCAACTTGCTGTGTGACAGAAAAGTCTGTGTGGTTTAATGTGGTTTCTACACAACAATCTTGCTGGCTGGAATGGCTTGTTTGATCTTCATTAACCCTGGCAGGTTCTTCCAGTTCCTTCCTCCACCTCAGCAAAGACAGACATTCTTCCTTTCCGGATTTCTCAGGTCACTTTGATTATTAAATATGTCATTTTAAAAGCTTCCTATAAAGAGAAAACTGGCTATTCCCTTCCTTCATCTGGAAAATGGTGAAGAATTTTGTCATTTTCTCTTAGAAGGGATGAAGGTGTATCCTCCTTCTCCCATGCCTTCCCTTTCCTCCCTTGTCCACCTACCCCACTTCACAGCTCTGAAAAGCCATGATCCCTCATTTGCTTCTTACTTGCATATTGTCTGGACCAAAATACTTCTCAAATGTGTCTTTTAACAAAACCTGAGAAAACACAGTTCTACCAGTGAGAATCAGAATAACAGTGCAACCAAAACTGTGCCATTTGGGGAGATAAGCTAGCTAAGCCCGAGCACAAAAAGCAACATAGACATGGGAACCATCACTCAGTGAGGGCTGCTCACCCAAACCTTTGCACTGCTGCTCCAGTGGGTTTTGCAGCCTATGTTCATCTCTATGTTTTGCAGTTCAGCAAAAGCACTACCGGTGCCCCGGCTGGTTGGCTTGTACACATCTACGACAACTGCAGCCACATACCGGCTGCAGTCAGACCTTCATGAACGTTATGCATGTGAGCAGTTTTACAGCTGTGAGTCATCATCTTGCCTACATTCATATGTTCCTTTCCACTCTGGAAGGAAAGCGCTTTCATTCACGAGAGGAAAAAATAGGTTTCAAGCAGTATCATGATACAATCACATCCTTTTATAGTGTTCAGCTTCTTGTTATGAAATTTGATTCCTCTGAGGCATGACTATAGAGTGGAGTGTGGAAAAGTGAGTTAAGATGGAAAACAGGTTGTGCCAGCTCTGCCTCCATCAATGCCCAAATCAATTCACCTAACTGTAGGCTTCACTCACTGAGCTGCTTAAAATTTGCAGGACAGTTACCCTAGATTGTCTTCATGCTTGAGTGCAATAGGTAAGTACCGTCAGATGAACTTTAATACAGAGCTTAAGGACACTGAAGAAATGAAGACAGACTGAACGAGAGACTGAAGAGGGTCCACTTGTGTGCCCTGGTGTCCCAGAGCTCCATACCCTTTCCCCCTTAACCATATTGCAAAATTGTTTTGAGGCAGTGGAAGTGCTTTTCCCATAGCCAGGCTTTTCAGTGAGTTAAAGAAAAAGAAAACTGTATACTCTATTTCTCCCAAATATGTGAGGCCTCTCTTGCCCTTGGGCTAGCTTTAGGCCAAACCAAATTGAGATAAATTCAAAATCGGGAAAAGTGTCACAGAAGGGGTGTTTCTCAGGGGACATTTGCAGAATGCTTGAATCTGGACATACTCCTAAAATTGTTTCACAATAGGAAAATCAGATGGGATGTCTACCTCTTTCCCATGAGAAACTGGTAATGTTTGACCTTAATATATGATTAGCTGTTAAATGACTTTCAAGGAGACTTTCAGAGGATAATCTACTTAGCCTTTAGCACCCATTTATCACTTCATGGTGGAGATTACGGTCGATTCTAAAGAACAGCCTCAACTACATTTTTTTTTTCAGTTAAGTAAATTATTCCTTTATGGGAATATCGAGAGAATTTTATGTTCTCCTTTCTTCTTTCTAATGTATTGTTACAGCATAAGTAACTATGAAAGTCATTTAATGAATGATTGCAAATGAAACACTCTACAATTTAGAAAGGATTCACCAACAAAACTGATGGACTTGTGGTAACCCAGAAGGCTCTTAAGATATTTGTGAATTGTGGGTGTGATGATCACCACATTGCTGCTACCAGGTATTGACCTATACGCTGGTTCTAGGAAGAAATTATCGAATACAGATTAAATCTTAAATAGTTAAATCAAAGTGAGACTTGGAGTCTGGACAATGGAAAAAGATTGCTGTTAAGTTTATGATTCCTAGACATACTGTAGACCCTACCTAAAAAATATATTTCCAACTGCATCCACCTCATGCTAAGAAATGCAGCATACCTCAGACTGGAACGGTTCAGGGCTCTTCCCCTACAACTTCCCCCACATCGACACTACACAGCACTTGATCTTGGGTTTGTCATGACACTGGAAATCTATGTTGCATTCCTGTGACATCTGAGGGCACAAAACATTCTGGGATTATCCTGGAGAGCCGTGTAGTCTCCAGACTGCACACTTTCTTCTCTAGCACTTCTAGGATGGTGTCCCATCAGGGACCCTGCCCCAGCATGTTCGGTTGGCCTCAAAAGCCAGTCAAATAGTGAATTAACATTTATGTGATATGTATGGCCAGAGGACCAAGACGCTGGAATGAACCGGGAAGCTAAAGATGTGAATGGTGAGACTAACAGTGGATTTTTATCAAAATGGGT
>NW_009647680.1:6858117-6858454 GCF_000708025.1 Charadrius vociferus
ACCCAGGATCTCCAGGTGTGGAAAATGGTGCTTCTCACCAATCCTTTTCTCAGAAGGACATTCCTCCAGTCTTGATCTGGGACACTCAAAATCTACCCAAACACCATCTTCAGCACCACTGACGACCATTTGCCTATAGATTGCCAAGGAATATTCTGTTGTGACTTCTTGAACCTTTTAAGTCTGCAAAGACTCAATGTTCAGATCGATTGCCAAATTACCTTAATTTAACAATTGATTTTGCCTCAAATGAATTGTGGTAACAGTCCATATGTTTACTCTTAATCTATGGCAAACTCCTCTTTTACTGGAAAGGAAATTAAATTGCACTACCTTT
>NW_009647680.1:6858504-6934816 GCF_000708025.1 Charadrius vociferus
ATTGTGTTAACTTGTAGTAACCTGGCCATGAGTTCAAATCCTTACATATATGTAGAAGAATGTGCAGGACTGTGATCTTTAGTTTTTTGTTATTATTACCTCTGCTTCTGTTTCAACATTATTGTTTTAAAGATCTTTGTCCTCTGATAAATAAATCCTTTAGGTTATTTCTGACACTTCATAACATATGAATTTTCCTACATTTCTCAAAGATGAATGTCGGTGTTCATCCAGTCCATGTTTCTACTCTCAATCACGTTATCTGTGTCTGTTATTTCGCAATTGCTACTAATGTGCTTTGTACTATACAGTATAAGAGATGACAATACCTCCCTACAAGTCTGGTAATCAAAGTCAGATCAATGAAAATTGTTATGAAAATTGTTCGGAAGAGTTGAAAAAAAAATTTTTTAGCTATATCTATCTCCCTAAAACTTAAAAATTAAAGAATGCATCTGCAGATATTATTGAAAATTACAGTGTTTGAAGAAACAGATTAATTCAGCTGTGACTATATATACCAGCTTGTTTTACTCTGGATGGTTAACAGAAATGCTGGAATTCTGTTCTTTTAACATGAAACTGTTTTTCTGAATAAGCTAAACTGCCAGCCACAACCAATAATTACACCTCTTTTACTAAGGATATGTAACGGTGGTGTCTGCTTTAAACTATTGCATTTTCAGCCATAGGAAGGAGCTAAAGTAACATAAATTTCCTGGAAGAGTACTTAGACAGCTGTTTACCTGGAAATGATGCTCCTTGCTTGTGTCAATGTGACATACAAGTTATTTTATAGTTGTGGCAGAGAATTAATAAAGAAATTGTTGAACTATTGGTACACAATTTATATGCTTGCGTATGTACCTCACAAGAAGATGCTTATATGTTCTTTGGCAAATATTGCTAGTGATAAAACAATATATGCCCCTCACTGCATCTTTATGTGTAACAACAGATTTAAACAATTTAGCACATAAGAATAAATGTCAATAAAAAGCATGTATGGAGCCCCTCAGAGTTTAAGGATGCTCACACGGTCAAATCCTCCATCAATGTACCAAGGAGAAACATAGCTATTCTTGGCTTTAAGAGGAATTACCTGTGTTAATATTCCATGTATCAATGCCAGATTGAAATTCAGCTTTAAAGGGTGCTATTCTGTAAATTGGAGTGGTCAGGCTGAGCCAGGCACGCGCTGGAAAGCAGACAAGAGTCGGAAGGTGGGAAACTGTCTTACAACCAATGACAGAATCACAAAGCCACAGCCAAGCCTCCCTCTAACATCCACACAAGATTTCTGGCTACTGGTAAAAGAGAATTTCCTAAGATGAACCAATCACCCATAAGATTCTCCGCCACTTCACATCCCACATTTGGGTAACAGTCTGGAAGGTCTTTGTGCCTGTAAACCTGAGCTGCCTTTAAATTAAGATAACTATTTGCAGGGCTGCTGTAACTGCAGGTGACGTTGCAGCCACGTGAACGTAGGCTGACATCCTGAGGCTCCATCAAGTGTTCCCTCCTGCCACCTGTACCCTTCCCTCTACATCCCAAGCAGTCTGCTTTTCCCTCCCCGCTAGCACATGCCATCTCTGCCAGAATATCATGAAGCTTGTGTCACATCTTGGCACCAGAACACAAAGAGGAGAAGCCGAACAGGATTTGCTAGCTGTGGGAGAATTATATCTACTACTGTGGTTGCTGATCCACTATGAATATCACAGCCAGAAACGTCCATCTGGAGTCTCCTACCAACTGCTCTTGAGCAGACTTTGATGCAGTGATATCAACCAGTTGAAACTTGACCCTATGGAGGAGTTTAAGCAGAAATGGAAACTCTACCCATAATATCTTCTTCTTATTTGAGACAACAGGGTGCATGCAGGTCATATTTTAAGGTATTTCTCTGCAATTATGTAGGTTAGAAACATCCTACAACCAAAGGAGGGCTAATTTTAACTTCCGCTGCTCTGTTCTAAAGACAAATAAACTGAAAAATATCTCAAGATGAAGAAACATAGTTCTTATGAACTGACCCTTCCTGATATTAGATGTTTCTGTAGAGGTTTCTTACAGCTATCTTGCACAATGGTGCACACGCATTTCTCATACCACAAGGAAATCTGGCAGTTCTAATAAATATTTGTAGTTGGTTTTTTTTTTACAGGAAGGAAGATAGAAACCCGGGGTGTTTTTACTAGGAACAAGGAATGTTCTATGCCATGCATTATTTAACGTGAAGAAATTTAGATCTCAGAATCATAGGATAATTCATGTTGGAAGGGACCTCAGGCAGTCTCTGGTCCAAATTCCTGCTCAAAGCAGGACCAGCTACGAAATCAGACAATGTTACTCAGGGGTTTGTCCAGCTGAGTCTTGAAAACTCCCAAGGATGGAGACTGCACAGACTTTTTGGGAAACCTGGCCCACTGCTTGGCTCCTCCAGTGTTGAAAGTTTTTCCTTACAACCATTCTGAAGCTCTCTTATTTCAACATATGCCAATTGCCTCTCACCCTTCCACCATGTGCCACTGTGAAAAGCCTGGCTCTGTCTCCTTGAGGACCTACCTGTAACTACTGGGGTCTGTGGTTATGTTCCCCTTGAAACCACCCTTTCAAAGGCTGAACAAGCCTGGGTCTTTCAGTGTCTTCTAAAAGGGAAAGTGCTCCCACTCTGACCATCCTGGTGGACGTCTGCTAAACTTACTTGAATTTACCAACCTCTTCCTTGTGCTGGAAGGTGTATGTGATCTAATGTGCTTTGCGAAGAGGGAGATAATGATTTCCCTGATAGCCTGGCTCTATTCCTGTTCATACATGTTTAATTTCATGAGGTTTCTGTTGGCCTAATCCTCTAGACTGTCCAGCTTTCTGTGGGCAGCAGCCCTGTTCTTGAGCATGTCGACTTCTCCCCAAACTGTGGTGTCTGATGACTTGATGACCATGTGCTCCCTGTCTCCAGGTCATTGATAAAGATCAACTGATAAAGAGGACAGGCCCCAGTATAGACTCCTGTGGTACTCCACTTGTCACCAGTCTTGACGGAGAGAGTGACCTACTAATCAATGCCCTCTAAGTCTGATCATTCAACCAGTTAGTTACTCGTCTAGTTGTCCAGCCATCCAAACAATAACATCACAACCTGGATACAAAAGGAGGCATGTCGAAAGTCTCGCCAGAGTCAAAGTAAATGATGTCCATGGGTACCCCTCACTCACATATCTATTCATTTTATCATAGATTTATGGCAATCGTGGCCATGTCTGATGTAATAAAAAAAATCCTATGGGCACCACTGCATTTTAGCAATAGTTTTAATGACATAGAAGAAGCTGTATTAAGAAGAGAAGGGAATCCAGAATGAATTTGCAAAGATCAGAAAGCTCCTAGAAAGCGGCCACGGTCACATGCTCTTAAACAAACTCTCCTACTGTTGCTGTACCAGAAAGCCCTCACAGAGAGAGAAAGAATGAAAGGAGAAGAGGAAAATGGGAAAACCGACTGATTTGGCAGGGTGAAGGCACGAGTGAGAAAAAAAAATGGTACAAGTGCCACAGAATCAAAAATATGCTGTTACGGAACCAGAGGGGCAACTTGAGCAGAGCACCCGCAACTGCACTCTCCAGCTCTCTGGAAGTATTCAGTGAGCCAGTGGACATCACTCCCTGGTGCTCTGCCCACAGCTGAGGATAAGGAAAAGAAAACAGGCCTCACCCTCCACAGAGTCTCCACCATCAGGTTCCTTCTTCCAGCCGACGTGAATGCCCAAGGCTGTAAGGACATCCCACGGGTGCTTGGGGCCCTGATGAGGAGAGACCTCACATCCAGAGACAAGATATGGGGCAAAGAAGGCTTTGGTCCATAATGGCCCAGTGATCAGTAGGGACATTAAACATTTTAAAAATACTAAAAATACTTTAAAAAACTAAACCCCGCTTTAAAAAATGATATTTGTTGAGATTTTAAATTTATTTTATTTTTCTTTTTGAAAATAAAAGCATTAAAATTCAGACTCATGACAATCTATGCTAAGTCTGGATTTATTAAAATTACTACAACCAGATAAATAAATAACAGTGTATTGTACCAGTGATTCATCTCCAGATTTTAAAGAGTTAAGGAGTGCTACCTTTTTCCATAATGACAGAGCTGAAACTGAGAAATTGCTATTTTTTATGACAGCTCAAACTTCATAAATATGTCACATTACCATGTATTGTAGTTTATACAAAGGACTGAATCTAAATATTTACATATTTTCCAAAGGCCAGTACTTTCTGCTTTTGTTGTGTAAATAAGCGTTTGCTTTCATTTCTTTTAGTTTCTATTCATTATCAGATGCAACAGGAATATTTTCCTCCTGTGAATTAATCCATTGAAATCTGAGAAAATGATTCAGAAATGAACTAGCAGACATGCTGTTTTCCTCTTCCAATTTATAACTAAAAGCTAGATAGGAAAATATGAGACCTACAATAACTAAAATTTAAAGCACACATGGCCAGTTCTTTAACGTACCTAAAAACGTGAAAAGTATCCACCAAGACTAGGCGCCTAATTCTGATTTATTTCAGATGCATTTATGTTATTGAGAATCAAGTGCCTGGCTGCTTATTGGTTTTGAAAATCCCACTGATTACCTATTTGCTTTGTTAGGCACCAGCTCACCAGATTTTCAGTCCACCATCTCTCTAATTAAATTAGCAACCAGTTAAACTCAAGTGCAATGTAAAAATTATTAAAAAAAAAAAATAGGACAGATAAAATATATTATAAACAATATAATTTATTCAATGAATGTGTCGGTATTGTGCACCCTTCTCAATGCATCCTTCCCACTAGGAAAAAGGAAGAATCAAGTTTTGTGTAAAAAACGTATCTGTCTGTACATCACCACATTTAGGTCATTGGACCAGTCAATGAGAAAGATTCCTTAGGACACAAAATGAAAATGAAATAAAAAAATCACAGTTTAAGCAAAGATTTCCTGCCTCTGATTTATTTCATTATTATAACCAGTGATTTAATTCACTTTGATTTAAATCAGTCTATGTTCAGGTTCCCTATTTATCTATTTCACATTTATAAAATTGGTGATATTAGGATGAGTTTCTTCTATTCGCCAGTGTGCTTCACTATGAAGAGTGATGCCTCTTACAGCTACAGTGGATTTTGCTCTTCTCCACAGTCCCTTGGTCCTTTGCTGATTCTTCCTGCAATAATCAGTCAGAAACACAAGTTTTTTTGTGATGTGGACATTTGTCCACTAGATGCTGCACTAAGCCCACCTACTTATTTCATACTGCCACCCTGCAGACAGAGACCCGTACTTCTCCGAATAATTCCTTCAGGTATCCAAGCTACCTTGGCAAGACGTTGGGGTGCATAAGCCTGTGGAGACAAGGTGCCTCCATTCAATATCTTAGCTTGGTGTCATATTTGGTCTCGGACTAAATGATGGTAAAAATGGGTAAAAAACCTTCGCTGTGACTTGCCAAAGTAACGGGCAGGTTAGTGATTTTAAGTTAAACCCCCATATACACCTATATAGGCAGAAATATTCACTTTGTGATACTGAATGAGGCTTAATGTCTCCTTCTCCAGCTTTTCCCCCTCTTGACAGAGGGAATGCACAACTCCTGGCTTCTGGAGCATTCTCTAGTAACATGGATGTGAAATAAAGAGGAGCTGCAGACTTTGTTGTCTGCTCTGGGTGTCCAGGGCTACCAGGGTGAAGCCCAGCTCCAGCAGAGCAGTTCAGGCTGTGACTCACTGCCAGAGATGAGAACTTATGCTTTGTGGGAATGGGAAACTTTAGATATGTTTCTCCCCTCAAAATTTTCTATTGCCCAACCCAAAGAGCAAAAGACAGCCTGGTGTGACTTCCTACCATCTAACTCTGAATAATTCTTCCCACTCCAAAAAAAAAAAAGCCAGCCCAAACAGCTATTCCAGGAGGGAAGAGGACACCGGGGTGGAAGAGATGGCAAAGCAACACCAAGGTCCTGTCACCAAAACCACCCACCCACATTACAAGCAAAACCAGGGGCCTCTGCAGCTTTTCCATGTGTCCAGGGTCAGGAACCCATCGAGGTGTTTTTGACAATTCAGTTTTACACTCCATTGCTTAAAATCCCCAGAAGGTGATTTATTAATTCAAACAAACGTTTCCAAAATGACATAAAATAGTTCTTTCCCCAAACTGTTATTCCATATAACTTTTTTTTCTTTATACGAGCTATACAAGTCTATGCACTACTCTACCACCCATATTGCTTTCTCAATCCCTTGAAGAAGATTTTAGTTCCCTCCTCAGCCAGATTTCAGCCCACTTGTCTTTAATGGGACAGATCAAGCTATCATAAGAACCTTAAATTTCATTAACTTTCAGTATACCTTTTGAATATCTCTTACGTGTGTGCTGTGGTGATAGAACTCAAAATCTTGGTAATATTGAAAAAAATGGATCTTATTCTCCTTTAGCTTAAATGATGTCTATCAAGAACAAATACTGTGATTTCTGTTTATCACACTGCAACTGTTCTATACAACTTGCTTCAGTCAATCCTAAAATGGAACTGGCTTTGCTAAATGTTATGCAAAACTATTGTTATTTCTAATAAAACAACACACCAGGGCTTCCCCTTCCGAAACATGTTATCCTTTATTTTGGAGCCAGTTGTTTCATTCAAATTCACAACCAAGTGATGGATAAAGAATGGGCTGACTTCCCAAACTGGGCTTGCCTTCTTGATGGAGAATTGGAGCAAAGGCGGGTGAAGGCGTTTTACTGTAGTGCACCCTGACACAGGATCAAGACAATATTCACAAACTGAAAGATAGCCACTGCCCTTTGCGAGGGCCAAATCTCCTGCACACCACCAAGTTACTCACGTGACATTTAGCTTCTTATCTGGGAAAGAAAAATAAAAGCCAGGACACTACTTGAGAAACCTGTGAAGACTGTTCCTTTCCCAGCTACGTGTACCCTGCATCTGAGTGGGGGAACAGTCAACACTGGCTGCTTCTCTACTGTTAAATAACTCAATTCCTCTGCTCATTTTATTATCTTAGGCTGTGATTTTATAAGGTTCTAAGTATGTTCTCATGTGGCTTTTTTTTTTTTTTTTTTTAAATATTTGTTTTCATGGAGCTGAAATTTGAGCTTGGACCAGGCCCCCAACTTTATGCTGCAAGATGTGTCCTCAAGCTCATCCCACATGCTGGAGCACACCACACACCATCTCAGCTTTCATAGTATCATAGAATCATAGAATGGTTTAGATTGGAAAGGACCTTGAAGATCATCGAGTTCCAACCTCCCTGCCACAGGCAGGGGCACCTCCCACCAGACCAGGTTGCCCAAGGCCACGTCCAGCCTGGCCTTGAACACCTCCAGGGATGGGACCTCAACAACCTCTCTGGGCAACCTGTTCCAGTGCCTCACCACCCTCACAGTGAAAAACTTCTTCCTAATGTTTCATCTAAACCTGCCCTCTTCCAGTTTAAAGCCATTCCCCCTCGTCCTATCACTACATGCCCTAGTAAAAAGTCCTTCCCCAGCTCTCCTGTAGGCCCCCTTTAGGGACTGGAAGGCCACAATAAGATCTCCCCAGAGCCTTCTCTTCTCCAGGCTGAGCAGCCTCAACTCTCTCAGCCTCTCCTCATAGGAGAGGTGCTCCAGCCCTCGGATCATCCTCGTGGCTCTCCTCTGGACACACTCTAGCAGGTCCATGTCTTTCTTATGTTGAGGACTTCTGATGAAGTATCAAATTGCTGGACTCCAACACTGTGTGCTCTGGTATTTTGTACTGAAAAACCTATAGAAAAAGATGAAGTTGTTCTACGTCTCCAGGGAAGATACTTTAGGTCCAGAAGATACCTGGGTGTTCAGTGTGGGTATGATGTACCTGCTCTTGAGGAGTCAGGCACTATGTATCACCAGGCCTGGGCACCAGGGAACCCCTCTGGAAAGGTTTTCTTTATGGGCTAAACATAGTCAGAGTGGTTAACATCATGCTATCCAAGGACTTCCCTGCCGAAATAATGATAACTATATAGTGTCATGGCAGAGAAATACAGCAATGAGGAAACTTAGCCTGGTCCCACTACATGCAGGGGTCAAATTGGAGCTAACTGTCCCAGGATTAGGTAGGTAATTTTCCTTCAATCATTGTTATCAGGGTGGGCCCCAAATTGTCCCTAAAATGAACTCCAAATTCTAAGTTCACTGTTGTTATTGTGTTGTATATTCTGAACCTACAGCTTCAAGTACATTTAACTACACAGAAAAATTGAAAGAAAATTATGCAGGAACATTAGACAAAAGTTTTGATTTCAAACTGAGTTACACAGACTACAGAAACAAACAAAAAAATGACACTCTGTTTTCAAAGTTAGCAGGAAAACTCCCCACAACCTTTCTGAAGTTCCTTCCACTTTGACTTTTCAGGCCAAATTAATTTGCCAAGGCACAGTTTTATGTTTAATACCAGAAGGAATGATTAGACGACTCAGACTGAGCTCTGTAACACAAGACATTAATTTTTCTCCATTTACCTTGTACTGAGCCAGTAATTTTAGCTAAACTACATCATTTCAGCCCATGAAAAACTAAATTATTAAGTGCCATGGGCAGGGAATAGAAAAGAACAAGGTGTTACCTTGGGCTTCAACAACAGGGAATTGATTAGGTGAGAAATGATCCATGCTCCAAGCTATAACAAAAACTGAAAAAAAATCCCAAGGTTCCTTCTAATCTGACTTGTGGAAAATTCATCCCTGTCCCCAAGTCTCATGGTAAATTCAATCGTCACCAGCTGGGTAAGATGTACCAGCCAAGCATTTAAAGCAGAGGATTCTCAATACCCTCTCAAAGCGCTGGCCTAATCCGTCTGGCATGTATTCTCCAGTTGCATCCAACATTGATGTTTTAAGGGAACGGGAAAAAATATTCACCCCTGAGCATACATATTCAACGTGGATCATGGAGGGAAATAATCCTTCCTGAACCTTGTGGTCAACCAGGTATTCTTAAAATATGAGGTTTAAGGAGAGAAAGGGTGCTATCCTGCATCACAGAACCATCTAATCTACTCTTCTGGTTCTGACAATAGCTATTAACGAATATTTGGCAAGGATTTTGCAAACAATATATATATGATCTTTCATTTTGGAAAACTGTCCCAGTTCTCAACAATGAATGTTTTCCTGAATTAGGTACAGTATTCACACCATTGTGTTTAATATCCATTCATAGATTTATCCCCCATAAATGCATAGTATTTATAATTATACATTTATGCGGTATAATTATGTAGCCTGTCAGACAGCAGAGATTCTTAGTTTTAAATATGGTACTTAATGTTTTCATAAGGTACACACTGAATTTTGTAATGTGAAAAAAAACAAAGACCTGATCCCTTTCCATCTTTTCGAAACCATTCAGTATTATATACGCCCATATATATTTATGAAGATTTAATTATAGCTATTGACTATAAGTCATTAAAACAATTATGAGAATCATTATCTTCATATTGACTGGGAATCATTAGGAGCGTGTTGAAAGCAGTGCTGATCTTAACGTGTTCTGGCTACAACCCATAAAATGTGTAAATGGGACATGTATTTTCATTGACAGGAAGGTCAGAAGGAACGAGGCAGGCAGACCCCGGCAAGTGTAGGGCACAAGATGTCTCCTAGAAGCCAGATTTAAGGCAGATCTTTAAAGACGGTTATCTAATCTCATTTTAAGAACTGGTAAGGTGCTCTAATGTTTACCCTCACTGCTAAGCGGTGCTGTTTTATCTGATTTCTGCTTTCAGCTCAATAGGTAATTTTAAGCCTTTCCCAGTGTGCTGGAAAACCCCTTCATATTTTCTCTTGAAAAGAGAAACCCAAGTCCAGTAATCAAATCACTTCCACCCTTTCAGTGAGTGGAACAGATTGAAGTCCTTTAGCCTGTTATGGGAAAGATTATTTTTCCATCTTCTTTTTAATTCTCTCCACTGCTTCCACACCTGTCTTAAAATAGGGACTTAGACAAAATTCTAGCAAGTGTCTTATTAGTGCTACATAAAATGTTAGACCACATTTCCATTTCTTGATAATTTTTTTTTTTTATTCACCTAAGGGTCACACCACATTTTTGAGTCACAGTATTGCACTCAGAACACCGTTTTGGAAAAATTGCTTACAGCGTTATTTGATTCCTTCTTTGAGGCTCATGTCTGAATATTCAAACTAGGAATTTTCCTTGTTGCAGTTCCCAGCATGAAAAATGGACATCCATCTACACACATTTAGTCTCTCATTGCTCCTAATTTCAGCAGTCATAGACATTGTATTGCTGTCTTTAGCTTCCTTTAACAACAATAGTTTTGTAACTTCTACATGTCTCGTCTTATTCCACACTTTCTGTATCAGTTCTGTTTTACTGCTGCTTTGCATTCCCCTTTAGTCTGTTTCACCTGTTTGGTTGGTTCTTTTGGATTTTTATTCATTAAGGAAACCTTTTTCACCATGTTTTCTGAGCTGTGACTTTGATGACACTCAACACTTCCAAGTTATGCTAAAACTTCCTATTTCAAGGATATTACCTTTTCACAGACATGCCAGGAGTTATTTTAATCTCTGAAAAATAATGCATTAAAAATAATTGTTGGTTGATGTTACATTCTGTTTGTATAAATATAGCCAGACCGTGATTATTGCTACCAAGGCAACTACTAATTTCTGCTTCAGCAATTAACCATTTGTCTGTCACAAAAGCACCCCTTGTTGAGTTACTGGGAAGCTAACTAAACATATTTGTAAGCTGTGGGGGCCATCGCTTTCTGCAATACAGCCAGAAATGATGCAGCTAGAATTTCTACACAGGCATCCAGGCGTCGTGCTGGACTAAAATGCCATTTAGCAGTGACTCCTAATTTCCACAAACCACCAATGCCAAATTCTGCAGTTTATTCTAATTTCTGGGGAAGTATTAGCTGATTGCAATGTCATTTCAAAACACAGGAAAATCAATCAAAAAAAAATATATCTAAACATACTAAAAATGCTAGCCATGGTAGAGAATTCAATATGTTTTCCCACGCAATATTTGTGATGGTGAACAAAGCAATATCGTCAGCGTCTATTCTGTGAGCATTTCTGGATTTGCTATGCCGGAGCTGTAGAGGAGCAGCGTGCGGTCTGTGGTGCCGGCAGAGAGCTGCCATTGTCCCTTCATAATCAAGATGTCAGAGGCATAGAGGGTCCCTTTGTCTGCTCAGGTCTGCAGGAAGAGATGTCACTGACACCATTTTTACAGCCTATTCATTGGTTTAAGGACAGGCAATAGATACTGGGAAAAGCCAGTGTACCCCAAGAAAAGAAAAGAAAAGCAAGAAAAAGATTGCCACCAGGTAAATGAAGATGCTTAAGAATTGGAAAGGTTAACATTTAAATTAAAATAGAGAAATGGGACAAAGTAAGTTACAAAAGCACTCTTGCAGGCAGAAGTTCCTAGAAACACCTCAATAAATAAAATCTAAACAACCAAAAGGAGGCAAGGACACCTTTGTCACTAAAGTCACAAAGGCAGAAGTTGGTGGCTCAGAAGTGGGTGTTTGTTCTACTTTCTTTTCTTTTGACATAGCAGCAGCAAAGATGGATAATTCGAAGCCTATAAATCTTGCTCCCAGCTGCAAGTCTTGCTTCCAGGGAAATCAGTGACAATACTCCAATGGGTCAGCTCCTTCACTGAAATTTTGACAACACTTGATGAAAGGGATAAATGGCAACTTGCTTCCAACAAGGATTCCTGAATGAAAATGGAGAACGCCATGTTTTGAAGTCAAATTCAGAAGTCTATTCTTCAGTCTCAGAATTATGTTAAATATTGAGGTTTGCACTCCTTCACAATTTCCATAGCACTTGCTGTGGTGAGACTGTGTCACAGCTGAAAATGCCCCTCAGCTCTGTAGGTATCACCAGCCAAAGGACACACAGTCCCTCCCTGTGTCTGCTTTTTACCAGTTTTCACAGAATATAGACCTTTGTAGGGCTCCAAACATGATCACTGCTGTATATCCCACTCTATCCTATGTTCTGATGTTCAATAACTGTATAAAGAGGGACCTACACTTTTAGTTACAAACAAATCCTTGTAAATGTGCTGACTGAGCTATAGACTAGCCGGATTCGACCCCAGAAGGAAAATGTATAGTGCAAATCGACTTTCTAAGTGACAGAGGGAACTCACTAATTTTGTTTAATACAATGACAGTAGCAACTCTCTCACACTCATCCGGGTTAGCATGTTAAATGGCACTTTAACTAAATCGCTGCTGAAATGCATGAGATGTCTATCAACATACACAGATCTCACTGCTGGGGTGGCAAAGCACTAAAGCTGATTGTTGGATGGCTAAGGCCTTCTTGAGGCACAGCGATGTCTCAATATAGCCTATGAGCTAAGTGAAAATCGAAAATTTTGAACATGACTAATTTCGAGCTTATAAAGCACTTACGAACACCAATTGCTATAATTACAATGCCAAAAACATCAATAACTTGGAAATAATTATAAAACAATTTCGATACTAGCTGCCAAGCCCTAAAACAAAAAAAACTTGCATAGCTTGTAACCTGTAAATTCATAAAGTACTCTCTCTGAATTTCCCTCCATCTGAGCACACAGGTTGAAAACCCAACAGTCACCCTGGTTCTCGCAAGAGGTTTTTTTCCTGAACAAAAGCTATCTGTATGTTTTTCAAGCCTGAATTTAGAGAGACCCCTTTGCTTGTGCAGCTTTAATTTCTTTCTCAAGATTCTCCAACATTTCTAATAAGGTTTGTCCAAAATGTACCATACCCCTTTCATGCATGTGGCTTAGTACTTCTTACCTTTTTAGATGCAGTTTTGCTTGCTTAATTCCCTATAGGAAAGGGTCAGTTTTGGAGCTCATTCAGACATTCCCAACATGCAATAAGTGAGAGTAGGTAGAAAAAAATCAAGCATCATAGACACTATTGCTAAGAGGACAAATGTTTTTGAGCTATGCTTTCTCCTTCCTTGAGTAATCCACTGCTTATAACCATTACATTCCCCCATCACAAACCTTTTTTCTCGAAGAGTGCTGACCCTTACCCTGCTCTCCCATCTATCCCTCTTCCACTCCTCTTTCCATCTGCTCTGGTAAACCCGTTAAATCTGCATTAAGAGATGTGAAAAGAAGAATGTTTGACAAACTGACTTGACTGCTGCTGACTCCGGTATCATCTCCTGTCATTTGCCTCCATTGCTGTCAACTTTAAAGGTCAAAGAAAAGAGTATGCGTAGCTCCTGAGGGGCAGTGGTTCTGGGGAAGCAGATTGGCGTCTTCCACCGTCTACAGTAGTTGAGTGTGTTATAATGGCTTTAAAATGTTCAAAGGCTTTTCCTGTGCCACTCAAGTTGTAAAACTGGACTCAGCCTTTCACACAGTTTGGGTGAATTTTTCTGCATTGTCAGTTTTCACATACTGACACACAGGTAAAAGTTCTCTGAGGCCTTAATTACAAATGAGTTTTGAAACCCAAATCACCTGTCCACAGGAGAATGAAAGACACATATGCAGACGCTGATGTACCAGGCACTGGTACTTAAACACAGAAATAGACTTGTCACTTTTACAAGATCTGTCAAGAAAGGAAAATTCTTGCAATTCAGAACTTGAGTCCTTTAATTAAAATGGCAAATAAAGGCCCACATTTTAATCCTGGCTATCTGAATGTAGGTAATTAACATTAGTTTATCTGCTGAGGTGAGTGACAAGAAATGAGTACTAAATGTATTCATGTTAAAAGACTTAGTCACATAATCTTATGCACAGACATTTGAAAATTAGTCCCTATTTTATCATGATCCCTGTGCGCTCATGCAGACGATGAACAGAGACAGAAAGCTTAATATCATACAACCAAGTTTCCATATGAAACAATTTATGTAAGGACTACCTTTTCTATACCTTTCCACTTCCTGGACCCCAATACTGTAAAAAATTCAATATATACAATGACAGGAATTTTTGATCTAAGAGCTCAGTGACACTAGTTTTACAGTGGACAATGTTTACGAATACTAAACGCTTGTCTTCCTATTTCTGATTCTTATTTTGCATTTAAGTTATAATCCTTCCCTTCAATTTTCTATGAAAGCAGCAGTAAAACATATTTTTTCCGTTTTTCTGACATTTCCAGAATGTGCTGTTTCTTAGATCATTATTCTGGCTATCTCTTTCGATACAGCCTTCTCTTTTGCAGTGCTTGCCAATTTCTTTTTTTTTTTTTTTTTTTTTTTTAAATCTAGTTCCTGTCAATCTATTACAAACTTTCTCAGGAGCTGCATTTGGCACAGGATTTTTTTTCTTTTTTACTATAATCTTAAACTTTCATATCTTTCCCATCTGTTTTATATGACAGTAATGAGAGTCTTAAAATGGGACTCTATTTCTGCAGTGTTCCAATAATGCCTTCTGTGCTGTATATTGTTTAGTAATACTCTTTGCATAGTGCCATTAATCTCTAAGGGCAGATGCTGATAGTGGGTTTTGGTGCCCTCAACTTCCATTAGAGTCAGAAAGTGGTGAGGATACCTCTCTTCACAATAAGTGATCAGTGCTTGGCAGAAGCAGATGCTAATTGGCCCATGGGGAGAAACATAAATCCAAGTGTGTAAGTGTGCTTGTTTTTGTTCACGACTAACCACAGATTAACCTCATGGTTTGTCTGAAGGAAATAGCAGTTGCTATTTTTTGCTGAACTTTTATCGTCCTATTCTCATAAGCTGCAGTAAAAAAAAAAAACAAAAGCTTATCTCGTTTCAGTTTCCTTCACTGAAAGCTGTTTTTTCAGTAATAAAAATATATTCACTGAAAGAATGAAAATGAGAAAATGTATCTCTCAACTTGAAAGTGTGAATAGTAAAAGCAGCACAAAGCAACATTACCAAATTTTCAGTGTCTAAGATATAATCTAGACATTTATCAGCTTGACTAGTTTCTGTTAGGCCAAATAAAGAATACCTGTAAATGTTCCCAACCTATTTTTTCTCATAACAAGGAAACCTAAGGTCCATATGCTCTAGAGCCAGGAACCACCCCTAGATGCTGGTAATCTCACCAACATGGAAAAAGAACAGACTCCATTTATGTGCCGCTTTATTTCGTAATAATAAGAAACAAACCTACCCATTGGAAGACATGAAGACAGACTTGGTCTACTCTTTCTAAACAAAATAAACCTTTTCAACTGCACTCTCTTTAGTAAGGTAGGAGTTTGGGTAAAAGAGTTATTGCAAGAGGAGGTATAACTCAGATCTTTGTGAGCCTCAGGTACTTATTTTCTTCCTTGCTGATCCACCCACAATGTCTCTGGCAATCCATTACTTGTACTATCATGTTTTTAATGAGGGACAATCAAGCCGAGATTGTACAATTCAGTTCTATAAGATACTACACGTAAACAGGAATGGAGAGGGTTTAAAGGCCAACAGAGATGAGACACAGGACTAGGGGTACTGAAGTACTGGGCAACTTCATCTTCCAAGCTACTCTGGGCCTCTAGGCATGACATGGGAACATTCGTCTGGACTTTTTCACAGAATTCACAGAATTGTTAGGGTTGGAAGGGACCTCTGGAGATCATCTAGTCCAACCCTCAACCCTTTTTGGTTATATGAAGTCAAAAAATGAATATTAGTGATTCCTTCCTTGCATAGTGATGAGGTAACATTCACCTCTAGAAAAAGAGTGAAATGAATCCATTTCCAGAAATACCAAGAGCCAACTGGAGATAGGTTTATTCCTACCAGATATAGTGGACTATTCATTATTTCATGGGATTACTGGCATGAACCCTATCATCCCTAATGTAACACAGTCCTCCTTGTACAGCATCAGCAAATTCCCAAAAAATTCTTTTGTAAAACCTTGCGGGAAGCAATGAGAAAACAGGTATGTCCTTGAAAGAAATCCTTGCACTGAGAAGCTTCTGCAACTGCTGATTATTTCAGAAAAAGAGGCCAGTTTGACTCTGAAGACATGTGCTGAATAGTTTTACATTTATATTCACCAAGTCGCCCAGAGAAGTTGAAGTTGTAGACACTCCATCCCTGGAGGTGTTCAAGGCCAGGCTGGATGGGGCTTTGAGCAACCTGGTCTGGTGGGAGGTGTCCCTGCCCATGGCAGGGGGCTTGGAACTAGATGATCTTCAAGGTTCCTTCCAACCTAAACTTTTCTATGATTCTACTTACAGCCTGAGAATGCTGTATATGACAATTGCTAATAGTACAATTAACTTTATTTAAATTGAGTTCCTTAGAATATTGGTGTTTAAGTCATGTTGGATACACTCACATGAGCAAATTTAACATTACCAAATTTTGCTGGGTGCTGGAAGTCAGATGACTTTACCGTTACATTATGAAAATTTCTAGTGAGGTTTTGACCCATGTCAATGAACATTGGCCTGGACGATCCCTGGGCATGGTTTAGTAAATAGCACAGGCCAAGCCCCATTCCAGATGAGGAACAGGAAGCCACATACTCACCACTTTGGAGAACAGTAGAGTTTAACAGTGTGGCTATAAGCTCTTCCACAGCTCTAGGGCTCTGGGCCAAAGAACAGCCTTGGGCTGCTTCTTTACTTATGTCTACCCTCAGCTCCTCTAAAATCAATGAAGAGAGAAAAGCACCTCCAGAGGGCAGTTTCTCCACTTAACTTGGGTACCTCTTTGAAGTATAAGTATCCTTCTGAGATGTCCTTTCTTCTCTCTCTGTATCTCTACTGACTACGGAGAGATTTAGATATTTATCATTTAGACAACTAACATGAAGACAGCTCCCACCTTAAACCACAGTGAAAATGAAGATGCACAGGGAATGCCATCTGGGCACTCTTCTCTGTAGATCCATGGTCTAATGGAAGCAATTGAGGAAGGCTCGGAAAAGAAACAGTCTTGATGTTATTGTTGTTCATATTATATCTGCTATATAACGATTATTTCTTATTTCTTCCACATCACCTCCCAACTCCAGATGAAGTTGAGGCTCCACTGCACCATGCAGTGTGTGAGATCACAGGATAGGGACTTAAAGTCTAAATAGAATTACAGATGGAAAAGTGAAGCCTCAGTCTCAAGCTACACATTAGCCAGTGTAGGCTGAGAGTTTGACACTCAGACACTAAGAAGAGCCAGGAGAAGAAGCCTCTTTCAAACTTCAAGATGTTTGATGCTCACTGAAACATTCACTGCAAACCGGTGCTTACCTGCCCCCCCAGAAAAGGTTTTGCACTGAGTTTAATTAAACTGGTGTCTGTAGACAGTGAAAAATAAAGCTCATTTTTGCTTTTTGCTCTATATTTTGCTTCCATCAGAGCTTCCTTTCCCCCTCCTTCCTCCAGTAAGAAGAGGACTGGACATCTAGAGGAGAAGTGGATTGGGGTTCACCAAGGCAGAAAGCAGAACAAGAGACGTCCCTTTGAAACTGGGCTGTGCCACTCCATTTCTATATCAGACATTGATCATGCTAAAAAAGAGTAATGTGGATTTACTAATTCACCAAGGTCCATCACCTCTCTGGACATAAGGGAGTTTGCAGACAGACTCGGCTGGCAGCAGTTCGCAGGGAGGAAATCGAGGAACAGCCAAGCCCAGAGGGGATCCTGCTTCTCTACTAGCTCAGGGTTTGATTTCTTTGTTAACGAAGCCAAAGCCCTTGAAAGGGGAGAACTGGGCATTTGCTAAATGGAAATTATATTCTTAGAGTGAACATTGGCACTGTTAGAGAAGTGTCAGATCAGGTGCCGTCCTGCAGAGAGGAAGTGGGACAGGGCAGTTGGGAAAAGGAGCCAGTTGAAAAATGCAGTATACCACAACTGCATAGCTTTTAAAGGGACTAAACTTCCTCTACTTTATAGTGGATCTGAAAGAAATCTAAAACAAAGCATTTGTTTTTATGTTGAACTCTTGTAATGTGTGAAAGTAGTAGAGATTAAGCCAAAGTGGGATACTGGATGCAGATGAAATGTAATACACCTCAGGGCTCCATGCAGCTCGTGGGTGAAGCCTGATCTGTTCAATTATCATGTTCTGATCCAGTTGCTCACTTAAAATAGCATTGTTTTGGTTTTTGCTATTCCACATCACTAGCTTCCCCATGCTAGAGACAGAGCAGCAGCTGCTGACAAGTCTTGAATTCATTTGCCACTAGATGGCAACTGCTTAACTTTCCCACAGCACTGCAGAAAACCTGTAAAGCATCAACCGAGTGTCTTCTCCAGACAGACTGCTCGGGTACAGTTTCGTAACACTCTTTAAAAAAGCCACCTAAAGATTAGCTGCTTATTAGTTCAACTCATTACAATATTTGCAGAAGACACACACGATAAAATGGAAATGCAGTTTAAAGCTAGAAAGGTTGGAAATCATTCATTAGAGTCATGGCTTCTTTAAAGGCCAGCTAGTCCAACCCCCCTGCAATGATCAGGGACATCTTCAGCTAGATCAGGTTGCTCAGAGCCCCGTTCAACCTGGCCTTGAACGTTTCTGGGGATGGGGCATCTACCACCTCTCTGGGCAACCTGGGCCAGTGTTTCACCACCCTTATTGCAAAAAAATTATTCCTTGTATCTAGTCTAAATCTATCCTCTTTTAGTTTAAAACCATTACCCCTTGTCCCGTCACTACAGGTCCTGCTAAAATGTCTGTCCCCATCTTTTTATAAGTCCCCTTTAAGTATTAAAGGCTGCAATAAGGGTCCCTTCCAATCCAAACTATTCTATGATTCTGTGATTCTAAACTTTTCAGCCTTAGATCCTAGCTCTGTGCTAGGGGCAGTAATCAATAACCGCCAGCAGTCTCTTATTTTATTTCCTTTAGTTTGTTTTGTAGAGGCAATAAATACAGAGCAGTTACTCAGTTTCTCATGATACAAAGACCAGCAACTCACAATAAAATTGACAGCCTCAAAACAAAATGCTTCAACTCTCAATGATTTCCCTTTTTGCTGGAAATTCTTCACTGAATTTAAGTGAGATTTGTGTGCAGGTCGCATTCAGAGCCCTTCTGAAATTTATTTTGGTAAAAAAAAAATGTTCTTTGTAAAAATAAATATATCCATACAGCCATGAAATCTCATAAAAACCCCCCAAACCATTGCCTAGTTGGAAAGGCACATCCTGACTGAGACCTCCTCCCACATGCTCTCTCTCTCTCTCTCTCTCTCAAAAATGTCTGATAGACAACGGAACCTGCTTCTACTTTTTGTCACAATAGTATTATCTGGAATTACTCTAATGGTCTTATTTAACTCAAACTGATATGAATTGTACTAGAATCAAGTACAGTATCTTCAAACAAATAACACTCAAAGTGATCTATAATCTTTCCTTTTTGTGGCGTTTTAACTTACGAGTAAGAACTGGAAGAGATATCTGTATTTTTTTACTGATGAATTTGCAGGGTTTAACAGGGGTTTTTTTTCTCTTCTTGTAAAATATATCTAGCACTTGCCTTACTGATATGGATTGTATGCTGAAAAGTTTTCCCAGAACTAGATTTTGTACCAAAGTTGGTAACATATTTCTAGAAGATGTAAAGCTCATGCTAGATAATTTACTTTTGAGAAAGGTGTCAATAATTTACTGGCAATCTGTCCTCAAAAAATCCTCAGGATGGGCTGGGCTAAGAAGCAGCAAACTCCTTTAGCTACTCTTTGAGATTTCTTTCTTGATGCTAAGGAAGCCTCTCACCCTCCCACTGAACAAGGAAAAAATATTTCTTCTTTACATATCTTCTCTTCATGAGACCGGGAAAAAAATATGAAGCCTCATTTTCCTACCTGCCTGTGTCTCTCTGTCAGCCAACTGGGCCACCCATGATTGCTCTCCATCCCTCTCCACTTCCCTCCTCAACCTCTGCCTCACTGCAGTCTTTTACTAGCATCTCCTTAGAGGGTGTGGGTAGGTGACTCTCAGGAGCCTCTTCAAGAGCAGTGAGAAAGCTACAGTAGTGGGGAGTCCTCCCTGCCATATGTAAGAAGATATTTTTGATGGTATACTCGTTAATTAGTGATGTCTCGGAGAGGTTACAGTTTTCTTGCATCACACCATGACTTGGCTGTTCAATGCTATTGAGATTAAAGGCAATGGTACAACTACATTTTTCAAGTTTTAAAATCTCAATTCTGCCATGGAACTCTTCTCCCTATGTCCTGCAGTACTTTCTGTTTGAAAAAAGATGTTAATTTTTGCAGCACTGGTATTAGGAGCCAAAATTTTTGTGAGATGTATTGTTCCCTCTTAAACTGTAGCTAAACTGGGTTCTTAAGAACTATTTTTCTTATAAAGAAATTAAAATCACCTATCAAAGAAGCTGCTGCTAGCAATGATGGTGTCTCAACTCCAAGGTAGAAGGGTCTCTCCTGTGCAGACAAGATGCTTAGCTGAATTTATGCCTGGGGTTACACAGAATGGTTGCCTGCGACAGCGGGGCATTGAACTCACTGGACTTTCATCAGCAAAGGCCAGGGAAATTGTCACCCTCAAGAAGAATATCAGTTAGAAGTGGCAGCATGGAATTCTATCTGTCCTGAGTCTCCATGTTGGATGAATTCATTCATGAAGTACAAGTGACCGGTGCACACTTTTGGACTGCTTTAGGAAGGGACATGCATTGTGATTTTGTAATGATCACACATGGATGTTGCATTTGTTCTTTATACTTAGAAGTGACATAGACCACTTGGATGGAAAGAAATAAAACCCAAAACACCTGCTCAACACCTAAACAGAACAAGCAAAAACTGGGACAAACTATAAATCATAGGACTGGAGGAAAGGGCACCAAATCTCAGATTGCCTTCAAAAGCAACCAAAACTTGCCAAAACCATATTAACACCACAAACAGCTCATAGCCGAGAAAAGCAACCTGCCTCAAGCAATAGTGACTGGAAAACATGAAAAGAGCAATGAAGTCTTACAGCGTCATCACAATAGGAATTCCTGAGGTTTAATGAATAAAAAGGCACTGGTGGCTGAGGTAACTGCCAGTGCAAATTCATTTAAATATTTTTGGACTATGAGTTGGTACGCTCTTGGCTGGATTTTCAAAAGTTTCCTAATTTGGACTGACATTTCTTGCACCTCCAATAGCATTTACATGACTAATAACTTGGCCAAAGCAACAAGTTTTTTGCCTGTGAGTCATAAAACGAACATAGTTGAAAAGGGAAGATAAACAGCCAAACTGAGACAACTTTGGAAACATAAGCTTCTTGCACCAAATAGACGTAAGATGGTGTATCGTGTAGAAGTCATGTTCAGTAATAAAACTATATGCATTTGTTTACACTGTCTTCATGTGTCATTATCCAGTTTAGTATAACCCAACTAGTACTACCACAATCTGTTTTGTTTTGTTTTTTTCCTGCTTGTCTTTAGACTTTTGGCAAAACTTTCAAAAACACTGAAGTAGCTTAAAGATTCGGGACCAATTTTCAAAAATTAAGGTCACGTCTAAAGGGCAGATAGGACTTTAGACATGGTAGCCTGGAAACCAAAAGCAAGCTGACAGCGTGAAGCTCTGTCTGGGTTAATTTGCTTTGTTAGGAGAGAGGCAGGCAGGGGCTGAATCCCTCTGATTTGGCTATTTCTAGGATTGTTGGTTACTTTTTTTTTTTCCATCTCCACCTCCCCTCGCTGTGACTGTCAAAGAAACAACACAAAACGGAGAATTTATGAAGAGCATCAGTAACTCTGCCAAGTGGAAAATGAGTAGCAAAAAATTGAGTCTACGTACCTTATATTCTACTGAGGAATTGCTACCAAGGAATACTGTACCTCAGTCACACACCGTCGTAGGTAACTTGACTGCCACTTCCAGCTACCCTGCAGCTGTGTTTCTCTGTCTCACATTTGTATGCAGAGATAGATGAGAGATTAATCTAATTTCAGGTCAAACTTTGTACCAAGAATATCTAAAGAAATTCAGAAAAATTGAAAGTTTTTGTTTTAAAAGACTGTAGAATAAAGGTTGTTGGGTTTTGTTCTGAAAAGTATGTACTTTAGTTGCCAAACTAAAATGTAAAAAAACACTAAAGAGGTTTGATATGTTTCAGTTCACTTGAACCGTTTTATTCCTCTTAAATTGTCATTTATTTTGTTTTCATTGGCCAGCAAAATTGAAAAGTCAGTTATTCATACTGACATACATAAAAACTTGGGATCTCACGTGGAATGAAAGAAAGAAAGTTAATAAGCAGTCAACACATTGAAATAAGACCTTTTAATAGCCCTGACAAATGTACTAAACAAGCCACCACCCGAGTTTTCATTTCAATCACTGAAATATTCAGTGTTTATTTTCTTTCTAATACATTAATCTTATATTACATAATGTTTTATTTGAATATGTTCTGAAATATTTCTCTTTCCTTTGGTGACGTTTCCAAAACTAACGGAGATTAAAGGGGAAAAAAAGAATACTCTATGCTTCTGTAATGATTATTCAACAAGTTTACTTTTATGAAAATTAAATAAATATTTAAAGGAAGTCAGTTAACATCTAAGGAATAAAGGGCAAGGATAAATAAATGGCAGTGGTTTATAAAGAAGGAATTACTCCATAGCAGTCTGCTATTGCTGAGGCATCACATCCAGTCATTTTTTCCCTGGAAACGGGTCAGCAGCAACAGTCTTTGATTTCTCTGAGATCACTTGAAGTTGCTGAGCCCAGTCCCTTCTGCATTTGGAACAACCACCAAGCTTTTAAAAATGTGCAGGTGATTTTGGTATGAAAAGAAAAATGCACTACAGATTCATTAAGTATTTATCCTGCACTAGTGGGAACACGGGGACATTTTTCAAGAATGGTACTCAAAGACTTGAATTCTTACTAACAGAATCATAGAATAGTTTGGGGTTGGAAGGGACCTTTAAAGATCATCTAGTCCAAACTACCTTCAGCTACTAGCTAGTCCAACTACTTCAGCTAGGTGCCTAGTAACGCCTGTCTTTCACCTTCATCCCCCACTCCCAATGCTTTTTTCCTCTTTTTTCACCTAGACAAAACACTGTGTGTCATACAAAAGAGTTTTGCATTTAACAGCTTCAGTGGCAATGAGCTCATCCCCCTAATGCTGCATTCCTGCAGATATCACATCAAATTCAAGCTCTGGAGGCTAATTTTCAATGTTTTCTTTAGGGCTGGCCTTAAAAAAGGTGAGAACTTCCTCTGAGCAGAGCTCTGACACTGGCAGCTTCAAAGCACCAGGACAGGAGCTTATGGACTCGTAGAAGAGACACAAGTGGTGAGACGTTCCCCTTGCTTCGGTGATCTTTCCCACTGCTCCCATCACACGCAGTGAGAAAAGTCCAAGGAAGAACAAGTTAGAGAAGAAAGAAGTGATACAAGAAGAAAAAAATGTAAACAGAAATATTAAATAATACCTTGGACTGCCTCAGGGAAAGTAGGAAATCAGGTTTAGACACCTGACTCTTAGGGGAAGCTCTTAGGGTATCAGCTCCTAGGGGAAGAGACACCACAAGAAATGCACAGTGCGACAGTATACATAAAGCACCATCACTCCGGCTCCCAGCATGGGCTCCACCACTGCTGCCCGTTGATAAATCACCAGTTTACGCTCCTGAAATAAACTGTCTGGGGCTTTTCTGTGTAGCCTCCAGTGGGAGCACGTGAAGTTTTTAAAGTACCGGCAAATTCCAGTTTATTGTAGATCCAGGATGCTGATATATGGGGTTTTATGAGGAGGCACTGTTTTGCTCTTTGCTACGTTTATTACATCTATTATGTGCTTTTTCAGTGTCCTTCCTAATTGTTCCTCTCTTCTGCTCCCACATTCCATCTTTCGAAGCTCCCTTATCCACTTCTTTATACTTTCAGCACTCTATGCGCACTGGCATATTGAGAGGATCTCCTGTGGTTGGGTTCTCTACTCCAGCCCACTATTGCCTAGTTTTAGTATTTCCATAATGAACCAGATTTTTATTTTTTTTTTTTTTCCCAGTGAACTAAACCCGTGTTTTCACGTAGCCCTGTTGTGCCAGAGTTGGGCTGAGGGTAACTCTAACACTTGGGGTTAGTAAAGTCATATGGAGGTTCATGACAACTTACCTCTAACGTGAGCACTACAGTCTATAGCCTAAATAAGTCATTTCAGTTCATACCTAAAACCCAGGGCTTGGGAGAAGGTTAGTGAAGTAAAGCTGGATTGGTGTTGAGTTCAGTCTTACTAAGTCCTTTTGTTAATTATACCTGGAAGTGGCATTTAAGGCACATAAATAAAATTAATCTTTGGGAGCTGATATAAATATTCATAGTGAAAGGCATAATAAAAAGTGGCCTGAAGAAACTAGAAATAAAATTATATCAGCTTGGAAAAAGAATAAATACACCCCACAGAGGGAAAACTCTGAAACCTCAGCTTAATTTTTAATAAACAATCCAATAAGCTTGTGATAATGAAATAAACCCGATCAGAGTATTTTGTGTGCAACGACAGTTCAAACTTAGTAATTTTGCATATTTTAGCCTATGTTGCCATCAGATGCACTAAAGGGCAACAGGATGTTCTTCCACCTATTTGCAGACAATCCCTTAAGAAGCCTCTGCTAAAGCACACTCTCAGTTTAATCTGATTTGAAAAATCAAAAAGTAGATGAAAGCAAAACCAGATTTTGTTAAGTTTTCTCCAGCCTGTTTGTTAATTGCCAAGTGTTTCAGCCGTAGCCTGATTATTCCCAGCCTGCTGTACCGTACCTCCTCCTCCCACTCGCTCCAGCAGAATAGCTCTTTTTCCGCACCTTTTGGCACCAGCATCACCCCGATGCCAAACTGATCCCCCCCTCTGCTGCACACCCCCACTTTCATTTCTTGCCATTACACACGTATACAATATGTCTACAAAGCACAACGCAGCACTATACACAGAAAGTGCATTTCTCTTTGCTGCATATCTAAAGCACTCTGCTTTCACCGCAGCCCACGGCGCCGGTCCCTAAGCTGATGCTGTAAAACGCAGCAGAAGGCGCGACACTGAAGTAGAGGTAACTCCGTTGACATCTGCATTTCCTCACTCAGAAAAGGAAAAATACCTGTCACAATAGTTCAAATTTGCATAAGTAAATTTCCCTTTGTGGGTTTTTTTTTGTACTTGGAAACAGAGAATCAAGTTCACAAGCCAGTGGAGAAACCTATAAGCATTTAATTTACATACATCTAAGACAAAATATCTCCCAATACTCTAATTGGAACAAATGTCTCCTCTAACAGATTTAGGTCTATTTGCTATAATTTTTATATTGCTGCCATCAAAGTAAATAGTCCCTGCATGTGAGCCCTGCTGCATAAATTTTGCATGTTCATCACTAAATTAACTTCAAAATTCTATAGTGCTCAAATAAAAGTCTAAGAATTGATCTCATGTATATCAAAGCCACTCTTCTCACATCAGCAGCGCTGATAGGACTAGGGAGTACGATGCCATGTGAACGCCTCACTTCTCGGTGTACAGACTCTGCAAAGGGACTTCCCAGCTAAAATCTGCCAACAAAGTTTGGCAAAATTCTGTATGGCATTTTTTTTTGCAAGTTGGAATTCCACTTCTATGTTTCAATTCCACATTCTCAGACACTATTTCTAGTTTCTATTTCAATTTCAGGTCTGCTATAAATTTAAAATACAGGTTAATGCATTTGACACAGTCTGAGGAATATGACATAGCAGTACAAAATTTTGCAAATTCATAGTAACGCTTCCACCTGCTGTTTTTAACAATCACATAGGGAGCAAATCTCAATACATGAAAACAAGACAACTCAAATTTAATATTGGTCAACATTTTCCTGCTTATTCTCTGTGAACTCTGGCCATTCATTTGTTTCCTAATTTGCTGCTAAGATATTTTTTTGACTGCTATTATAGCATGTGCGATTTATTAGCATGCACAATGAATAGTAGGGAAGGCTGTTTTACAAAAATCCTTTGGCGATAGATTGAAGACCTTTCCAGCCATGCCTCTTTCATCAAAACGGATGTCTTTATTGTCTTTATTGGCACTCGGGAAATGTGTGCTGCAGTAGCAGCTGCCTTAGGCTACTGCAACACTTGATCAATCCATCAGCCACAGCTCCTGACCTGGGTGGTGAGAAAACCTCAGCTACTTTTGAAGAACCTACACAACATGTGGCAGCTCGTGTATGGTTGGACTTGATGATCTTAAAGGTCTTTTCCAACCCAAATGATGCTATGATTCTATCCTAAGTCAGTGCTACAGCCATCTAGCCACAAAGCCCGAGCTGATTTCTTGAAACCCCTCTCTATTTTCAGCAGGGTAAGAATTTCCACACTGAGGAAGTGTGGTCTAGGTGAGGTGACAATGAGGTGGATCGAGAGCTGGCTGTGTGACAGGACTCAGAGGGTTGTGGTCAGTGGCACGAAGTCTAGTTGGAGACCTGTAACCAGTGGTGTCCCCTAGGGGTCAATACTCGGTCCAATTTTGTTTAATATAGTCATTAATGACCTGGATGAGGGGATGAGGGGACATCAGCAAGTTTGCTGATGATACCAAACTGGGAGGGGTGGCTGACTCTCCAGAGGGCCACGCTGCCATCCAGCGGGACCTGGACAGGCTGGAGAGCTGGGCAGAGTGGAACCTAATGAGGTTCAACATAAGCAAGTGCAGGGTCCTGCACGTGGGAAGGAAAAATGCTGAGCACCAGTATAGGTTAGGGGTGGACCTGCTGGGAAGTAGTTCTGAGGAGACGAATCTGGGGATCCTGGTAGACAGGAAATTATCCATGAGCCAGCAATGTGCCCTTGTTGCCAAAAAGGCCAATGGAATCCTGGGCTGCATAGGGAAGAGTGTGACCAGTAGGTCGAGGGAGGTCATTCTCCCAAAGGCTGAGAGATCTGGGACTCTTTAGCCTGGAGAAGAGAAGGCTGAGGGGAGACCTTATTATGGCATACAAGTATCTAAAGGGTGTGTTGAAGGAGGATGGAGCCAGACTCTTCTCAGTGGTTCCCAGTGACAGGATGAGGGGCAATGGGCACAAGTTGGAACATAGGAAGTTCCGTTCCAACACACGGAAAAACTTCTTTACAGTTGGGGTGACAGAGCAGTGGCACAGGCTGCCCAGGGAGGGTGTGGAGTCCCCTTCTCTGGAGATTTTCAAAACCCGCCTGGATGCAGTCCTGAGTAATGTGCTCTGGGCAATCCTGCTTTAGCAGGGGAGTTGGACTAGATGATCTCTAGAGGTCCCTTCCAACTCTGAAGATTCTGTGATTCCATTTTTTACTCTGTTATAGTTTGTGTTGGACTCTCTCCTCCCACTTAGCCAGTTACCATGGAGTTAATTCTGTGCAAACACAGGGTTACACAGGGGGACCCCTTTTTAGACACCCCCAGTTCAAAGGCAAACAAAATCACAGTAACTTAGTGTCTTTGAGTTGTGTGTTGCACTGTCATGATCAGAGCTACAGGATGTCTAGAAATGACTTTCTGTGCTTTAAAGCACCATATGTTTTCTAGTGCTTTTGATTCTTCCAGACCTAATGCTACTTTTATTGAAAAAAAATGAAGGTTTCTAAGAGAGGATTGTGTTTCTGGCATGTTTCTAACATGGGAACGAGCCACATGTCTCATACTCACAATATGGATAAAATTTCCACAGTGAACTTTTATGACACGTTTTACACTGTTTCTGAAATTACTATGCAGAATTACTGCTAGTGACATTTTTAGAAACTAATGTGATTTTAATTGTACTAAGAGTTTCACACAGGGCAGAGTTTCCCAACCATTGCTGCCATGGGGCCCTTTGTAACTAAAGCCATAGTTTTAATTATATATGGTATCGTTGTTCAATACTTGCCCTTCTGTAGCTTTTCCAGAAAAAGTGCATTATTTTTTTTTGTTCTCAGTTGCAGTGTGCTAATTCAAAAAGACAATAATTTATTAGCTCCCTCTTGGAAGATATGTTTTACAACTGAACCATAATTCTATTTTTTTTAATTTGTTTATTTATTTCACTGTTGTTTAAATCTGGAAGAAATACATTCTTTTAAAAAAATTGATGCACATACACTGCCTATAGGAAAGGTTATTCAAGTAAGGAAGTGTTTAAGCACCCATTCTTTAGGAAAAATCAGGTCTGGCATACTTTAATTCAGTTTACACCCATCAGACTTTTGTACAGAACAAAGAAAACACACAAGAAACATAAATGAGTGACGTCCATAGAAACGGCATACATATGTTCTGTGAATATCTTGCTGTTCTTTCTGAACCATGTAGTTTCTTTGCCAAACCATTAATTTTTACACGGCTCCAAAACCAAAGATGCCTACAGTGACTTTCTTTTGTATCACCTTGTAAAATACATATGCTGTGTTATGATATCTCCACACCTCCACGAGACCTCCATTTGCATTTGCACAGAGCATTTGTCATTCAGCTTTGCCCTCCGTTACCAACACTAGGAGCAGGATCCAGTGCTACCCGGTTAGATTTTTAATGAACTAAGTGGGAATTTACCCCGGGATAAAGGCAATTCATAGAATCATAGAATGGTTTAGTTTGGAAGGGACCTTAAAGATCATCTAGTGATATTTCAGTCCAAGCACTTGCATATTCAGTTCCTGGTACAGCCAGGCTATATTCAACTTGAATTTGTAATTTAATATGCAATTCTTGTGCACAGCTATGCGAGAATACCATATGTGTCTAGTTACCGCAGCCTTCACCCAAAGCATATACTAACCATAGCAACATGGGCATCAGATGTTGCATAAGCAACCTGACAAGGGCTGTATTTTTAAATTTGCACACACAACAGTTTCAAAGCCAAATGTCTGCACATTTGGAGTTCCGGAAAAAAAATAAAATGTTTTAAAACCACAGTTAGCAGCTGGGTTTGGACATTTTGGACAAAATGTTCGAGATTGAGTTCCTAAAATGAAATGCCTCAATTCGAATTTAAGGAATGAAATAAGTGTCCTAGTTATAAGCATCAAGCACTGAAAAGGATCTCTCCTGTTTACTCCAAGGGGTGAGACTCCCTGCAAAGCCGTAAGGATGTAAATTGCACACCCCGTAGCTCAGCCTGCAGCACCCAGGCATGGAGCGCTGGGTGTCCCCTTCCAAAACTGCATTTTGCTTTACATTTTGCATGTATCTGTGACACCAAAACTGAATGCAAATAGGCACTGTCCATTAACGACACCCTCCGAGGCAAAGCCAGGAGGTTTCCTCACCGTCCCGGGGCACCTCTTGTGTTTGCTCAGTTGTGTGGATCCTGCAGCGCTTTGGAATGCCTCCAGCACCGGGAGTTGCCGGTGGTTTGGTGTAGCTGTGAGATGCTCCTGGTGCCCAGCTCTCAGTTTGCTGCTTCACTTGTCTCAGGCACTACCCTTGTGGAAGCAGATATGACAGTTTATCACAATGCACATTGGTGCGCCAGGGTTGTCTCGGGGTGCTGGGGAGGTGAACTGTGTCATCGCTTGCCCTAGGGCACGATTCTTCCCCGAAAGGGTTGTGCACCTCTGCGCGCCTTCTCCTGTTCCTGTTAACCTATTCCTATGCAGGGCGAGGGAGATGACAGAGTCAAATTCAATCTCTCTTCCTCTGCTCAGCACTTGGTCCAAGCCAAAACCCTCTGCCCCCCAGGCAGCCATGGGAACCATTCTGGTATTTTTATAAGCTAATTGAGCTTAGAATTAAACTAGTGTGGCACATCTCTCCTAACCAAAAGGCTCAGCTGTTTAGAGATACTCAGCTGTGAGTAATGCCTTCAGCACTCACAAAGGATGAAACGCTGGGCTGCCCATCCTCTTAATGTGCCACGGTGAGTGCTCTCAAGTTGGCCAGATCCAGGCCTTGAGGGAGAAACTCCAAAAAAGCATAATGCTGTAAAAGATGGCATTTCTCTAGAAAGTCTCCCACTTTTGATTGCCAGCAAGAGCTGTGTTTTGACCTGGAAACCCACTTGTCACAGGAGGCCGCCTAAAGCTAGCAAAGGGGTCAGTGTGGTGCAGGCTGGAAAATGAACCAAGCAAGATCCGAAATTCAGAGAAATTGAATCAATGACTTCCTGCTGCAGAAAACAAGAGAGAGGCTAGAGGGAGTCCACGCTCCACTGCTTAGGAAATGGAGCAAGACTTGGCTGGCTTTGAAACAATCTCTGTTGTCCTAGAAGGTACATGGAGATAATAAAGTGTGACCATGGGGAAGACCTGGCAGACACTTCAGCAGGCCACCATGTGTTAGCACAGATGATGAAGGAAGGTATCTTCAGACTTAGGCATGTCTTTCTAAAAGAGCTGGAGTTTGGAAAAAAGACCTTCAGTGAATCCATGTGCAGAGCAGAATGAGAGGAGAGGTAAACAGGGTTGAAAGTAGCAGGGGAAGCAATGGACATGGGTTGTCCTTTCTGAGAACTTAGTTTGGCATCTGTTAATACATGGCTCCATGGCCACGTATTAAGTCCAAAGGACTTTTTATTAGGGCATGTAGTGATAGGACGAGGGTAAATGGCTATAAACTGGAAGAGGGCAGGTTTAGATTAAACATTAGGAAGAAATTTTTTACTCTGAGGATTGTAAGGCACTGGAACAGGTTGTCCAGAGATGTTGTTGAGGCCCCATTCCTGGAGGTGTTCAAGGCCAGGCTGGACGTGGCCTTGGGCAACCTGGTCTGGTGGGAGGTATCTATGTCTATGGCAAGGGGGTTGGAACTCAATGATCTTCAAGGTACTTTCCAACCTAAACCATTCTATGATTTTATGAATCCATGATTATTACCCTAGCAGTAATTTCTGCATCTCCATTAAAGATTACCACCGCTTGCCTTAACCATAATGACCTGTCTTATGTTTTATATTGCTAGCCATCAAGTCATGTCAGAGCTCCTGTCACATAACCTGATAACAGTTTTAATATTCATGATGGATTTTATGGAATGCCTGGCACATCTCCATTTCAATGATAAGAAATTTGCTCTGGGCATGCTTTCATATTTGGGGATAGTTTACAGTTTATTATTTTCCTCCTTTTTGCTGTTGGCTACAACAGAGAACCAGTGTCATGCTGCTCTTCTAGTGGAGGGTTTCTTATAAAGAGAAAGGCTCTGCAGAATTTCCTAGTATTGGTCAGACTCTGGGGTTTCCTGCGTGGCCCCGACTGGATCACATAACCAAGTACCTTCTGTGCATAGCTCACATGCACTGTGGTCTCTTGTTTGCAGTCTCCATTGTCTAACAAAGTGTAGCTGTCATGGTGGTTCATCTATCAGTATCTCCTGTTTGGTACACCTGAAGATTACTTCATTAGTTATTTTAAAAATCAGGACAGAAACTGGCATCAGAGAGAAACTGAGAGTATTTTGCATTCCTTACCAATGTAGAGGTTAAAGAAAGTGGTTATGAAATCTGACTGTACCAGAAGACCTCCTTTTAGGGGGAGCTGGAAAGTATAGGAGACCTGTCATTAGTTCTAGCAGAAGAAACGAGTAATGTTTGCTATTGGAATAAATCTCATAATATGACATCATTTGACCTGGAAGAGTCTTTTAGCATGATGTCTTGTTTACACCTTGGTGGACATTGGGTATTTTTTTCAGTTAGTGGAGTGTTTAAGGAGCTGTGCAACATAATTAACCTGTTTTGTAAACACAAAAGATGTGATGGGGTTTGTGGTGAAATGTTAAAAGGTTGTAAATGCAACTGTTGAAAGATGTCAGTTATTTTGGGGTTTTCTTTCTTTTTTTCCTTAAAAAAAAAAAAAAAACCACACAATTGGTCTTGTTCATAATAGGCTGACTGGAGCCATCTCCAGACACAGACCATCTAAGCAGCTGTGAAAGACAGTGCAGTGCCAAGAGACAGCAAAAAAATCCTAGAACCAGAGAATCATAGAATTGTTTGGGTTGGAAGGGACCTTTAAAGGTCATGTAGTCCAACCTTCCCTGCAATGAGCAGGAATATCTTCAACTAGATGACGTTGCTCAGAGCCCTGTCAGTCATGACTCCACTACTTAGTTTGACTATGCCAACGCTCTAGAAAGCCAGGCTGGCAAATGCTGCTACTGTAAAACAAAAGGTACAGAGAAATTGGGCCATCCATGGTTGCTGCTTAACCTGGCTAACAGGGAGCAGGAATAGAAACTCCAGATCTTGGACCTTTTTTCCCTTGCTGTCTTAGTCCTGCTGGCTTCCCAGAGGCAGGAGGACAAGATTTCAGCTTCTCATCCTTAAGCCAGGAGGAGATAAAGTTTAATTTTGCCTACAATGCTAAGATGCTTTTAGTGGCATTTACAGTGATCAGACATGAGAGATGGGTGGCTTGCATTTTTATTCTACCAGAGGATATGTTTACATAGACAAGGGCAGACAGATCAGACCTCCCTCTCATGTGCCTGATCCAAGAGAGCTCTGGTCCAGGAGCTCTACAGCTGCAAGCGGCTGTGGCATTCTGCTTCTTGGCAAACACAGCCACCCACCAGTGGGAGGGGAACTGATCCACGACCACCTACCCGGCAGCATGCCGGAGAATATATAACTTGAGCAAGTCCTAGTTAGCAGGGAAGAAACCTTATTTTCTTTGGAAAACTTTCTGCCTTGCACCTCTTGGTTACGTTGCTCAATTTATCCACTGCTTTTGGCCATATTGTTAACATTAAAACTTTTGGAACAGGGACTTCCTTTTTCTTGCACCTCCGCACAGCTTGTAGTGTATTGGGAACCTTGGGATCTACTGCACTACAGTGGAAGCCAAAGAATAGCTTAGCTGATTAATGTGACTACTATAGGTTGTTTCTCGTGAGCTATTCCATGTGATTATTTGCAAAGCCCTGTTTACTGCTTGATATACTTGACCTAAATTCTGCAACACTCCAGTGCAAGAGACAGGAGATTGTGTTGGCTTCAGACAAATTAAGGAAATGTGTTCTCTTTCATTAAATATAAACAATACAGGCAGTAAAGTACCTCTGTCTTATTTAATTTAAGTTTGTTTTAGGTTACTAGCCTTTAAAAATTTTATATTTCTAGAGGGTACAGATTTTTTTCAATTAAAAATGCATAAGATAATTATAGAACTTTAGTGGGGGATGCTAGAGGCATCAACAATTAGGCAGGAAACTGGGGTTTCAGCGCTAAGAAATATATGGGATACATAAGCTTGAGTTTCAGGTAATTTCATTAGCTGGGCAGTAAAATGATTAATGGCGGAACAAACAGCCACGTGGTAGACTGAGAGGACAGGGTACAGAGGTCAGGTGACAGTAAAAAAGACTGGTATGGAGACTTACACAAGCAGAAGCTGCAGTTCAAACTCTGTCATTTGGTACTTCAAATCCATTTCCTGGCGAGCAGGCAGAGATGGAGTAGAGGAGGCAGATCCTAACTCTCCTTAGAGTGGCATTTTTCCTGTGATTTTTATGGCCAGGGGATATTTCTATCTATTTGCTTTACTGAGTGACTCAGCCCACAGCTGAGAGGAATTGGACGGATCCCTCCTCTGAGCTTCTGTTTCAAAGGATTTTGATTCATGTAAGTGAGGCTCCTAGCAGCCCTTACTTGGTTTTTGTATGGCAGACGTTCTCTTGAGTACACTGGACCAGAACAGGGTGGGAGGAGTGGTCCCTTGGACTATGGGTTATGAACCTGGAGGTACCAGGGAAGACATCCCAGGGCCCGGTGGACTGAAGAGTCAACAGGAGCCCAACTGCCCCAGATTGGGGTAATAGTTCAGGAAGAAATTTCTTTCTGCAAATATTTATGTTAGCCAAGGATGTGCTAGCTATCTTCAACTGCTAGCAGTCACTTACTATCTTCCAAACGAGAAGTGAAAACAAACCTTTTTTGTCCCCCAAATTTTGGAGGTGACATGAAGACATATGAAGCAAGAAGTCTTGCAGAAAGACAGAAAAGCCAGCTGTTTGAGAAACTAAAAGATTTTGCCATGCTCTGTGCTACATCACCTAATATTACATGTCTTGTCATACTGTTTCTCGTCACTGGTGACACATGTGAAGTCAATAACTAACAATATGCTTCAAGTACAAAATATTCATTGAGTTAGGCAGACAGTTTTTGGAGAAGCAAACCATGTCAGAAGTACCCAGTGGTTGTTGTATATTCATGAAAACAAAAGCATAAGGCCTGGAAAAAATTAGCGTGCCACACTCAGACCTAACATTCACTAAAATATTTGTGAATCAGTTGCATTATTTTACCTGCTTTTTGAATAAACAGCTTCCACTAATTCTTCTTAAATTGGACAATTGGTATAGAAATGTGTGAGTGACTGCCACTCAAATGGGAAAAATGAATGACTGAGATCAAACTTTAGACTGTACACATTAGAAACTTACTCATAGTCTTAGAAAATGGTGTAACATTTGCAAATTCAGACATAGAAAAAATTCAACACTGGAATGTAACTAAAAAGAGAGCCACCCCACTCACAATCAGCAAAGTGGAGGTATTCAAGTTTTTAAGACCACTCCCTAATGCTCTATCTTCAAGTTAATAAGAATTATTCTCATAAATATGTTCCTCTTTGTGCATATTCACAATAATCTGTTGTAAATACAGGTGGGCAGTCCACTCCAGCAGCTGGAAAACTAGGAGCATTCCCTTCAGTTTTGTTATAATACTGACTCCAGAGTTCGGCACTTCTTCTGGACGTTCCAACTAACCTCTGCATGCAGAAGAAATGACCCAGGAACCAAAAGAATTCAGTGTGAACCCTACAGAAATTCTTTATCAATAAAGCACTCTATGTTAGGGCTGAGAGGGATTTGCATGCTTTCATTTGGATTTTTCCTCAAACGGCAGTCATGCCCCAGGTGTCATTAATGAAGTGCAGATATTTTCATTTGAATCTTTCCTTCTGTGTATAGTGTACAGAATGCACAAGGGAATCTATAATACCCATCCCACACCCTTTCATACATCTTTCAGCAAGATATCAAACACTGAAATGCATTAATAATGCACTAACTATAAAACATATTTTTTTTTACACATAAGACAGTCTAGGAAGAAATAAATCTCTTTGAAAGGCTCTGTGTGACATGGACAGGCTTGGTAATAAGTTCATCACATAACATTGACTTTTTTGGTGGACTTTATCATACACGTAATTTTCTTGTCATTCACTATAATCCCCTGGACAGGAATTGCTTTGATGCTGATGAGGATACTATAACACTCAAGCATTTTTAGGTTACTCTGAAACTTAGATTCTCTCACATTCCCATGATAGGAAAAATAGCTTTTTCTGTAGAACTGTAAATGCTGTTGCTTAATTACATTTTTTTATTTCTCTTTTGAACCTCTCTGTAAGAAGAAAAGAAGGTAGGTAGAATAGAACCAGTTTCTACATAAATGCAAAGTCTAAATATCTAAGTAATGTAAGTCTAAATAATGTAATAATAATGTAAGTCTATAGTCTAAATATCTAAGTAATATCTATCTTTTCCTTGTGAATGACACTATCATTTTATCTTTATGACTCAAACACCTTTTTAGTCGGTCTTGTATTCGAATCTTTGAAATCTGTTCCACTTACTGTCCAACACAGATCAGAGCACTGCCGTAGTCCATCTGTTCTGAGACTACTCTTCCACTGGGATAAGACCTGCTGTTATGATTTTGAGGCTTCAGACATAGCAATAAACCCTCCTTCCTTCTCTAAATATAACACTGTTTTTCTGTAATCACTTCATTATTCTGCGTGTCAAAGATAAGAACCATGAGCCAAATTTTGGTCATCCTGCTGCCAACCAGCACTTAAAATTTCATAAATGGCCTATGCCGTGCTAATCATGAGCTTAGCATGGATGTTAGACACAGAGAAGTAATGTGCAAAAGTTGCCAAGTCTCATTCTGAGTGCTAAAAGAGTCAGGCTGTGACGGCCTAGTGCGGATTCAAAAGTAATCAAACTAGGTGAGTCTTGGGAAAAGGGAAATGGGGCTGCTCATTAGATGAAAACCCAAATAGTGCAATCTGAGACTAGTCTGGAGGGCAGATGGAAGGTGATTGCCTTCACTTCATTTCCTTTCCATTTCCTGGAGAAAAAAAAATATCATAAATTCTCCAGATAATGGTAGGACTGGTGGCATGTACAAATACAGATTTCCCATATTTGCAACGCCCAAACAAAGCACTAACAAGCATCTAACTTTGCTGCTTTTGCCTTCCTGATTATTCCTCTAATGAAGACCTGGGGGTAGCTTTGTTTCTGTAGAACGTGCTTCCAGCCCAGCTGTGAGCAATACATCTGTCCACTACTACAACACAGTGGGGCAAGTATTAAAACAGCTGAGTGATAATTTAATAGGGAAGACTAAAGTGAAGATTTCAAGGATTATTCATGCAATTCTTATTCATATCAAGAGCATCTGTAAAATATAATCACAAGTGATTCCTTTAGAAGCAATGTTCAATTACTAATCGCGGTCTCTCTAACCAGGACCATGTTTTCAACAAAGAGCTTTAAACAACTGCTGCAGGATGACATAATGGAATAGTTCTCAGACTGATCACTAAAAAAGAGTCTGGATGAGTAAAAAACTTTACAGATAAGCTCAGTACTCGCATTTCCCAAATATCCAATATACAAATGCAAAACACCTAACGTTAGCTTCAGGAAAGAAAAGATTTGAGGCACAACAGTACTGCAAGGATGGTTTTCAAAAGATTCTGGCAATAGTAAAGGATCTATCATCCACAGAAAAATTAAAAACTTTTAAAAATAATTAGGTATTAAACTGAAGCTATGGAAACTTTCCCTGCGAGTTATTACCAATTTAATAACCTACTGTTTTATCACCATATCCTAAAATTGGAGCATAGCTTCAATAAAATCCTAGTTCAATACAATTAATGAATGTGTGTTCGGTCATATTGTATATGCTTCATAACTGGAAATCATATTTCACCTAATATACAGTGCCCCTACACTTAGTGATAAGCAACTTATGAAAAACAAATTTAATCTTATAGAAATAATTCATCTTTGAAAAAATTATATTAAAATACTCTTATTGTTACTAATTTCTCTGTCATGTGTCTTCAGCAACAAACAGGACCAAAGAAAGTAAAAAAAAAAAATGTGCTGGAGACAGCTTATGGGTAATGATGCCCATAAGAAAGTATTTTCTCATTCTTTGTAAAAGACAGATATCAGCCGATACTCTAAGGTGTTCAAGTTTGCATCCCTTTCCAATCTCCTGATGTCCATTATTTGAATTTTGGGAAAAAGGACACATAGCTATTGTTCAAAGAAAGCAGTCTTTCAAAAAGGAGACTTGCTATATGATGATGGCAGAAGGCAGAACTAAAATCAAAGCTGATTCTAAAGAACTGGACATTATATAATTCTTACATTACTGTGTAATGCCACAAAGCATGGGAACCTGGAGACAGAGAGGTCCTCACATTGGACAAGCCACACACCTTGCACTTCATGCACCTTGGCCTCCATTGTGAAATACGGAGTTACAAAAGAGAACAGCAACATTCTCAACTAAATCATATTTCTATTTTTATACCACTTTCATGATCTTATTACTGGATAACTAGAAAAGTATTTTCTAATTATGTAAATCCTATAGCACAGTTTGGATATGCTTTGCTTGTTTGTTTATCTTGGGCAGGATATATAATCTATAATGTAGATTAAAGTTTTAAGAGTTTAAAAGGAGCTAATAAGCTCCCTGTATGTTTATTTATCCTAGTCTTAAAGGCTGCATAGAATAAAATTTAGAGGAAGAACAGAGAGCTTTTTACAAGCAAAGAAAAGAATGTTTTACAATCAAATTATTGCAGATCTTGAAATTTGGAGGCTACCTTCCCTGCTGTATTATTTACATTGGTATTAGATGGGTTTTTTGGCCAATGCTAAGATGTCAATATAAGACCAGTGTCTGTGAAAGAGAAAAAAAAAACAGGGCATAAATTAAAATTTTCAGTGAAACGTCACCTCTTGCTTCAACGATGACTAGAAAAATCAATGCATTTCTGGTTTTGCTGATCCATTGCTGAGTCACAATCCTAAAATAAAAATAATTTCCTTCCTGTTTGTTCTGGAAACTTCAAAATTGCCTCTTAGCCACCAATCAGAAATGATAGAGTCACCTCGGCCATTCAAGAGATCTTCAGAGTGATTGCAATAATCAGGCAAACTTTATAATGAAGTACAGCTGTAATGAACATTCACACAGTTGCACTGCAGAATTTTCCATTGGGACACAATATTCTCCCTTATTCTAAATTTTGCAGTAGCCAAGCGGCACCAGTGTTGTCATGTTGTGCTCCTTGCCTACAGTTCTCCACTTTACTAATCCTCATGGATCAGGCTGTCTAAAGATGTATGGAGCCGCAGACAGGATGTGAGCCCGAAGCTCAGGAGATGAGTGGCTCTACCGTTGACTCCACACAGTGGCCTTCAACAACTTACTTACTTACTTTGTTTGTGCCTTTGCTCTTCCCTTAACTTTTGTGGCCTAAACAGATGATTGCTTCCATGTACGTGTGTATACCAAGCCTCATGTTAGGAGGCCTTTATATACCACTATCTATTAGAAAGGTCCATTATGCTGTGGTTCTAAGATTACCTATATCTCCATCCTCTATCTTTGAGTATGGTCCCCTGAGGTCTTGGCCTTTTAAACCCTAACTTGAGGTTAATAACCTCTGTATCATCAGCTTATTTCACTCTCTTGATCCAATTGGTCTGTCTCACTTTATTTTTTCCCCTTCAGAAGATTGAAGCCAATGGAATTTATAGTTGCCAAACTCCTTTCTCTGTGTGTTTGTGTATATATACATAAATATTTATAATGTGTTATGGTAATAAAATACTTAATTTATAATAATAGTTTATATGTATACATACATTTTTAGCTGGATGAATAAGCCTTAAAAGGAAAAAAAAAAAAAAAAGGATTTTTGAGTGAGTTGACACAAACATTTCTCTTACTGAGTCTCCTTCCTCTCTGTAAGATCACCATGTGTCACCCACATGGTGGTGTGTGTGGGTGCTCATAAAAAGTCTGTGTAAAAGGAGCACCCACAACCTCAGCGGGTGTTTGCCTAACAGCGATCATGTGAAAGAAGAAGACAACCACCAGCTGGGTTAAAGACTTACCGGGGAATTACAAAGCCTTTTGAAACAATGGAGTCATCTTGAGAAAAAAGTTAAAAAGAAGTGTGGAAATCCATAACAGTGAGAAGACACTTTGTCATGGGGACAGAGCAGAAGACAAACTAGGTTTGATGCCGCTAGAAGTTGTCCCATCAGCATCACAACCTCTGAGGCCCAACAGAGCATCCTCCTTGGACACCATGAAGAGCCTGCACCCAACCTCATGGTGCAGGAGCAACAAGTACCCACACCTGGGGTGTGTGAGTGTCAGTGTGTGTGCTTTTCTCATTTAGATTAGCAGGTTGTCCAGGCAGTACAGTTGGCCAAGAAGCTGGAGCACCCATGAGTTAACAATAAGTAAGGGTGGGGACACACTCTCCAGGAAGAGGGAGGTGGTTGCTCTATGTGTCTGTGTGACTGACTGAGTGTGAGTGTGTGTGCATGTATATCTGTTTAGGACTTTATAGAAATAGTTGTAGAAAGGTGTGTAGAAATTTCTAGGTGTATATTAACATTTCCTAAGTCTCCGGTATTGTGGCTTATCCATACTCTGCTGATAGAGATCCTGAAAATATTATTTACTGCTTGCCGGTTAATTACAAACCATTAATAGATCAATACACCACCTCAATCCTGATTTGATTTACTTTATGTGAGTTGAGCAGTTATGCCTTGTGATAGTGGTGACCTAGACATGACTATCTTCTTCAGGAACCTACCAAGCCTACCCCTTGTCTTTGTCTGTGGTGCTCCCTTCACCAGAAAACAATCTTTTAAAATCCCACATCGCTTCTTTCTCCTTCTTTGTCTGTTGAATCAACTATTTCTGAAAGTCTTAGTTTTGAAGGCCCCCTAGAGACCAGACAAACCCAACCAGCAGCCTTCCGAGGACACTAGATTGCTCTGGAGGGGTAGATGAGAACCATCTCAACCCGTTCTGTTGCCATTTGTATCTGGACAACACCTTATTGGGTAATCCGACACATTTATACTGTAAACATGATAACCAAAATAACCAGACCAACATATGGTACTCATAAACTATTACTGGAATGTCCTACATCTGTCAGACGCTGTTGGTGAGCAAGTTCCAGGAAAAGGCAACTGTCCCCTGAGTTACTGGATCCTCACAGAGAAGGTGTTTTGGCTTATTTATTGAGCACACAGGTTGAAATCTTTTCTTTCGAAATGAAAAAGCAAAAGAACCGATCGCATACCTCCCTGACCTTTTTAGCGTGTGTCACTACCCACTTCTCTTCCTCCCTTCTCCTTATCCATCCATATTCGCTCAGGCTGACAGCCTTTAAACCATGTATATGGGGAAGATGTTCAGTCCAAAACCTAGTCCCAAGTAAAATCCTTGAGATGCTTATTGTGTGGATATAGGGACTTCTGTACCAGCTGCTTTGATCTCCCAATCTGTTTGTAGTGCTCTGAATCGCTAAACATAGACCCGGGACTGACTCAGTTTTGCGGTGATGCCCCCAAACTCTGTAATGATCTAATGCTGCACATTAGTTTCTGACACCTGTAGTATTACACGGCTTTAGTAGCATCTGATGCTTTTGTTAAAACTCTGGTTCCTGGAAATGCCTGATTCTTGGAGGCATTTAGGCTTTCACCCTACAAAGTACCACTTTTCTAGAGCTTCTGATTAAAGTGAAAAGCTTGAAAATGTGACATGAAAGCATCCTACCAACTCTTAACTAGCATGCAAATGTAATAATCTAAAAGTCTAATGTTTCAAAAGTCTCTTGTTTTGATTCTGAGGGTAAATATATGATTTTGATTGCTTGTGATCAGGACTGCAAACTAAGTGCAGTGAAAGCAACAATGCATAAAGAACTCTCAATGGGCAAAGTAAACACATTTAATGATATAAAAAGTTTTTTTGCTGGTTTTCCCCCTAGCTCTTTTTTTACCACAGGTAAATAAAGCAGTAGGTACATCTTTGTATCTACATCAATTTTATCAGGCTGTTTTCTTCATTTTACAATGAACTTCTGAATAAATAAATAAAAAAGATGAATACTAGCTCTCATCCTGGAACTGGATGAATGAAGAAAGAAATCCTCAAATGTCCAGAGGAACAAACTCACTGCCAAGTGCTCCTGGTGTACTGTCAGATAGGCAAAAAAACACACTCATGTAAATCTTCACAAGTAACAAATCAAAATATTGTGCTTCCGAGGGACAGCAGAATACAAAAGGCAAAATATTATCAGTGCCACACCTGGTGAATATGACTTCTTTTGTGCAAAGACCAGGCTTACGTACAGCACAAGAACTGGCTCTGCAGAACCCCTTGGCGTGGTCTCCACTCCACGTAGCTGCTATTTCCCAGGGACCAGATTGAGGGATTTCATCACAGGCGTACACCGTTGGCTGCACGGTGTTGCAGCAGCCAAGACAGAGCCCCAAGAAAGGCAATAGCCAGGTGAGCCACGAGCTCCCTTCTTGCCCTTCCCAGGCCGAGATGCAAGGAGGTCACCCTGCTCTACCCCCGTGGAATACATGCTTCAGAGCTGGACGTGAGCACTGAGAGAAGACTGGGCTCCCTACAAGATTGTTGCCGTGTATACCGCACACCCAAACAAGGACCAAGGACAATCTGGCTCTGTGCGCTGTTTCGGAGCATTGCTAATATTCCCCTATCGTATCAGCGTCTTCTTAAGCCTGTGCCTATTAGTTTTTTGGCTTAATCATCTCTTCAGCATTGTTTAATCTTCTCGAAGACTTGATCTCCAGAAATAAACAGCTTGCAATAGAAAAATGTCTGTCATGGCTTTATATTCATATATTCATATCCTTCTTGCCACATTTTATTAATGTGTTTATTTTAATAGATAAGATCCAGTTTATGAAACCAAATTATAACACACACTAGCATGTTCAAAATTCAAATATTGACGTGTCCTGATCTTATCATGCAGAGATTTGATTGAATATCCTTGGTTAAATGCTTTCTTTCATTTAAAGAAACAACTGAATTTGAGAAACACTGAAAACTCAAATAATTTGAAGTAGTCACTGAACCGTAATAAATATTAGTTTACAGTCAATCTGGCATTTATTCTCTGACTTCTTTTATGCCTACCACCTTTTGTCTCAAAGTGGTAAAATTATTAACAGCAAATAACTATTTTACATTTTAGTTCCACTGGTAAAGAAATGTATGGTAATATCTTGTGCTGCATTTTATACCAGTGTTGCAATGTAATATTAAACTGTAGCTGTAGTCTGAAACAGAGTCTGCCTTTGGAGGATCCTAATTTTCCCATCTCTTAGTAATTTTCACCTAGACTTTCACAGTTTAAAGCCAAAGAAAAAAGTACTGTTTTCCTCCAACTGTCAGTTTTGAAGACTAAACCAGGAAATATAAATTCACGGTGAATTCCTCAAGCTTAAAGCTGGAGAATTCCTTTAACTCAGCAATAAAAGGTCTACAACTAGATCCGATAACTATCAAATGGTTAATTATGAAGAAAACAATGAAGAATCTGGTAGACTTTTATTGGCTGTGCAGCAGTAACGGGAAATCCAAGCTATCACTGAGATCACACCTATGTAACAGAACTATTTTGATCTCACTACTACATTGCATGAACTCACTGATCCTCATGATGCTGTGGGAAGTTGGGAGCTACTGATGTTTCTGTTTTGCAGGTGGCCAAGTACCAAGAAGCCAAGTAACCTGCCCAAGGTAAAACAACAAGCAGGTAGAATCATAGAACGGTTTGGGTTGGAAGAGATCTTCAGGATCATCTGGTTTGCCGTCCCCCCTGCCATGGGCAGGGACATCTCCCACTAGACTAGCAGGTAGCACCTGCTAAACCCATCGTTCTTGTCCTAGACCCATACTCTACACATTGGACTGCTGGTCATCTTCTGTGTCCTTTAATGTATCTATGTACCAAGAACTGGACAAAATAATCAGGTACTACAGGAACATGAACAAGGTGATGGCAATTACTGTTATAAACTAAGGTCATGGCTACCTCTCCCTTGATGTGTGCTTCTTATGACAACATGATGGTACAGAGAAGGAACCATAGTATGTATTTTTTTGTGAACAGCGTGATTAACATCAGACAAATACAACTGTCAAGAGATCTTGAGCTATTCTTACAATATTTCTAATGAAAACCAACCTGTTTAGTACCTGTAATTTTGCTTATTCACTCTCCTGCACTATGTAGAATCATAGAATATCTCAAGTTGGAAGGGACCCATAAAGATCATTGAGTCTGACTCCCTGCCCTTCACAGGACTACCTATAACTAAACCATATGACTAAAAGCACCATCCAACTGCTCCTTGAACTCTTTCAGGATTAGTGCCACAACCACTTCCCTGGGGAGCCTGTTCCAGTGACCACCCTTCCAGTGAAGAACTTTTTCCCAATGTCCAGTCTGAACTTCCCATAACGCAGCTTCATTCCATTTCCTAGTGTCCTATCGCTGGTCACCAGAGAGACGAAATCAGCACCTCCCCCTCCGCTGCCCCTCCTGAGGAAGGTGTAGACTGTGATGAGGTCACCCCTCATCCTTCTCTTCACCAAGCTGAACAAGCCAAGTAACCTCAGCCACTACTCCTAAGTCTTGCCTTGGAGGCCTTTCATCATCTTGATTTCCCTCCTATGGACATGCTCAAATAGTTTAATGTACTTATATTGAGGCGCTCAAAACTATGCACAGTACTTGAGGTGGGGCCACACCAATGCAGTGCAGAGTGGGACAATCCCCTCCCTTGACTGGCTAGCTATGCTGTGCTCCATGTACCCCAGGACACGGTTTGCCCTTTTGGCTGCCAGGGCACACTGTTGACTCATATACAACTTGCCATCAACCCAAACCCCCAGATCTCTTTCCACAGGGTTGCTCTCCAGCCTCTCGTACCCCAATTTGTGTGTATAATCAGGATTACCCTGTCCCAGGGGGAGAATCTGGAACTTGCTCTTGTTGAGATTCGTACGATTGGTGATTTCCCAGCTCTCTAGTCTATCCAGATGTCTCTGTAAGGCCTCTCTACCCTTGAGGGAGTCCCCAGCTCCTCTTAATTTAGTACCATCAGTAAAGTTACTTAATGTAGATTCAATTCCTGCATCCAGATCATTTATTAAAACATTGAAGATCACTGGCTCTAAAATTGAGCTCTGGGGAACCCCATGGGTGACTGGCCACCAGCTTGATGGAAACTCATTTACTACAAGTCTTTGAGCCCAACCAGTCAGCCAATTGCCCACCCATGTATCTTCTTGCTTTTTCTTGGTCCCATATGTTGCTTCCTACTGTTTGCTGCTAAGCAGGTATTTAGTATGCATTCCCTTGCTTTCCACAAATCTCTGAAAATAAAATAACTCTTGAGAAACTTGGATGAAGAGAGACAGCTATCATTGCAAATAGCCTTTTTGTTAACTTCATGTGCTTCCTAATGTATTTGTGTCCACAAATGCTCCCCTCCACTGGGAGAACTACTTTTCCCGCTCTATTACTCCACTGATCTGCCTTTCCAGGTCTGTTCAGCACTTAATCCTCCAAGACCTGCCCATGGGAATTAATAACATTCAACCTGCCCCAAAGTTATCCTGATGCTCCTTATGCCCCTGGGATATGTCACACAAAAGATGCAAAGCTACATAAACCCTCAGTAATCCTTTGCTGGCAGAAGGATAGAGCAGATAACCTAATACAGCAATAGGACACAGTGAGAGGTCATCACAACGCAAGTGACATCTTCTGAGAAATGACTTCAGCCATCTGAGGAACATGCTGATAGTCAACATACGTACTGCTCCTGAAAAGGCAAAATGCTGTTGGGCATTCACAGCAGATTTCTAAAAGATGTTTAAATTATTTCATTCCAGTGTTTTGGCAACATATTCCTCCTTTCTTAATAATAGCTTGGAAAAGTATAAACTAGCAAGGAAATCAACTGGGTTTCGCTGTTTTTTCTCCACTTATTCATTCATCTGATTTGTTTCCTTTACCTTACTTTATTTTTTTACAAATCAGTGAAAAGGGTTTTTCTTGCCCTCCACAGATCAGATTGCTGTTTCAGCAATGCTACCAGATCCATATACTACTTTCAAAATTAACATATTTTAAAATGTGAATCAGACTTCTGATTGAATTTACTATAAAAATACAAATTAAAAAAGTCTTTTTGAAAGAAAAACAAGACTTTAGTGACTAAGAAAAAGAATGGCTTCTGTAAGTCACTGGGTGATTGATTAAAATGAGGGAGGAGGGGAAATACAGTATTAGTCAATTATAGACTGACTGTGAGCCTCCAACACAAGGTCTTGTGAGAAGGTAATCATAGTCCTACAAAACACTAAGCAAGGCAGTTCTAGAGAAGAGACCAATACTAATGCCACTGGCAAGACCTCATAAAAAAGATACATGTATACAATGGTTTTCATCTCTTTTCAAACAAGAGGGTTGCAAACTGGAAAGTTGCAGAGAAAGCAAAAGTTGAAAGAAAGACACAGAATATAATCTGACTACGAACCATTCGGTCTGGAAATTAGATTTCTAACTGTAAAAGCAGAATGAACCTTTCACCTGGAGGACTGGGAGCAAGAAATCAAACAGATAACAGGATGGAGTTATCTAAAGAATGATATGGATATTGTGTTTATGTCCATACTGATAAATTAAAGTAAGGCAGGCACTGATCCTGAAAGCCAAGTGCTATAAACTGGCCACTGTTCATGCTTAGACTTAGTCCCTTCCTAATCAGCTTCCTGTGGGAAAAAAAAATACTTGGAATGGTCCAAACAGAGGCAGAGAGAAAGCTAACAGTTTCCCTTTAGAGATGTAGATGCATTTTACTGAAGTCCATCATTCAGTGCTCCTCCTCCTTGGCCTCTGTTCTTACTTAAAATATATCTCTCTAACCACAATTTCCTGTACCCCAAAAGGGAAATGCTACTTCGTTTTTCCTCTTCTAAACTTGAATTTGCAGCACTGAAGATTTTTCATATACTTTAACAGAAGCATCAGATTCTTGGTAAAGATGCTGAGCAGAGTGACTGGGTTTCTGATGATGACAGATCTGTTCTGGTTGGTACTTCAAACCGTGTGTTTCAGTGGGAAGATGTGGGCAGTGTGTGATGTGGAAGGTAAAAGCTGACCAGGCATAAAGGATGGAGTGAAACTGCACACAGAACCACCAGCTCAGCTCTTGAGCCTGACCTCCCCCTGCTCACGCAAAGACAAACTTACTTTTCAAAGCTGAATTCCTTGGAAAATTCCTGCTTCTCTTTAAAAGGAGAATGCTGTAGGAGGCAATGGGAACAGATGAAAGGAATGCACCAGCTCGAATCAGTGTGCTGTACTGCAGCTCAAAGGGGCTCTTAAATATGTCATCCTCTCCTATTACTTTTCAAAATATCACTCAAAATAATGAGTGTAGAAGAATTTTGCTTGAAGATCAGGGCCTCCTGGTGCCTGGTGCTGCACAAACACATTTAGAGACACAGCCTGCATCTGCACGGGCATATGGCTAAAGCAAACTGGAAAGGTTTCTCACTGCAGTGCAGTAAGTTATACTCAACACATAATACAAATTATATTTGTCACTTGAAAGGGAAAAAGAGAGTAACAGTTTCGGTTCTGTCTTTGTCACTCAAAAATATTGACAGCTTTAATGCTTTGTATTATCTTTAAGCAGTCATGCTGAAATTAAATGCCAAAATAAGCGATGTATTTGCCAGTTGATGTGGAGTTCTGAAACGTGCTGGTTGCTTTGTGGGAGGAGAGAGGATTTCGTCCTCAGGGAAAGGAGATTTTCTGTGCTACAGAAGTGGCTCTGTAGCACATCCTTCTCTGCCTAAACAATGTGACTCATCTGCTCTCAGTCTGGAGCTCTGCAAATTATGGTATTGTAAAAACATGCAAAGTTCACACCAAGTTCACAGAGCTACAAAAATAAGCTGTTTCCCGAGCAATGGATGATCCAGCAAGCAGAGCTCTGTGCTGGAATCCAGCAGTCCCGAATCCTGCTCTTGAACACACTACTGAATTTTTGAGTGACTTAGGAGAAATGCATTCCCTCTGAAATCTCTTTTCCTTCCCTGCCCTTGTCTTGTTAAACTCCCCGTGTCTCAAAGGTGAAATCTGTGCTAGCTATCAATACTGATAATCATTTTTCCAAACTCATCATCTCTTTAAATGCCGTCTTCTCTTTGGCCGTGACAGATCCTAACTTGGCCAGTTCAGATCCATTCTAGATGCTGTCATAAGATCATTTTTCCAGCTCATCAATTTGACCATATCATCCTTCTCTCTATGTTCCCAGCATGGGCTTTCACTTCCCTGCTGCATCTAATAGAGGCTTGTCTTCACTGTCCAGGCTCTCTGCATGCTGTCCTCAGTCATTATCTCCAGTTCAGTGACAGAGGCAGTTTCTCCTTGTGAGTGGCCAACGCTAAACACTCAGATAACCCTATTGTGCCTTTTCTCACGCTGCATCTAGTGCTGGGGAGAAAGTTTCCTTGATACCTACAAACCAACTCACTTTTCTCTGTTAAACTCTCTAAAACAATTTACTCCCCCCACTATGTATCAAAAAAAAAAAAATAATAATCCCAAGTTTGCCTGTTTGTATGCTGGTTTTACCGCCAACATCAGCTCCTTGTTTCCATTTGTTCCCCATCCACCCGCTTGTCTCCCTTTGTTTTCCCAGGCTTTTCACCTCTATTGTAAGGTGTTTGGAAGCGAGACAGCTTTCTGATCTGTGCTTGTACTGTGCTCTTCTGATTCACGTGTCAGGCTTCCTGGGTGCTATGGCAATATGAGCAGTAAAGCACTGAATGACAACTTGGTTTAAGCATCAGAGGAGAAGAACAAGGGGAGAATGAGAGCTGAGAAATACAGGGATAGTCTCCAGGTGTGTTTTCCTTTTTTTAAGCCCATTCAGTGTGGAACTGAATTGAACACAGGAAGTTCCATCTTAACATGAGGAACAACTTCTTTACTTTGAGGGTGGCAGAGCAGTAGCACAGGCTGCCCAGAGAGGTTGTGGAGTCTCCCACTCTGGAGACATTCAAAACCCGCCTGGACGCCGTCCTGTGCAACCTCTTGTAGGTCACCCTGCTCTGGCAGGGGGGTTGGACTAGATGATCTCCAGAGGTCCATTCCAACCCTGACCATTCTGTGATTCTGTAATTAACCAAAGAAGAAAGCAACAGCGGGTCATGAGGGTTTAGAAGAAGAGCTTGAACCTTTCTCAGGGCTCTGCCACCTCCTGGTGGCCAGTTTCTGAGGAAGTCCAACCTTTTCCAATGCTTCCAGATGTGCTTGCACAGCTGGAACAATGCAGTGGGGAATTAGGTCCGTACTGTGACATATTACCAATCACTTCACTATGCTGAAGGTTTTAAAGCACATTACACTTGATTTCAGGATGGCTGGTCCAAAGCTTGATATTTACAAAGTACCAAGAACTGCTGCCAAATAAACAGAAAATATGTGTAAATCTTACTTAGTGGAAACAAGAAGAATGATTATGTGGTGAAGGCACTGGACTGGGTTCAGGAATTAATCCAAATAACGCTGAAGCGTTGGGTTCTTTCTCTCCTTTGCCACAGACCTTCTGCGACCGCGAGCAAATTACTCACTATCTGGCTGCGAGAATGTCAGAAATGTTCCTGCAGATCTTCAGGGAGCCTGACTCGTTGTTCCAGTGGTCACTGTCTGCTCTATGTGCTTTGAATTACACTGTTTTTATTGGGACAGTCACTTTTGCCTATCTGCCCGGCTCAACAACTGACCACACATAGAAATAACAATGCTGTTCTAGCACCTAGCAGAAAATATTCAGTGGGAAGCTTAGAAATGGATTCTGAATGAAGATTTTAGCCTACTTTTATGTGACTTCCGCCTGACAGTATTCCATATTCATGCACTGCTCTTGCTGATGGCATATTTATACCCTTAGGTAAGGTTTTCTGTCCCACAAAACTTCTAGGACTAAGCCCTGATTTTTCAACAGACCAAAGATTTTCTAAAAATGTACTAGAAAGGAGTCACAGGTGACAAAATACTTGTATTAATACCAGTGCAACACTGTCACTGGAACTTTTGCAAATTACTAAGTGTTGAAATGTGTGAGTGTGCAACTGATTCCCTCCAACCGCTTTGATAAGATTCATGTAGCCCAAAAGAACTCTGCTGTAAACCTGTTCAGTACTTCCTGGTGACATCAATACTCTTTTGAATCAAAACTAAATTATGCACTTATGGGAAGTTAATATCCCTGAAATTAATTTCAAAAGTCAATTTAGTGTACATGATATTTCAAACAGCTATAGTAGTGTCATTGCTAAAAAAACCCACCCACAAATCTATGACTGCAATGCTTTTTTCAGCTGTTGGTTAATAAAACCTTGATTAGGAGGATTCAGCCAGTATGTCCAGAATGGTAAACTCAGAAGAGGTATAATCAGTTTATTAAAGCTTGTGTTCCCTTGCAATTGTCTGATAAATTGGCAACATGGAAACCTGTAACATGCTTCTGCTCTTTTTCCAAAATAAAACTAAGAGCTGCCATAGACAGAGACTGTCTATTATCTGTAGTGTATCATTTAAGCATAACCACCTTCATTTCTTACAATAATTAAATTTCTTAAATCTATCATTTTCTCCAGGGTTACTGTACAGCCTCCCTAATACAGAGTTCTCTGCCTTTGATCAGCAAGAGAAGAGGAGTGATAGAGATACTGCCAGGGAACAGTAACTGCCTACACTTCACTTTGTAGATATATTCTCTCCAAATATTGTTTGAAACTATTTTCAAAGTGGAGTCAGAAGACTGGAAAGCCCTAGAACCTTGTTGCTGTTGTAAAACCAACAGTGCAAACAACAAGATGTCTTTCACGAGCATTAGTAAATGAGAAATCAACACCTATGTACCAGTTGCACCTTTGAAAATCTCTCCGAATGTCTCTGATTCTTTGATTCAACTGTGCAACAAGTTCTGGGGCAGGGTGGAAGAGGCGAGTTTTACAATATGCTTATTTGCCAAAATTTCCTGCCTAGGAATTCGGGCTTGGACAAGCATTAAGGAGTTATGAGGGCTTATTATGGTCCCACTACTGGTACTTTACAATATACTAGAAGAGGAAAAAGAGGAGAGGACCTTGCTCTAACATACAGTGTTTGTCTCATGCCTCATAACAGACGTGCTGCAACCAGGTGCAGCTACTTCTACCAGCTTTCCATCCATCAGGAACTCTATGAGGACAAGTGTCCTCCAGACACCTTTGGGCATTGCAAAACCCTTCAGCAGCACACAATACCTGGCCATAGGCCCTACAGTCCCGTATTACATGCAAATGGAAGATTGTCTATGCTCGCCACATTAAAAGCATGTGTGCTAATCTTATTTCAAGGAAGCACTATTGCTCTGTGCCACATATCACTTATATCAGTATTATAAAGGGATTCGAAATCTACATTGTCTAAACCTTGTCCGGTCACAAGTGGTGTCCCCCAGGGCTCAGTGCTGGGGCCAGTTCTCTTGAATATCTTTATCAATGATCTGGACAAGGGGATCGAATGCATCCTCAGTAAGTTCACAGATGACACTAAGCTAGGCGGGTGTGTTGATCTGCTTGAGGGTAGGATGGATCTGCAGAGGGATCTGGACAGGCTGGACCGATGGGCTGAGGCCAATGGTATGAGGTTCAACAAGGCCAAGTGCCGGGTCCTGCACTTGGGTCACAACAACCCCATGCAGCGCTACAGGTTTGGGGAGGAGTGGCTGGAAAGCTGCCAGGCAGAAAAGGACCTGGGGATGTTGACTGACAGCCGGCTGAACATGAGCCAGCAGCCTGCCCAGGTGGCCAAGAAGGCCAACGGCATCCTGGCCTGTATCAGGAATAGTGTGGCCAGCAGGACTGGGGCAGTGATCATCCCCCTGTACTTGGCACTGGTGAGACCCCACCTCGAGTACTGTGTTCAGTTTTGGGCCCCTCACTACAAGAAGGACATTGAGGTGTTGGAGCGTGTCCAGAGAAGGGCTACAAAGCTGGTGAGGGGTCTAGAGGACAAGTGATATGAGGAACGACTGAGGGAACTGGGGTTGTTTAGCCTGGAGAAAAGGAGGCTGAGGGGAGATCTTATCGCTCTCTACAGCTACCTGAAAGGAGGTTGTAGTGAGGTGGGGGCTGACCTCTTCTCCCTGGTAACAAGTGATAGGATGAGAGGAAATGGATTCAAGTTATGCCAGGTGATGTTTAGATTGGATATTAGGAAACATTTTTTCACTGAAAGGGTTACTAAACATTGGAATAGGCTGCCCAGGGAGGTGGTGGATTCGCCATTCCTGGAGGTGTTTAAAAAAAGGGTAGACATGGTACTTGGGGACATGGTTTCGAAGTGGTTTTGTCAGGGTAGGTTAATGGTTGGACTTGATGATCTTAAAGGTCCCTTCCAACATCAGCAATTCTATCATTCTATGATTCTATGACTCTAAATCTAAATACTAAAAGTATTTACTGGAATGAATGGAAATTGTTCATGAAGTATAAGTCTATCATTATCTCATTTCCTTTTTCTTTGTATGACCTTAGAAACCAAGCTTTTCAAGCCAAGGGTAACAAATTGTTGTTGAAGACTATTTGGACTATATGAAAAGAGTTTCAATACTTCTCATCAGCATTTTTTCACTACCTAGACAAAACAGCTTTTTAAAACATGTTCCTTCAGTGATCTTCACAGGAAGAGAGAGAAGCTTGAAAGACCATGAAAAAAAAAAAAAGAATTTATACTTGAATATAGAGTTGAAGTTATGCTTAACCTAGTAACAGTTTAAAAAAGACCGGCCAGTTCAACCTGTGATTAAATTGGAAAATCTCACCTTTTTTTCCCTTTTCTTTCTTTGTCCCTTTTAGACATGATTGCTATTATCAGGCACATGAGTGAAGAGTGCTCCTCAACTGCGCAGTCTATCATTGGTGAGCTGTGCATTTACAAACATAATTATACTTCCCTGTATTGCTATTCCTCATATTAAATCAAGCTTCAAAGCTTCTCCTTCAAGAGACTGCTAATTCCCTTCTCTTCTCAAGTCCTCTCAACTGCTCCCTCATGCTATGTGCTCTTTCACAGTTTCTTCCTCTACACACAGCTCACTTTCCTTCCTTTTGCCTCTCTGTACCATGACACCTTTCATTCATGCTTAGCTTAGCTCTTCTGCTATGCAACTTTCCCACAGTCCCTCCTAAACCAAATTCTCAAAAAGTATTTCTTTCTTGAGAAAAAGTACTCTCCTGTCCAGGTGTCTGTCCAATTTGCATAAGACACGATTCTCTATTCACTCTCACTTTGTCCAAGCGCTCCATTTTCCCGTCTCGTAAATTTTTTATCTGGGTCCTGTCATAAAATCTTCCAGCCTGCGACCTGGGTGAAATGGCAAGTGTCATGAGCAAAGCCAGGATTTCATCCTTTATGTGACAGCCTGCTAGAAAGAGATTCCTCCTATGTCTACATAATCTACTGAAGCGCAAACACTGTCTGGGTTCTGCTCAGCTCTGTGACTGTGCACAGCCCTCGATAAATCATCAGCACTCATACATACAGCTATCCAACAGCTTTCGGGGAAGTGCACTGCTTTTTCCCTCAGATAAATATCATGAAAACTCAGTGATCAAATTGAATATTAAGTGGACAATTCAAGAAAGTCATCTCTAAACTCTTATTAAGAGAGTGTGGGCACAAAAGGATAACAGAGGGAAACAGAGCTTGAATATTGGGAATTTTTTCACACTACTAAACCTAGGGGGAATTTCTTTCTATAAGAAAAGAAGAATTCTGTTTCCATAGTAACTCAGTGCTAGGGCCCCCTTACAGTCCAAATTTAGCAGAATTATATGTGCGGGTTTATTCAGCATACTACTGTGCACTTGAGGCTATGATGAAACCACTAACCTCATTGCATTTGGGATGTCAGGTTGAATTTGAACCAGGACTGACAATATTTCGAGCAAGTCCAAGTATAACCCTAAAAAGTAACATCATGCCTTAAAGACAAGGGAGAAATTATAGGCGATAACAGGGCATAAACTACCAGCTTGATAATTACTTGAAATATCAAGAAATGCGATGAAATGGCTTAGCATTTAAAATGAATTATTTTTTATCCCAGTCCTGACATTAATTTACTTACTCCTATGAAACAAAGTGCATCAGTGATGGTTCTTTCCCCTGTACTATATAGATTGGCAGTACAGAGGAGCTGTTCTGCCTTTATTCAGGAGAGGTCGTGTAACCTGTCCACAGTGAGATATTTTGCTGCAACTCTTTGAGCAGTTATAAGTGATGCGAGAGGATGACACATTTCAGTCTGTACAGATATCTCTGCACCTTACCTGGCAGTGCTTTACCTGTGTTTTTGAAATGGTTAAAAAACAAACAGCCCAACAAATAAAAGCACCATCTATTTAACCAATGCACTTACTGTCCTTCAAAACAAATGGAGGAGAGTATGGCAGCTCTGAAATGTGTCACTTCTGTAATCAGTGGATAGGTGCTCAGCAGAGGCAAAGTGACATTTAGGTGGCAAGAAAATGAAGGTGAGATCAGAGGTACCTTAATGAGGATGAGGCAGATGAGAAAGGTGGAAAGTTTTAACATTAAGTCCTCAAAGCACTGCTTGAGTTTGGTAATGACTATATGAGCTGTAAGCTCAACATGTTTGGCTGGAACAGAGAAGTGGAGTCTTTCCCTGCTCTCAGCAGTACTCCAGTGTTCTAACCACATTACATACCAACTATGGCCAGCTCTGTGGTGTTAACGGCAATGAATCATTAAAAAAAAAAAAGTGTTGCCAATTTTCCCACTGTGTCAGATATTTGAAAAACCATCAGCAAACTGAGACATCTAAGTGCAGTGTGTATCGAATATCTCTTTACATTAGAGGGAAAGAAGTGCTTTAAAACAGACTTTTTCCTTGGGTTGTTGGATTTTTACATCATCTATCTGTCCAATTTCAAAATTCCAAATCTGTAGATTTTTAGCTTTATTTGATCACAGTATCATTTTGCTACACGCTTTGTCCTGTGCCATCATGCTTTGTCTCTGCTCCAAAGCTGATGAGGGAGAAAATGATCATCATAACCTTGAACATCAAATGAGCAAAAGCCTGACTTTTGAGCTAACACAAAAAATTACATTAGTTATTAGCAAGTAACTGACTTCCGGATCCATATAGGTAGTAGGCATTTACATACATTAAGCCAATGTATTAATACAGACTGCAGCTAATTCAAAGCTACAGAAAGAGCAAAATGTATTTTGTGTGTGTGCGTAGTATGCCAATAAAGCTACTAGCAAGCTTTATCTTGCTTCTGTATCAACATTTCAATTGCCTTTTGCAGGGAATAAAAGAAAAGTAAACACATTTCATCTGATCATCTTTCAAGTGATTCCTAAAAAACCTGAAAAGACAACTAAACAACAAATTAAAGCTCCTTTTAACACTTTCACCTTTGTCAGAAAGACAAATTAAGGTACTTAAGCATAAGCCTCTTGGGAAACTGCTGAAGCTGCAGAGGAAACTAATTGGCTGGCTATAATTTGCATATAACCATTAAATATTAATAAGGTTAATGTCTTGTGAGGTTTAACCAGGAGTGACTATATAGCAACTATCTAAATGCTTTGTCCAGAAACAAGGTGCAATGTAAAATGCTGTGTCCAGCCAAGCACTGTTGCAACTTCTTGTAATTCTAGTCCATAAGATCCAGCAAAGGCCATAGGGAAGAACAGGAAACAAGGATACAAACTCCCTTTTTATCTGTGTCCTTCCCCCCCCCAGCAGCTCTGGCTCAGTTCATTGAACCACTCAGGGCAACACGAGCAGTGTTGGCACTGTAGCCTGGTGGTGATGTTAACAATTTCTCCATGCCCAAACCAGCCCAGGGTGGCCTTTCTGCCTAATTCCCATCCCAGCTTGGAGGAAAGCAGCAGGGGATGCAGCACGGACCCTGGGTGCCAGCTGCCTGGGACCTTGTCCTGCTCTTGGCACAGAACTTACAGAGAGAGGCTCCAAGCCCACTTACTCCCATTCATGTAGACGCTTTGCTTCTCCTTACAGAGCAGGTTGAAAAAGATGCGTCTCAGCACTCGCTGAGGATTTTTAAGGGTCAACAATCCAGTCTCATGTTCAAAGTGTTTTGTGGGTTACACACAATATGTGTCTTGACCACTCAATTAGTCCAAAAGTAGCATTGCCACAGCAAAGCCCATATACGTTCAAGAATGCTTTTTGTGCCAGGAGGGAAGACATTTCTACAGAAGCACATCAGACTTAGTGCATCAGCAGCATCAGCAGATGACCATGGACTAGAGACAGCTTCTGTACTCTGGCCTGCATGCTTACAACAAACGTGTGCTTTCCAGATAACTCAGGCTTAAAAATGTCTGAAAAAGGATTTACATCTAAAGTCCAGGCTAATTGTGCCATGAAAAGCATCCCTTAAAGGCAATCAATAAAAAGGATTGAGTCTGATAACATAGGCTAATCTGTTTTCTGCTTCTCCCCTTCCCACCCAGGGTAGCCAGGCAGCAGATACAGGGATGTGCCAGAAACCTCATAGTGCTCCAGATCCTGCTTCCTCGTAGAGGGTCATTCCCATGAAAGCGATGACTTCCAAGCCTCACACGTTGAGGCAGATGCCACCACGCTATCAGGCTGTCACCCTGCAGCCCTCCAAGACCACCAGGATCCATGGGGGGAAAAGGGCTGTACATCGGGAGCAGCGGCAGGCAGCCGAGAGTGAGATAACCTGCCATTGCCGAGCAGCTCGTGCAAAACAAAATAAGTATTACTAACAATAAGAACTATGTTTCCAAAGGTGTTCAATGAAGACTTTTAACAGCGCACGCCTTTCCTTTTCCATGTAGTTCTGCTGCCTGAATTGATGATATGGCAGCAAGTAAGTGACCCAATAAATCGGACAGCCACCTGCACAGCCAATTTAAGGAAAACCTTGTTATTATTGCCAGGGTGAAAACAGCAATGCAGGGTTTTCTTCATCCTTCTTCCAACTAGGGGAAAACCTAGGGGGTTTGCAGTGTTAAAGCCATTGGAATTTTGGTTGAGGGGTGAAAATCTCTTTCTGACAGTGTCCTCGCACCTAAAAATTGGCATAAGTGAACATGTAATTTTAAAAGGCTGTTTTTTTAATGTAAAAGAAAACAAAGACATAACGACAAGTCAGCCATTTGAAGACCAAGGTTAGAGGATACTTGCTAAAATATGTATTCCTTTCCATCTCGTCTTGCCCCAGAACATACACACAAGTCCCATAGCTCCCTACAACTCCCCAAGGAGGGGATGTGGAGAGGGAGGTGCTGAGCTCTTCTCCCTGGGGCCCAGTGATAGGACTTGTGGGAATGGTTCAAAGCTGCGCCAGGGGAGGTTTAGACTGGACATTAGGAGCATTTTTTTACCGAGAGGTTGCTCAAACACATGAATGGGCTTCCTAGAGAGGTGGTCGGTGCCCCAAGCCTGCCAGTGTTTCAGAGGCATTTTGACAATGCCCTTAATGACATGCTTTAACTTTTGGTCAGCCGTGAATCGGTCAGACAGTTGGACTAGATGATCATTGTAGGTCCCTTCCAACTGAAATATTCTATTCTATTATGTTATGTTATGTTATGTTATGTTACGTTACGTTATGTTATCTTACATTATGTTCTGTTATGTTATTTTCTGTTCTGTTCTGTTCTATTCTATTCTTAATGGACTTTTATCTTATCTTGGACATCCACCCCAATAGTGCCCTCTTCTCTGGAGGAGATCTTTACTTTTTCAAATTCAGCTGTTACTGGAGCACTTACAAAAGAGATAATCACAAAACTCTTTCAGAAAAGGAGTTCTTGCCCTGATGGCCAAGACGGCCAATGCATCCTCAGGTGCATCAAGAAGAGTGTGACCAGCACATTGAGGGAAGTCATCCTTCCCTTTTACTCTGTCCTGGTGAGGCCGCATCTGCACTATTGTGTCCAGTTCTGGGCTCCCCAGTTCAAGAAGGACAGGGAACTGCTGGAGAGGGTCCAGCAAAGGGCTACAAAGATGATGAGGGGACTGGAGCATCTTTGTTATGAGGAAAGGCTGAGGCACTTGGGGCTTTTCAGTCTGGAAAAAAGAAGACTGAGGGGGGAACTTATCAATGCTTATAAATCCTTAAAGGGAGGGTGCCAGGGGGATGGGAACAGTCTTTTTTCAGTGGTCCCCAGTGACAGAACAAGAGGTAGCAGGCACAAACTTGAACATAGGAAGTTCCATCTAAACGTGAGGAGGAACTTCTTTACTTTGAGGGTGGCAGAACTGCCCAGAGAGGTGGTGGAGTCTCCCCCTCTGGAGACATTCAAAACTCGCCTGGATGCCGTCCTGTGCAACTTGCTGTAGGTGACCCTCCTCTGGCAGGGGGGTTGGACTAGATTATCTCCAGAGGTCCCTTCCAACCCTGACCATTCTGTGATTCTGTGATTCTGTGGTTCTGTGAGTTACTGAGAATTAGTTTTACCCTTCTCATCTGCACTAAGTATTTGCTTCCTTTCTCTCTTTCACCATGGTCACAGCATAGCTGCACACATGTACACATCATCCTCTTATGAACCAGAAGCTGGCATGTGCTCAAGCCCAGTTGGGCACCTAGTTGCAAAGTGTATTGCAAAACCAAATAGCAACCTGCATGTAAAACTCCTGATATGTACCCATTCGGTATGCCATGGGCAGCTGTGCGTGAGCAGCTGCATCGAATGAGAGCACTGTATTTCTGTTTGGGTGTCTCTCGACAGAGCAGATATGCATGCATTGAGCATCAAGTGTGCATAGTGACTCTGATGCTTCTAGGAAGGATCAGACCTACCACTCCTGTGTAGACCATCTGTGTATCTGTGAACCCCTGCTGACAAAAGATAGACTAATGTGTGTTTCAAATAATTTGCCTTTCTAGGATTTTCATGAGTGGCTGCATATATTTAATTGTCCAGATTTTTCTTTTAGAGAATAATTAATGAGTGTATATTCATCTGCAACATAGAGAAAATCAGCTATTAATAGAGTCTCTGAAAAAGTAGATTTTAACAGATGAACCACATTTAACATTGCGCAGATTTACTTTTTGCTTTGTCATACTTGTGAGAGGCCAGAAAAGTCCAAAGAATGCAGTCAAAAGTTACTGGTATTACTGTGAGATTAGTTTACCCTGCAGATTTTTAATAATTCTGGGGGCAATCTTATCCATAAGATATCACAGCTTCTGTAATAGAGAAAAATCAAGAATTTTCTTTGTAAATCAGCTAGACAGAGTACCAGAACTTCTCCATGAAAATGAACACAGTAAAGTAGCTAAACATGCCAGGAAGAGGCTTATAGTCAAAGTATTCTCCCTACCTCATAAACAAAGATCTAGGAATCTGCAAAATTTTTTATCCAGGCTTAATTTACTCCACAGTGCCTGCTCTGTTTTTAGCTTTGCTTCATAATGGCCCTTTAAGGCCAGGCAGTTTGTAAGGCCATTTACTCCTTGCATGTGTTGAAGGAAGGCAGATAAGAAAGGGAAAAAAAAAAAAAAATCAAGCAGTTCTTAAAAGAAATGAAAATTACTCAAGGGACAGTTGTTATTTCCACTAAAAAAGGCATCAGAAACCATAAAAGACCCTGTCTCAAGAGCTTTGCTCTGATGGGGCAAAGCGTTCCCACATTATGGCTGGCTGAAAGGTGTTGGGGTTTTACACTTGCTTGAGACTGAATGACTGAATAAGAGCTGGGAAGACTCAGGCTGCATGGAGGGAAATCACTTGTGCAAAGATGTAGCACTGAGAAGCTAGGAAAGATGTGCCACTGGGAAGGATGGTTAAAGACACTTTCCCTGTCGATCCACCTCTTTCTCTGAAAATCCCCTCCACATGTATAACCACCACATACCTCACAGCTACAGGATCTGGAGACCTCTTCCACCATGGGTAAAAGAAGGAAAAGGACAGACAGGTAAGAAGGCACCCACCACCCCGTAGTTGGCACGTAGATGTAGCACAGCAAGTGAAGAACACAACTCCAGCACCTGGGGCGTCTGGAAATCCGTGACAACACATTGGGTGCATCTAGAAAGGAAACTTAGAAAGCTGCAAGTGAGAACTGTAGGCAAAAAGGAGTGTCAGATGAATTGGTGCTTTTGAACTACGACTACAAGGTTTGCCTTGTATCATGGGATACTGTGAAAGCTAAAGCAGACCATGTTCATAGAGACATTGTATGGCAAGGTAAAGGAAACCCACTAACAAAAGGACTATAGATACCTTATTAGGCAAAAGAGAAGGGGGATGTGGTTTAATTTTGCAAAGATGAGGCCCAGTTATGCACGTATTTGGTCAGAGAAAACTCAAAAAGGTTGTAGTTATTGTTGTTATTAATAATAAAAGAATCTGGGTCTGGTTCAAGTCCTGGGGCTAAAAAAGCAGTATATGTCGTGAATTGTGATAGCCTAGTTAAGCAATCACGTATATGATGTTTAGCCCAGTGATGTTATGATGTATAAATTGCTTCACAAGTGTATTGAAGAACATTGGTCACATTGCCTATCAGTTACTAGGCCAAAGCTATTCACATAATGTTAAATAAGTCCTCAGATAATGCCAGTACAACCACCTTTACTGAAGGATTTGTTCAGGAGATGACCATGACAGAATATAAACCATCATGGAAGAGTTGTATGTGCAAAGGGATATAGGGCCATTAAAACAGGGGAAAGAACTTGCTTGGGTGTTGGTTTCACTGGAATGAGGAAAAAAGAACAGAGAAAATAGATGGAAGGAAGAAGAACAGTCCCCGAATGACTAACAGATAATGACTAGCTGTGGAGACCACGGACCCCAGGTCTTTAGGGGAATGAGACCAGGGTTCTCCTGGGACAAGCAAAGCAAAGGGCAAGCAAAAGTAAATCCTAGATCAGAAAGAGAACTTAAGTGTAGTCTCCCTAGATACTGAGAAGGAAGAACTCAGTTGGAATGCAACATGTAGACCCCCAAGCCTGAGAGAAAAAAACAAAAAGGTCTGTTCAAGGGAGATCATGGCAAGAAATAGAGAGGCTCAAGAACGGCTATGAAACACAGAATCTAGAAAAGGACCTAATGAATCTGACCATAGAATGCATGCTTAAGCAGAACAGGATATATCTTCCCAGTCCTCTGCTAACATTAGCTGTCTTATACTCCTGAGAAATTAGCAAGTACAGCTTTCCACTGTAAGCAGAGAAATTAAATTACTTCCCAAGGCAAGTGTCTGACAATAGAGCAGGGATTCAGGAAACTCCTGGCTCTGTGTCCTGTGAGCCATTCAACTAATTATTCACTTTCTTATGCAATTACTGCAGAGGGGAAAAAGAAAAAGTCTTAGCATTCAGTTAAATTTTTGTTTCAAACACTACATCTGCTTAAAAAACTATTAAGTGCCATAGAAGAGCACTTGAATCTCTTGGAAATACAGGAGGAAAAGAGATCAATATTTGGCATCACCAATTCTATAGATATTACATCAAGTAAAATGATTTTGAAATGGAACTGATAGCAACATTTTTTTCTTGTCTGGTCAGCACCCAAGTCTCAATTCTTTGTACACTTGAGTAATAAAGTGATGAACATCGCATACTATATAAAGACAGCCAGAGCATCTTTCAATAGACTTGAATGCCAATCTTTTACTCCGAGAAGCATGTTCTTACATTTAAAACTACTACTCTTCTAGTTCATTTGGAAACTGAGGTGCCTATGTGGCTCCTAAATTACTGTGGGACAGACTTACTCAGACAACCTGATGAGAACTTAATGGCTGAATAGAAAAAGTTGAGCAAAGAGCTAGGAATGGAGAATACTCATTGGTCTTCTATAGTTTTACGCCATTACAGTGGGGAATATAATTTTATTCTATACCAGGATAAAACTCTTCAAGATGAAGTCATTATTTCTTCTCTGTTTCTACATACCACACTGCCGTAGGGAGCTGCTGTTGTGATTTATTTGATTATCTCCCAAGCAGAACTAGAGAGCGGGAATGTTTAGCACAGCCTTACTCCCTGAACCAAAGTTCATGCTGCTGATTGGTCTTCTTTCCCAATTTCCATACCGTAAAGCCACATTTACATTTAAGGTCAAATCAAATAGTGTTATTCAAATCAAATAGTGTTCTGTCTCCCAGGGGTCGATACTTGGTCCAATTTTGTTTAAAATATTCATTAATGACCTGGATGAGGGAACGGAGTGTATCCTCAGCAAGTTCGCTGATGATACCAAACTGGGAGGGGTGGCTGACTCTCCAGAGGGCTGCGCTGCCATCCAGCGGGACCTGGACAGGCTGGAGAGCTGGGCAGAGAAGAACCTAATGAGGTTCAACATCAGCAAGTGTGGGGTCCTGCACCTGGGGAGGAAGAATGCTGAGCACCAGTATAGGTTAGGGGTGGACCTGCTGGGAAGTAGCTCTGAGGAGACGAATTTGGGGGTCCTGGTAGATAGTAAATTGTCAATGAGCCAGCAGTGTGCCCTTGCTGCCAAAAAGGCCAATGGAATCCTGGGCTGCATAGGGAAGAGTGTGACCAGTAGGTTGAGGGAGGTCATTCTCCCCCTCTACTCGGCACTGGTGAGGCCACAACTGGAATACTGTGTCCAGTTTTGGGCTCCCCAGTTCAAGAGGGACAGGGGACTACTGGAGAGAGTCCAGCTAAGGGCAACCAAGATGATTGAGGGATTGGAGCATCTCCTTTATGAGGAAAGGCTGAGAGAGCTGGGACTCTTTAGCCTGGAGAAGAGAAGGCTGAGGGGAGACCTTATTATTGCTTACAAATATCTAAAGGGTGTGTTGAAGGAGGATGGAGCCAGACTCTTCTCGGTGGTTCCCTGTTACAGGACGAGGGGCAATGGGTGCAAGTTGGAACAGAGGAAGTTCCGTTCCAACACACGGAAAAACTTCTTTACAGTTGGGGTGACAGAGCAGTGGCACAGGCTGCCCAGGGAGGGTGTGGAGTCCCCTTCTCTGGAGATTTTCAAAACCCGCCTGGATGCAGTCCTGAGTAATGTGCTCTGGGCAATGCTGCTTTAGCAGGGGAGTTGGACTAGATGATCTCTAGAGGTCCCTTCCAAGTCTAAAAATTCGGTGATTTTGTGATTCTTACAAAATCTGATTACTAATACGACAAAAGCAAACCAACAAAATCCACATGGTTACTAACAACAGATGGAAAAATCTAGCCTTAAAATGTTCAGAAGACTAAGATCAGTCAGGTTGTAAAGGAGAGGAAAAAAAATTAAGTCAGTCTTGTAAACATCCAGTGTACATCACTGTCATTAACCTTTCCAGACTCTTTTAACATATAGCTATGAAAATAATCCTAAAAAAAGAGATGACACGTGAGTACATGTAAGTTTTAATTTTGCAGGCAATGACTCTCTCTTAACCCTCAAAAACATTAATGCTTAAAAATAATGTTAAAAAAATCTCATTTTTACAAATTTAGTAAAGCATGGGGTTCTTTTTGAGAAAAAAAAAAAAATTACTGTAGCTCCTTTAAGGGATCTAAAAGAGAAATCATTATATAGAGTGTATTTATGGCACAGTAAAAGTTCCAGTTCTAACCAAAATAATTCTAATTTAGTCCCGTTCTAATCAAAATAACAGAAGTCCAAGTAGAAGAAACTTCTATTTTGTTTACCAAAGAAATCGAATGTACCCAAAGGAAGGCTGGAGCTGAACGTACGTGCCCCCTCCTGTTACACTCCCTGCAGCGCTGGCACGCTCTCCCCATCACCCCAGCAATATTCCTGTGCCCTAAAAGAATACCCTGTGTCTGGACATTGTACAAAGCCTGGGGAGTAAATACGCTGGACTAATTCATCTCCAAATGGTCATTGATTAAGTGTCTACACAAAACACTGACTGATTTAAAAGTGATCAACAGTCCCAGATAGGAACATTCTATTGCCTTGTTTCATTGGTTTTAAGAAATATTCCTGTAATATATTTTTGTACAAAGCTGATCTTGGAAAGACAAACTGAAGTAGAACTGTTTTGGCCCAAAAGCTACCTGTATCCACCAGTGGTATATCACATAACAAACAAAGCAGCTGCTGGGGTACCGCTGCAGGAAAGGTGCTTACATGTAAACAGCGAGCCCGCAAGAATAGAAACTGCACAAGGGTACCCTGAGAACACAAACCAGGTAGCATCAGAAATTTTCTTTCCTCAAGATATCAAATTGTAAACATCAGTTAAGTAAAGTTGGAACGGTGTTTCTGTACCTACACTTGCAATATTCCCAGCGAGATACAAAACAAGTGTCTTCAAGCAATCTCTATTTGTCCATATAAGCGTCATTTTACAGTCCTGAGCCCTCTAAGAATATGACAGAAAAAAATCAGAGAGAACACCTAAAAGAACAAGAAAAAATATTATTTTGGAGGACATGAAGAAACACTAAAAAACCCTAGGGTGATGTGTTTATTTCTGTTTTGCCTCAAAAAACATTACTATAGAATACATTTTACCCCACTAAACACGATGGGTGAGAGTGTTGTACCGAAGTATAGATACTCAGTCATCATGTTCAGGTCTGTAGTTCAGGTCTATAAAATGAGAATCTAAACCCTGTTTGTGGTTTGTGTCTTAATGCCACTGTGCGCACACAGAGATGGAGAAACTTCCAGATGCTGCAACCAGACACTGGAATTAGTTTCATTACCGGTTGGAGAGAAATTGGAGGTATGGGGCACAGAGGTTCTTTTGTGTTTTCAGTACAACTAGGCTGAGCGAGACACAATTTGGTGGAAGCTCTTTCAGTACTGCTTGCCTAATTCCCCCTACACAAAAGATTAATTCTTGAAATTGGAAGAATGGCTGGGCTCCTGCTTTTGGGGATTGACATAAGTGACAAGGAAAGTGGCTGCTGAAGGTGACATTCCCTTGAAAAGTGAATGAGTCTCACCCTCTAATAGCAGAGAAAAAGCATGGTATGCTGCTTATTTTGCTTTCCCAACATCAGGGAGTATTTGATCTTATCACCTTCCTAGAGACAATGCCAGGGATCTTATTGGCCTCAGTTCTCAAAAGAGATGAAAACATATCCCACTTCTGCCCGGTGTCCCATATCACCAAAAAAGCTCAGCATCTTTGAGTGGCTCAGTCTCTCCGCAACAGGAAATATGCTAAGAAGCATTATCAACAGGAAGGAGGATCACAAGCTTTAAAGCATGATTAAACAGGATAACAATTCCTCAAAGATACTAGATTACATGAATATTCATCAGTGATTACGCCCAGTGTAAACTCAGATTCACATAAATTATAATGAAAAGGAGCCTAGCCAGTGACTGCTTTTTTTGCAGACAGAAAAACAACCACCCTCACAAAAAGGAAACTCAAAGATGAGCACGAGCCTAAAGAAAAGTTAGGAGAAAATGCAGGAAGCCCTTGTGAGTTAAACGCGGGATGCACGTAGCAACCCCGGCAGATCTACTGGGCATGATCTGGGGTCACGCTAAGTTTTTGAAATTGAACCAAAACATGACAACCATGGTGAGCAACACAACAAGGTCATTATTCACAAAAATGACTTCTTCAGCAATAGTTTTCACCAAGGTGGTCATAGAGTTTACTTTCCTACGTGCTTTCTCTACTACCATGCCCAAGAAAGACTGTGTCTCCTTTCAGATCCCTGTCTGTACTTCCCCGATCTTTCACAGTTCATTAAACATTGTTGCAATGTAAAATCTTATTTGCTGTTCTTTAATTGCTATGCAATCCCAATATAATTCATTACCCTTCTGAATATCATTTTTATTTTATTTTCAAAATATTCCAGGGTTCTAAAGTGGGGGGAATGAAAAGCAAGTGATTAATGACTCCCATGAGTTCATGTTACTTAGGCATAATTTAAAGTCAGAATTGGAGTCATGAACCCCAGGTTTCTATTCTTGGTTCAAGCAGTTGCTTGCTCTGTGACTTTTGGGAAGTAAAAGCTATCATTTTGCTTTCTCTATCTGTGAACCAGATATTTCCTTTATGCCTTTATTTTAACCCTTGAGGTTTGACAGGACTCACCACTCAGCGCCAAAATTTGCTACAATTACTCATGCTCTACTTTGATTCCCAAAGCAGTCAACAAACTAGCAACGAAGACATCTGGTTGAGATCCAGAATTTGAAGGTGTATCAGACAGGAGCTTGGAGCTACAGCAGATGTGTGTGTGATTGCTGACCCCCACACATTTAACATGCACAGCTTGGTGTAAATACAATCTTAGCACAGACTTCGAGGCAGGACAAGAAAGTGGAGGCAGAGTCACTGAGTTCATCCTAAGCATTTATTGAATAGACTGTATAGACTGCAAAGAACATTCATCATCTTGGTTACTTTTTATATTTTGCTGTTCGGTGCTTGAATTTTATTCTTCGTATAGATTTTCACTATAATACGCTTTTGGTGTCATAGAAACAGCTCTACATTTGCTGATACATTTTAAGAAACGGCATCAAAGCGCACAGACAGATTCGATGGAAAAGGGCACAACAGTTCTGACTTGTAAATTTTTATGTTCTAATGGTCAGGAGAAATGAATTGTCTCCAATCATACTTGAAGTGCAATCCACTAAGCTGTTGTTATTGCAGATCCTGCGGATTTTACTTTGACAAAATACTGTGTAGAAACAGTTCCACTCGGAGACAAAGAGAACTTGTGTAGAAATTAAAGTCTATATAGGAATGAATATTGTAACAGCAACATTACTCACTTACACTGCTCCGCTGAGCTCCATTGGCAAATTCCTGCAATAAACTTACTGTAGCTGATGTTAATAGGTTTTGAGTACGTTGAGACTGTTACATGCATAGTTTTCTGCGTATAAATAAAACTAGTTCACGTTTATAGTAAATGTACAGCGATAATACATACATTGATTGATTTTGTTTATCTCTCCAAATGCAAATGTACTGCTTTATTTTTTAAGCTCACCATAACTGCTGGGAGAGTGACCATTTTGATGGGCAGAGATGCTATTACTGCATGATTACATCAAAACGTCCTTTTATTGCATCACAAGATTTGTTGATGACTCTGTGTCTCTGCTGCTCAGAGTTATCGCACAGAGATGTTGCACTGTGATAGGTAAAACTGCAAAGCAATGCCAGGCCATCATTATTACTGCCTCGTCATTTCACTAATTTAATTTCATTCACTAGTGCCTCTATTTCTTCTTACCAGATAACAGAAAGGAGGAATAGCATTTCTTTGTCCCTCTCCTGCCTGCAGGAGGGAGTGACTTCAGAAGATCTGCTCTAGTCTCTAATCATTCCCCCTAACAATTGCAATTTATCACAGCGGTATAAATTTCCAAGCACCACAGGGGGTGGGGTGCTATGCCTGTGCTCTCTCTCTTCCTGAATTCAGATGCAAAGGGAGCAGCAAGCAGATCCAGGTAGGCTGAGAAAGCTACAGATGAGAAGGTAAAACCTCTCTACATGAGATGAGAGTCACGGGTAACCCCAAGGTCCTACTGAATTCTGTAGGACTTCTATTTACAAACACAAATGCCTTCACAACCATGGGCATGTCCATTAGAGCACAGTGAAATCACTCTAGACAAAGTTGAACTACGAGATTTATTAAGAGGAAGAGGACAAGAAGCCAGTAGCTGCTCTGGAATGGTCATGCAGTCGAGCAGCCGTTCCCCTCTCTTCCCCCCTCCATCAGGGCTGAACTTGTCTATGAGAGACTGATAGATTCAAAGGAGTGACAGTAATTCAGCACAGTGAGTATAGCTTTGCTTTCATTAAAACCCATGGTACCTCTGTAATTCTGATGAGCTTCCAAGGACTTAACTGAGAGCGAAATCACATCCAGTACACCTTCTAATAGAGGTCTCCTTACACCTCTATTTTCTGCGCTTTTGTGTGAGCAGTGCACTGTTATTTGTATGTGAATAACAGCAACAATCAGGAATGGTTTGCGGTGTCAGTAAGTGCATACAAAATGAATATGGACCTTTAATCTCTACCAGATCCTGCCCCTTAAGTGTAAAATTAGGAGGTTTAAGAAGCTGAATTCATTGCTGGAATAGCCTTATGAATATTTGTCTCATGATGAGTGTTATTTAGACCAAAAAGCACTACTGAAAATAGTTTGAGAACAAGGTGCAATCTGAACTCCTGATAGCTCCCATTGCTACAAAGAGGTAGTGACAGATAAAAAGCATAAGAAAGACGTAATTGTAAGATGACTTTCAAGCCAAGTATGCTTTAAAAGAAGGAGGTCTGCCCTGAACCAAAATTTCAGCAGAAGCTTAGAGCAACCAGATTTTCAGTCCACTGACTTAAAAGCTACCCTTGCAACCCCCCTCAGAGAGATTCAGTCATGAACAAGAAGTCTAATGGCATGAACTAAGGAAAGTGGCAAAACTGTTACTATCAGCCTTCTCTGACACTGAAAGAACGAAGATCTAACTGAGCAGACACGCTGGGATTTTGACTTCCCCAGATATCACTATTCTGGAGTGAAAGATCCCCAAATCCTGCCAAGATGGAATACTTGCATCTTGCATCCTAGTGAAGAAAATAGCAGGTATAAGCTATACTTTTTTTTTTCAAAGTGGTGCAATCTCAAAAATCAGTGATGAACACAGTACAAAAACAACCAACCAGTCCCATAAGTTATGACCACAGAAGTAGAAAACAAGATGACAACATACACTGTCATGCTCCTCTCCTCCCCATTGAAACATTGCAGATACGAATGGTTTGGAACAAAGTGGTGACCTATTGACAGTAGCAGATGAGGATGCATGAAGAAGCAACTAATTGGAGTACAAATACTTACATTAAGAAGACATCACAATGAGACTGCACAAGAGGAACACCAGTATCCTGATCAAGAGATATAATGGGAGACAATAAGCAGGAATATGTCAATAGAGGGCAGAATTAGAGGATTGCTGCAAGAGAGAATGCAAAGAGGCTTTTTTTTTCACTCTCAGTATCTACAAGAACGCACCCAAAAAACATCAACACGCCAAACCAGCATATCACCAATGCAGTAGATTGCAAAATATTGATGAGACATGAAGGCACCAAAATTCTAGATCTTCTAAATAAATTCTTTCTGAACCTGAACATCAGTCAACACGCAGCAATGTGAGCTACAAATTAAATGATACAGTTATTTAGGCTGGAAACGGAATCTAGATGGGTTTCTCTCTTGCAACAGGTTTTCTTTCAACAAAATGGGAATGGAAAAAATACTGTGATGATACAGGTGTAGATGTAGGTGATGCTAACACAAGAGAAACTGGCAGTAAGAGATACACAGCTGTTATACAGTATGTAGCAATGTGGGAACGAGCAATATTACACCAGTCTGAATTTAATTCCTAAGGGTTAAAATCAAGGTCTACAATAATAACTGACTTCTCTATCTCTTCTATGATAAGTTTCAGAGCTGCATTTGGTGACATTGATTGACGTGTGATGAAGAATGCCATTAGCACTCACTCAGAATGCTCTACTCGCTAAAACTGATAAAACCTGATATTATGAAGGCACCTTTAATAAAAACACTCAAAACCAAAACCTGGGGTGTCCCTGAACCTCAGGCTGAATTGCCTTTAGCAAAGGCAATTACCTTTAACAAAGGTGAGAGCTTTTAACAAAAGCTCTCACCACATTTTCATAGAATAAAAGACTGAATATAGTTCAATTTTATTAAATGTGGCACTATCAGCAATTGCAACGTATATTTATAAAATGGAAAACACAGTCCTTCAGACAGGCTGGGCAAAAAGACATCCTAAAATAGAAGTTTGCCTCCTTCAAAGATCAGTGGTGCAAAAACAAAATGATATATTGGAAAGTTAAACAGAACCTATGAAGACGAGCTTTGTATGGGTTGTGGTAAAGAGGTTGTCTATGTCCTGCTAAAGAAACAAATGAAAGGCTGACATCAATGTTCTGGTCTGGGAAACTATGCAAGATGTTCTTTAATGCTAAACCAAGTCCAGTCTGTCATTTTATTGTTTCCAAAGGAGCAAGCCAAAACCAAAGGAAACAAAAGATGACGAAGGCTTACGATAAAGTTTTCATTGTGCCTTTTGATTCCACTTAATCACTGGCAATTTTACCACATTTCCTTAAGTGCAGGTGTAAAATCAAATTTAGCTCCAAATTACTAGGTAGCCAGCACCAGTGATTTCATTGAGTGTGAGTCATGGCATGCCTTGAACAGGTTATTATTCTCGTATTAAAAAAAGAATCGGCAGTCTTAATTCTTTGTTGCCTTACATCAGGCATAATTATTTGTACCAGGGTAGAGTGAGGGCCAAGGGGCTTTACATCCAGTGTTAAGGTTTAACATCCATTCGTTGCTGGGTAAACATCTATGCAAGGTTCAACACAACAGAAAATTAGCTCCAATGACTTCATAGCTGCCAAAGTCAATGATTTGACTCTTGCCAGAAAAAGTAGATATTTCACCCGACAACAGACCGCACCAGTACCTAATTCCCTATAGCCCCGCTCTGTTTGTTTGGCAGTAAAGGGCTCAGCACTCTGCTGAAGGGTTTCCCACCCGCGCCTGCCATTAGCGCATCCCTGCTGTGCCGACACTCAATATGTTGATGTCGGCCACTCCCACGCTATATTACTCTATAAAAGTATGGTAGGGATTGAAAAGCCAATAGGTTTGAGAAGTAACCCCCCTGACTCGCGCCTTCTTGAAGCAGAACGCAGAGGGATGTTGAAGAGGCAGCCGGACCTTTGTGTGTATTTTGTGCACTGGCTGTCTGTTCCCTGTGGCAAGAGAAGGAATGATATACACCTATAAATTTAAGCCCAAATAAAAAGATTCAGGTCTTTCTGTTTGCTTACTTTAATAGCTGAGATTAAGAGTTTGAGTAGCTGAGGGCTACATTTGTATTGGATACAATACTGACAGATGTTTCATTTAATTTCATCCTTCCACTCCTCAACACTTAATACACATACACGCATGTAGGGCCTGACCTTCCTTGTGAAGTCCTAACATCGTACCATGGCCATTTAACCACAGCCTCTGCCATACCATGGGTAGAAAGTCTGAAATGCATTTCCCAAATGCAGTTGGTCTGACTGTTTCATTGGCTTTGGGATAAGCAATTTATCTCTCCAGGCAAGGTGGATACAGTGTCTCATGACCAGGGTTTCTGTTTAATGTTCTCACTCACCAGCAGCATCTTGGTGGCCTGACATTAAATTAAGAAGAAGCAGGGACAGGACTGAAAAGTTGTCCGGCCTGCAGTCAACATCCAGCATTTAAGACTGGAAGGAGCCAACTCCTACAAGTGCTCGTGCAGCCAGGACACTAGTAGAGCCTTGGGGAGGGGAAAAAGAGAAATACGAAACTGCACAGGCAGAAAGACTGCATGGACATCTTCATCCTGTTATGGAGTGGAATAGGAAACTGAGGAACAGGTTCCAACAAAATTCCATTTTAAAAATCTATCTCTCTCTCTCTGAGTTTCATTTTCTGCATCTTCTCATTAAGTAATGAGGCAGATGGACAATAAATCCTCTGAGTAAATTGTCACTGCTAACACTGGCACAAGCTGGGGATCCAGCTTAAACACTGATGCCCTTCCCAGCTTCTACTACAGTAACTTTATATCTTCTGCGCTGCACATCCAAGTTCCCAATACACTAAGCAGTAACCCTAAGCAATATTACTCTATAAAGATTGCATTCCACCATCTCTAATGTCATCTCCAGGCTGCCAAGCAACCCATCTCTAGAAATAAATTCATATTCCTCCAACCTGCCTCTGTCCGTGTTTATGAAAGACATTAATTTCAGCCATTCACCTCCCCTTATTTTATAAAAAGCAGTATAATCCGGGCAAAGGGGAAATTTGGTAAGATCCCGAAAGAAAAAGAGACAGCACAAAAGACCAGGAGAGGAGAAAAGGGAAACAATATGCATTTGCAAATAGAGAATTGTCCTGTGAACTGATGACGTAAAATGCTGCAGTCAGGCTGATTCCTCTTTTAACTCACTATGTAAAGCCTTGGGACTCTCATTGTTATCAACATATGATCACATCGGACAATTCATGGTACTAGTTAGCTATTCAAATGTTTCTATTTTAATTCCACAAACTTCAAAACCTTCTTTACAGTTTATCCAACCAAAAGGGAGTGCTTAACTATTTCATAAATTAAAAAAAAAAAAAAAAGTCTATTAAAGAAGTTCAGTTTTGCTTTTTGATAGCTCTGGGTACACAGGCTTGACCATCTGGTAATCCTAGTGTGAAAAGCAATCCAAATCCTTCTCTGTCTTCTCCAAGGCTCAGACATGCCCTACCAGTCAGATGAAGGCTTTCCACATACGCACTGCTCAGTAACACAGTCACAGTTCATACAACAGCAAGCCGCAAATCCTGCCCCAGAGGTAAGTAGACACTTGGTTCAAGATGCTTTGTTCTGGCTGTCAAGCAGAGAAAATCTCTTCAGCTGACAGATAATTGTTCATGTGCTGGCAGGGAAGGATCCACAGCAGATATTTTTCAAAAAATTATTGTAGGACAGAAAAAAATTGAGATAATTGTGTGTTGTAAACCACCCCAGCCCCCATTTTTAAAAGGAAAATAAGTCTCTAGACAGTGTTTCACCTTCCTGTAAAGACCTGGAATACAGATATTCCTGTGAAAAGACACATATTCCTGACACCTTGCTCACGACTTCACATCTGGAGAGGCCAATGCACACTAGTCACTCTAGCTAAAGTTCAGAGTAATTCTGTCACCTCCTATTCATTGAATGGTAACGTCTGCCTTCATCCTCTGTTTTCTGGATAAACCATCAGCACCTTCCACAATTTTTTAGTCTCCTGTGGTCTGTTCATATATCCTTTTACCTCAGCTTGCATTAGCTCCTGAACATGACTACTTGGCTATCGGCTGGGTGATCGTGTCCCAAGGCTGTAGAAAGCTTGCTTGCAATGCAGAGAAACCAGCGACTTCTCTGAAGTTAAATCCCACATCCAGAGTCACTGTGGATGCCATCGCTCTGAGCTCTGTGCAGCACACGAGCCCAGGCTTAGACAAGATGAGCAAAGACAGTACAAACATAGATAGATTGTCTAATCTGTGACCTTCGGGGACAGCAGTGTTAATAATAAAATGCCTGCAACCACGCTTCTGTAACTTAAAAAAAAAAATAATGGTTTGAATTAACCGATCATTACTGGGGGAGGAAAGTAGCTTTCTCTGCATGACTGCTGAATACTATCCCTCTTTTCCTGACTGTTGCTTGCAGGGGTAGGTACAAAGGGAAACAAAACAAAGCAGAAAAGCTGTGCCCAGGTTTTGGCTGCAGTTATTTGAATTACTGGAGGCAAATCACTGAAAAGGTTTAATCCTGTGGCACCAGCCTCAGTGTAGGTGGAAGCAAGGAGAACTTTGGCAGGTATGCAGTTTAAAGGGTGGGAGCACACTGTGGATCCCCACTTGATGACTTCAAGGAGAGAAAAATACCCTTTCAGTTCACCGGCTTTCTGAAATCCACACTGTGAACTCAGCAGCAAAAGCTAACTTTCACAATGCATAAAAAATTTAAAAGCAAATGCCTTCTATGAAAAAAAAAATAATCATATACAGGACCAGCATAACTGGGTGATGTCATTTATAAGGCTGACATAACTTCACTTGTTTTGTTTTATTTCATTCAACAGATGTTGTCTCTGTGGAAGGCAAACAACCAAGTTATTTTTACCATGGAGACAATATCTGACAAAGATGACTTTTTCAATCATTTGTGCAAGGGTGGGGTTTCAGAGGGGATGACAAAATTCCAGTCTCTGGAATATAGTCTTCTCTACCTTTCCCTAAAACAAATATAATCTTGTGACCCACAACGACTATGCTAAAATCGCATCGAAAAATTATTTCTTTCTAGGACGCTTTTCTCTGAAAAAAACCCAAACCACCAAAACCAAAAGCAGACAAACTTACTATCTCCGATTTATGAGCAGGATGCTGTCTCTCCCAAATCCACTACATAGGTTGTGTGGCTTCTTCTCCAGTAACTCCAAGCCCGCAGCAGCTCAGACCCCAAAAACATAAATTGAAACTACTTTTCTTTAAACATTTGGATGAAAGTTGTAGCAATTTAGGAATTGCTTCAAGAACAGCCCAGTTGTATGTGCAGCCAGAGGCAGGACACTCGGGTAGCAACGTTAGCTGGACTGTCCCTCCATGTACATCAGCCTCAGAGGCAGAGCTGTGGAGTGGTCGGTCCAGCCAGGTAGATGGTGCCACCTTCACTTCTCCTCTAGTAGCTTGTTGGTGTGTGTACCTTATTTTTTTTGTTTCCTCACTACACTGCAGGACTGACCTCCAAATCCATGACAGGTCCTCAATGTCAATAGTTGTACTTCTAGTCAAGAAGAAATTACCCTGGTGGCTTGGTACACATGCTTATACACAGACTCTAATAAAAAAACATAGCCACTGCAGAGTCCAAATGTCTTCCACCTTTTTCTACTGAAGAGCTGTATTGGGTTTGTGTGGTAAGGTTTTGGTAGAGGTGAGGCTACAGGGGTGGCTTCTGTGAGAAGCTGCTAGAAGCTTCCTCTATGTCCGGCTGCAAGATGGACCCACCACTGGCCAAGACCAAGCCCATCAGCAATGGTGGTAGGGATAACATAGTTAAGGGAAAAAAAAACTGCAACAGAAAACTGCAGCTGAAGAGGGGAGTGAGAATATGTGAGAGCAATAGCTCTGCAGACACCAAGGTCAGTGAAGAAGGAGGGGAGGAGGTGCTCCAGCTGCTGGAGCAGAGATTCCCCTACAGCTCATGGTGAAGACCATGGTGAGGCAGGCTGTCCCCCTGCAGCCTATGGACGTCCACAGTCAAGCAAATATCCACCTGCAGCCTGTGAAGGACCCCATGCCGCACCACGTGGATGACCGAAGGAGGCTGTGACCCCATGGGAAGCCCATGCTGGAGCAGGTTTGCTGGCATGACTTGTGACCCCGGGAGCGCACCATGCTGGAGTAGTTCATTCCTGAAGGACTGCACCCTGTGGAAGGGACCCACGCTGGAGCAGTTTGTGAAGAACTGCAGCCATGGGAAGGACCCACAGAGAAGTCTGTGGAGAACTGTCTCCCATGGGAGGGACCCCATGCTGGAGAAGGAGTGTGAGGAGTCCTCCCCCTGAGGAGGAAGGTGCAGCAGAGACAATGTGTGATGAACTGACCACAACCCCCATTCCCCATACCCCTGCTCCTCTTGGGGGAGAAGGGAGAGAAACGGGGAGTGAAGTTGAGCCCGGGAAGAAGGGAGGGGTGGGGGGAAGGTGCTTTAAGATTTGGGTTTATTTCTCATTAGCCTACTCTGATTTGATTGGTAATAAATTAAATTAATTTCCCCCAGTCGAGTCTGTTTTGCCCGTGATGGTAATTGCTGAGTGATCTCTCCCTGTCCTTATCTCAACCCATGAGCCTTTCATTGTATTTTCTCTCCCCGGTCCAGCTGAGGAGGGGAGCGACAGAGTGGCTTTGGTGGGCACCTGGTGTCCAGCCAGGGTCAACCCACCACAAGAGCTTGTGCAGTAAGTCTTCTTCTGTTGATTAGCATTCATGTGCATCTGTTCTTAGGTTGTTCAAAGCTGTCAAAGTACATTATTTGTATTTGCACGTATCCTAATACATGCAGATTCCAGGAAGAATCCTAAAATCTTATAATGTCCATATTAATAACAAGCAATTAGCAGCTACATTATTTAAGATAACCAAAGTGCAGATTCTCATTAAATCTAGAATGACCTTAGCTGAAAGATCAAGGTGATTAGAGAGTATGTTTGTTTTTTATTTCCAGAAAGTTGAGTATTTAAAAGTACCAAAGCATAATATTGCAGCAATATTAATAAAATAGCGACTAGAATATTGAAAAGAATAGTAACAATTGTAGTAGAACAGGAACCAAGTCTATTTAGGGTGTTAAAATCTGACGTCCAACTATGGCACAAATGGGGAAAAAAGACTAACCCTTAGCTGGGAATTCAATTGCCAGTTATTCCATTTCACAATCTCATTTAGGAGGACAAAGTGCCTGAAAAAGCATTACTTATCTTTACAAAAGTTACTTTGTAGAAAGGTACCATCTCCTGCTCCTTTTTGAAGAATGTAATATGTTAAATCACTTGCAAAATGAAAAGACACGGGGATAACCATCTATTTCTTGCAAAAGACACAGAGAATCATTTGTACAAAATGAACCTGGACTTGTCAGCTTGTCGTAATAAGCAAAGTACATTTCAGATTTCATCCATAGTATCAGCAAAACATCACAGGCAGAGGGAAAAAAGTTATATATCCTGTAACTCCTCTTCCCCAGAGATATCGTTTTACAAGATTCTTATTCAGCCACTATTTATGAGTTTCCTTTTTGCCACATGGTGCATAGTGTAAACTGATGCTCCATCTTTCCACAAGAACAGAAACAAACAAATAAAGAAGAAGTAAACAGCTGCTGCAGGCAGCAATACACCATTTCACTGAAGTGCGATGCCTGAATCCAGTTGAAGCGCCTCAGCTGTGGGAGTTCACAAACTCCTCTTACTGATAGGCAGAGCGTGAGAACCTTCCCATGACAGAACTTGGTTCAGAGAGGGAAACATTTTGTTTAGCCTTTTTTTTGGGTAATTTTGATTTGATATTTGATAAGAAACCTAATGAATTCAACTTACCTTTAGAGACTTAATTAAGAAGTCAAAGTTAAAAAAACCCCTGCTGTTACCCAGTCTCTGCTCTAGTGTAAACTGTCCTCTAGAGCTGAGTGTTTCCTTCCAAAGGGACCTTACGGCAGCTATGGTCCTAACTTAGGCTTCCTGATTTATTTGAAAGTGGTCAGAAGAATCCAGGAAAGTCTAAACCCATCCTGAATCATTTAATGGAAACATTTTATCAAGTTTACAAACAGAATCAGAAATTCAATTTGTAGTTCTGTGCTTGTACAGAAAGTGTAGCAAGGGTTACATGAGCTCATAATGTGACGAAAATAGTATTTTTATTCAATATATTTGTTCCTACC